>NC_050583.1:9882182-10002182 GCF_013368585.1 Megalops cyprinoides | reverse complement strand
TTAGAGGATTAGAAGGAACTAAATTTGGGCGCAGCAACAGAGAAGATGTTTTGGCAGATGCAGCCAGGATTTGAAGTCGGATTCATCCTCTAGCAGAAGGCCCAGACGCTGGCAGGTTCCTGTGCGTTTCCGCGCGTAGGTGAAAAAATCGCGTTTTTGGCCGGCGTTCGCTCCATCGCAGATCCAATTTTGATGAACAAAAACGGGATCGGTCACAACGAATTACACGTAAATGGCGAAGAGTCGCACGGTGGCACCGACCCGAGCTCCTGCAAGAAAACCCGCACCTGAACGGTTTTGCCGGCTAAACGCTTGCCTCTTTCCCGCTGAAAGTATGAGGAATGTGGCATTTTCGTGTGCACTGCAGAATAGCAAGTGTCATTCTAGAGAGGTTTAATGAACTGTGCCGCGGACATGTTTCCCTGGGCCCCAGTCCAGCTGCATTTTCCCCAGCCTCGGCTCTTTCTTTGGCCACCGAACGGGCATCGTTAAGCCCAGACATTCCGAAGAAAGAGAGAGAGAGAGATATGTTCTGTTGCGCACCCCCCCCCCCACCCACAGCCAAAGCTACTGTAAGAAAAAGGGGACGCCTTGCCAGGGAAGTGGGGGGGGGGTAGGTGTACGAGGCATGCCGCATCGGACACTCCTTTATGACTGTCGCGATTGTTGTGTTTTAGGGCCGTTTCTAGGCTGAGACGAGGTTTGGAAGCACCGCCGCCACCGCTTCTTAAAGGCCATTTCCCTCTCTTGCCCCCTCCTCGAGTGACCACAGGAGCTTTTCTCCTGTCAGGCCGCCTTGGGGGGGGGGGATAATGGCCGCGTTCTTCTCCCCCCCCCTCCCGCTGGCCTTTCACAGGTCTGCGTACGTTTTGTGCTGAGGTAATGAGCTTGTTCCCAGCATGGCCTGTTAGCAAGGGGTGGGAATTGGGCAGGGGTGGTGGGGGGGGGGCAGCAGAGCAGGCCAGGGGAGCACGGACACCCCCCGAAATGACCGCTTCCCAAGGTCTGTCATGTGGCGCTTTGGGCTCTTTTGGAAGGGCAGAGTGCTGTGGGGGGTTGGGGGGGGTGGCATTCAGTCTCTGAGGGATCTGCCGAGTCAGGGTTTGCAAGCAGCAATCCAATCTCCAAGCGGAGGAAGGAAAAGAGAACAATCTCCGCCTCAAAACAGTACACGACCCATTTCGAGCGACATCCTTGGACACTGATGACGTGAATTGGATGGAATTGCGAGGGAGGGGGCGGGGGTGGGGAATTAAAGGCTCAGAAGGTTGCCCCGCTTTTTTTTTTGAGTGTGCACACAAGCAAACGGATACTCTTTCTCATAATCGCTTTACAAAAAAAAGCAAACGCCGCACGATTGGGCTCGTCATTCTGCAGTTTCAGGCCAGATGAGCAGATCTGCCTCTGGTCTCAGTCGGTCCCCACGTCCTGGGGGGATCTCCCAGGACCGAACCGCATTCCCGGGAGTCTGTGCCGAAGGGGCGAAGAAGCCCCCAGCTCCCAAAATGACTCCCGTTTAAAAACCGCATAGGATCGCTGTTCTCTCTCTCTCTCTCTCTCTCTCTCTCTCTCTCTCTTTTTGAGATAACCGATTACATAATGGTGTTGGGGTGTGTAAAGGTTGGCGCGTCGGCACTTTCCCACGTCAGGAGGAACACGAACAACGCAAGCATTTAGAGGCCGCAGTAAAACCATCTGATTCGCGCTGCAGCCAGGATACCTTCTCTCTCTCTCTTTTTTTTTTTTTTGGCCATTGTCGTTAAATCAAGCGAGTCTTTCACAATTTAATGAGCTTCTTTAGCAAGGTGATGAAAGGCTGATATTGCAGCTTTGCCGCCGTGGTATCGCTTTGCCGAGCCTGTAAATGTACTCTCTTTAATCCGTGTTTGTATTTTTGCTGGGGCGAAACTAAGCCTTGATGTTCCTGTCCGCGATGTGCGGAGAGCTTTACAGTGCTTCGCAAATAATAAAGTAATCTTTTACGAGCAACGTGCGCTTAATTTGCCCCCAGTCGCTTGGTGGGGGCTGTTTCCAGCGCAGGTTTCTTTCCTCCTGCCTTCTCTTATCCCCTCTCTTTCTCTCGCGCTCCCTCCTTCTCATTTTTTCTCTCCCTCTCTCTTTCTCGCTTTATCCATCTCTATTTCTCTCATCTCTCTTCCTCTTGTTTCTGACTCTGTCTCTCTTTCCCTCTCCTCCTCTCTCTCTCTCCATCTTTCCCTCTCTCTCTCTCTCCGTCTCTCTTTCCCTCTCCCCCTCTCTCTCTCTGTCTCTCTTTCCCTCTCCCCCCCTCTCTCCGTCTCTTTCTTTCCCTCCCTCTCTATTCTCGCTCTCTTCTCTTTTTTTGTCTTGCAAAACTCCTGAAATGTGTCCTAAACTTAAAAAAAGGCAACAGCTGTTATTGACTGTGTCTGAAGGGAAAAAAAAAACCTTTTACACGCTCATAATCAACCCTGAATGCATTCATATCGATGCAGTCTGTGGTGTGTATGTGCGTGTACCCCCCACGCCCCCCCCCACCCAAAAAAAAGAAGAAATCCATTGAATCCCAGGAAGAAAATCAGATTTTCCAGGGGGAGGGGGATTGTCCCTTCCTTTCCCCTCCTGGTCGCCACTTTGAAAAGCCTGAAGTTGTTACTCTGCGACTCTTTTGATGCAGGGAGCCGGGACTGAAATTCCTGCGTGTTTTGGGGAGGTTGGGGGGGTTTGTTGGGGTGGGGGGGGACTGTTGCTGATGCAAATGAGCCCCACGGTGGGGTCACGGGGTACCACCGGGGTCCACATCTGCAGCTTTGTAGCCAAGTCACCTCAGCGGCGGTCAAAGCAGGCAGCCAGCCAGGCCTTAATGTGTATTAGCAAGACAAAGGGCCTGGGAAGGCCACTGCGAGGATGAGCTTTAATTTACTGAAGATTTATAGGCACATGAAACCGGGCCCCCAAACTCTACCCCCCCACCACCATTTTCTCTATCATTTACTCACATCTAAAGACTCAGTTTTTTTGTTGCAGGAGACGGTCGTTTAGAATTAACTGGCAACAAATCTTGGATGTGTGAGGTTTTGGGGAGGGGGTGGGGGTGGTGGGCTGGTGTGAGGGGTTTGCCAATCGGAGAGACCTGGAGATGCGTGACATAGAGGGGAAATTTGGAAATATGGAGATGTGGGAGTTCCTTTGTGGTGGCGGTGGGGGGGGTGGGGGTGCGTTGTCACCGGGGCTGGGTGATATATGTCCCCCCGCTCCCGCTATTGTGCTAGAATCGCTGCGTCCGCACGCTGATGGCGGGGTCGCTCGGAGGAATTAGCGTCACGTCCGATCCGTGCGATGAAGATGTTTCCCTGGGAAAGCGGAGGACCTTTATGTCGCATTCGCCTTGACTCCCTCTCTTCTTCCTTCCTCTCTTTTGCTTTTTATAATTTGTCACACAGTGTGAATGTAAACTATCTGGATATCGCTCAGTGACAGAGGAAGAACTTCAAAGTGTTCATGTATTGTAATATTCTTCTTTTCCTTATTATGATCAGCTTCTTGCTTTCCACAAGAGGCGATTGGAATTATTAGTTATTGAAGTGATGTTTACTTTTTGGCCTAGAAACTAATATGGAGAACAGATTTTTCATCAGTGCTGTACATCATTTCTAATTGGGTGATTTTTTGCCTTTTTTTTCTTTTAGACAGCTTGTAAGAAAAGATGGACAATATGGAAGTAATGGAATCCACATGTCTGAAGGATGGGTGTTTTTTAGGAGGGGTGTGTGTGTGTGTGTGTGTGTGTGTTGGTGTGTGTGTGTGTGTGTGTGTGTGTGTGTGTTGGTGAGTGCGTGCGCGTGCATGTGCGTAAGTGTGTGTTCGTGTGAGGAGGTGTTCTGGCCTTCATGATATATATCCACATCTGGTGAAGGCCAAATTCTTGTATGGTGGATTCAGAAGTGTTTTTCAGCTTCTGGGTAGGAAGGGGTGGGGGAGGGTCAGAGGGGGGGGCTGGCTTGCTGTGCCCCAAAAATCCCAACATCCTACCCCTGCAACTATGGCCTCCTTCATGGGATCCCTGTACACCACACTGTGCTGCTCTTGTAGGTCTTACATGTCCTGGGATGGACCCAGTCGCCCTCCCTAAAATGACCCTCACTGAGAGGGCCTGGCCAGTCGCAGGTGAGGACGTTTTTCCCAGAAAAATCCTCATGGCAGACGGACTTTGGCCTCGATTGCACACATACACGCCTCCTCTCCTTATTTGCAGTAAACACAGACTGCCCTCCGGTCACCTGTTAAATAATGAATAACCCCTCAGGTTAAACAGTTTGGAAACTGAGCCAAGATTATGAAAGACAAGAGGAGGTCTGTGCCGTTATCTTGACATGAGCCAGAGTGTTATCAGTTTGTTTGCAGACCTCGTGGAGTTCAGTTTGGATAACATTTAGTCAGATCTCTGACTAAAGAGGGACATTTCATTCCTTTGCTCATGCACATTGACATGGTTTCTTTTCTCACCCCAAATCAATACGTCGGTAAAATCATATCCAATAAGGATCTGCATGTAGGTTGGTAAAATTAAAAAAGAAATTATCGTATATAATGTTAGACTATGTGACAGCTAGTAACTGTAATATGGTCAAGGATGGTGCCATGCACTGCCTGTTGACAGATTTGTAAAGTTCCCATAAAACTTACCCTCTACCAGTACTTAATTTTACTTACTTTCCTGTGAATTGCTATTTATTTTTACAACGTGTTGCATGATTGGAGCCCAAAGCTGTTGGCAGTCATTCTGTTTTGGATCGAAAAGTAAGACATTTCTAAATGAAAGTACAAAGTGTTCAGTTTGGCTAGACATTAAAATGATGCACAATTCTAATTGATTGATGCACTTCGCTTGGTTATTGAAGATCACAGTAAAAACACTGTTCTGAACTTTTTTTTTGATCGTGACTAAATCTATGATTTTGAAATTGGTTACAGTTGTGTGGGGAGCTCTACACTTCAGATGGATTTAGACGGTCCGTACTTTTATGGGTGTTTGTGTTCAATTAGTGGCCTCTGTAGTTTGAAACAGCCAACATAAACCCGACCAAATCAAACAACGCACAAAGAGCTTCATTCTCGCCCCCCTGGAGCGGCTGATGGGAGTTTATACGCAAGTTTCATTAAGTAAATATTAAGTGAATTTCAAGTGGAAGACTGGAAGGATGGTGGGTGGGGAGGAGGCGGGCAGGGTACATGAGAGGTCGATTCTTAAAGGAAGTGATGTAATGTGGATCTAATCATTGAAGCCAGAAAAGGGGTTGGAAAAAAAAAAGTGGTGCGGGGCACGCTTTTCAACGTGGCCACAACAGAACAGACGGTGCCCCTGAGCATCGGCAGTTATGAACTAAAAAATTGCGGTCGTCCGCTCCTGATAATTGCAGTTGTCTGCTCCGGATAGAAGTGCATGCTCAGTTTAATTCAGTCTCGCATCCCTATCGGCAGACACTGGTTATAATTGCTGGGAGACGTTTTTTTCAAAGTAGCCACAACAGAGAAACTAGAGAAATGGGAGTGAGGGGGAAGTGCTTAAATGCAAAGTCCCCAAAGCACTTTACAGTGAGGAGGGGGTGGCTCACCACAAACTCCATTAATGTGCAACCCCCACCTGTAACATGTGAGAGTAGGAAATAGGACCCTTGCTTTTTGCTGTGGCTACACACAAGGCTATATGTCAGCATCCACTGGTTTTAACGTACATTTGCGCTGGGTCATTCTGTAGGGGTCAGGTGCAGGACCTGTGAACGTTTCTAATGGGATCTCAAAAGTCACGCCCTGATAAGTCACTCAGACACCCTGACAAGAGAGGAGTGAGCCCCCTGTCCGAGGGCCTGTGTCAGTGTCCGTGAGGAGCATGTCTGTGCAGGGGCTCTAAGCATTGCTTCCACAAGGCAGAGCCCATCTTCACAAGGGCTCTGTACCCATAATCCTTCACTTACCCCAAGTGACACTGTATGTGTGTGTGTGCGCGCGTGTGTGTGTGTGTGTGTGTGTGTGTGTGTGTGTGTGTGTGTGTGTGTGTCTGTCTGTCTGTCTCTGTGTGTGTGTGCACATGGGCCCATATGTGTACAAGTGACTATGGATGTGTTTGCATTCGTGTGTGTGTGTGTGTGTGTGTGTGTGTGTACAGATGCATGTGTGGTATGTGTACAGTGTGTACGTCTGTTTTAAGAACAATCCAGAGTGTCACATCAGTGATGAGCCAGGAGCAAGCTGACTTGTCTTCCTGTCAGTTCCAGCTCCAGGCCTAGAGTACAAGAATAAGAAAGACCAGCTACAACTGAGGGACTCGCCCTCCCTCCCCCTACACTGAGGAAAAGCTTATTGGAAATGTTCATCTCCGCTCCTGCTCTCCCTGGAAGAGCCGGCAGTGTGATTCAGATCACTCCTGTCCTGTCTTCTACTCAGTTGACTCCCTGTAATTGCATACCGGTTAGCGGTTAGCTGCAAACTCACTTCGGCCGCTTGGTTTGCCGATGTCCACCTGTTAATCCCAACAGCTTTGCCTTATTCCTGTTATTCGCAAACTCCAGTTAAGTGCACAACATGAAAACGGCTCCTAGGCACCTGATCTCTTTATATCCTCTTCCACCGAGAGTCTGCACCTTCATCTCCTGGTTCAGTTTGCCTTTGCATATTCGTAATCTGGTTTAGGTCTGGGAAGTGCTCGACTATTAACCTGTGTTCACCGCAGCACCGAATCAGTGGAGCTGTTTGGCTTTTGAACGCGCTGAGCAGCGTTATGGCGTGTAGTGCACGGGTCGCAAACCCACGCGTTTTAAAAGGCCTACCTGCCGGTGTTTATTTCTGCTGTCGCAGTGGAGGAAGGGCCTCTGGATGGCCTGACTGGCGGGGCCTGCGACGAGGCTAGGGGGAGACTCCCTCCTTTCGCCACGTCTCTAAAAGAGAAATACTGTTTCTTTTCTTTGGAGAAATGCACATAAATAGAAGCTTTGAGAGAGAGAGAGAGAGAGAGAGAGAGAGAGAGTGTTAAAGCCCGTGAACGGAGCCGACTATCGCTCCCTCATTTCGCCCCCCCCCCCCCCCCCTCCTTTTCTCCCTTTGCATTACCGGGGGGTTTAGAGACTGTTTAGAATGCATTGGAATGCAGAGAGGGATAAAGAAGGGGGCTTCTTCCTCGCGGCAGGGGTCCTCGAAAGGATACGCACATAAACCAAACTAAACCGTAACCCCCCCCCCCCCCCCGCACGCCCCCCCGCCCCGCCCCGCCCCTGACACCATCACCACCCAAACGCGTTTGCAGCGCTGGGGTTCGAGGGGCAGGGGGGACCCGAGGAGAAAGCGGAGAGCGGAGGAGGAAAAACACGACGCAAATCAAAACGGGGGGACGGAAGTGAGGGGGAAAAGAAAAGGGCTGAATGAAAAGGAGAAGGAGGACGAGAGAAAGAGGGGAGAGAGGGGTGTGTGTGTGTGTGCGTGTATGTGTGCGCATGTGTGTGAGCGTGTCTGTGTGTGTGTGTGTGTGTGTGTGTGTGTGTGTGTGTGTGTGTGTGTGTGTGTGTGTGTGTGTGTAAGCATGTATGTGCATTTGTGCATGTGTTTGTGTGAGCATGTGTGAGCATGTGTGTATGTACATGTATGTATGTATGTATGTGAGTGTGTGTGTGTGAGTGTGTGTGTGTGTGTGTGTGTGTGACTTTATGTGTATGTATGTGAGCATATGTGTGTGTGAGTGTGTGTGTTTAGGTCTGGCACATTCCTTGTATGTGTAAAAGCATACTTGACCAATAAAGTTTGATTCTGATTCTGATTATATGTGTATATATAAATGTATGTCCATGCATATATACGTGTGTGTGTATCTTTGTGTGTGTGTGCGTGTGTTGTGCTCAGGTTGGGCGATTATCAGCTGTGTAAGGACAGACTGCCGATGGGACAGGGGGCATTGTGCGTCCCCCTGAAAGGGACTGAAAGGATCCGGCAGGCTGGGCAGAGGGGAGCGAGTTTCGGGGGTCAGTGCGTTCAGGCCGGGATAAATGTGTGTCATTGTCTGCATTAAGGAGATGCTCTCAGTAGGGAGTCTATAAACCTCATCAGCAACACTAACACCCTGCAGACTCGGCCCCCCAGCCCCCCTGAGCCCCCCTGAGAGCCAGGCAACAGCAATACATGCACAGCCACAGGACAGAGGGTGGAGCTATCCTGGGGGAGATAGAGGGAGAGGGAGGTGTAGAAAGGAGAGAGAGAGAGAGAGAGAGGAAGAACAAGATTGAGAGGTAAACAAAGAAAAGGGGAGAGGAAGAGAAGGAAAAGAGGAGAAAAGGGAGAGGATAGAGGGAGGGAGAGAGACAGAAAGAGGTATAAGGAGAGGTTGGGGAGAGGAAGAGAGAGAGAAAGAGAAGAAGGGTAGGGGGTGGTGAAGAGAACCAGAGGAGAGGCGAGGTGGTAGGAGATAGAAAGAAAGTAGGAAAGGGAAAAGAAGAGAGGAAGAACAATACACGTAGAAAGAAAGAGAGCCCTAAGAAAAATATACCAGATGCTGGGATCTCCCTCACTACCCCCAAACTCAATCCCCCCCCCCGGCCCCCGCTGCTGCCTGCATGCACGGACCTGACACCCCTCTCCACCTTTTTACAAGCCCCAATAACGGCGGGTCAACCCAGAAGACCACTCAAACCGCAACTGTTTCTCAGACCCCCAGAAGCCCAGAACCAGACTGCGCTAGAATAGGGCTTTGTGTCCTGTGGAACTGGCACAAGCCCCTACACTCACGGGCCTGCTTTTACGGGGCTGGGCACCGAGGGGGGGGGGGGGGGGGGGGTTCTGGGAGAGAGGGGTATGTGTGTGTGTGTGTGCGTGTGTGTGTGTGAGAGATGGGGGGTTGCCTTTGAGCTGTGCGGAATGTCTCCCGACTCCCCTTCTCAAAAGCATGAGATGGGCAAACATGAAATCAGAGTGGAAAAGCTGCACAAAGGGGTGGCGAGAGGATGATTAGGAGGGGGAGACTCGTCCTCGTCGCTCGCCCCCTGAAACTCCGGGCCCCACAGTTGCATGAAAAGAGCCCTTATGAACAGTTGGCTGTTCCGCCTGCCCTGGATTAAGGGCCCAAACACACAGCCTGCCAGCACGGTATATATCTTTTACTTTATCTCTCACTCGGAGATCGCCCGGGGGGATGCCCGCTTTGTGTCCGGGAGCCATTGTTCGCTGCTAATGAAATGCATTGTGGGTATAATGGCTGTGGCGCGTGACGCATGCGCACACAGACACAGTTCACACGTACATATACATATATGCAGACAGACACGTGTGTGTATACGCACACGCACAGGTATTCAGATCTGGCCCGATTTCCACGTCTCATGTCCCGAGGATTGCCTCGACGTGCTTCACACCCGCTGACATCTCGAAAGAGAAGCCGGACAAATTATCCGATGACCTCCGGAGTGGAAGAACCGCGTCTTCCTTCGTCTTGCGTGGAGACGTCGGGGACCGAGGAAGGGAAGGAGGGAGGAGGGAGCCTGCGTCACGGATATAAAACCTGTCAGATTGACAGTGCGGGTGCTCTGTGCGCCCTCCGGAGAGAGGCGCGCAGCCAGGTGCCGGCGTACCTTTGCGGGTCGTCACCGCAGGGATTCAGCCCTCGCCTCCGTGAGCGCTCCTTTTGGTACGCGCGGACGGCGGCCCGGTCTTTACGGCGGCGCTCCGCACGCATGCTCCCTCCGCCCCCGGCACGCCGCTGCGCTGTGACCTCCCGCTGCCTGTCTCTGGGACTCGTAGCCCAGGAATGCCTGGAAATGAGGAGGATGTCATGCTCCAAATGGGATTTTTCCTCTAGCGGTAATAATGTTTAGCTTATACGGGAGGCTGGAGCATTACTCGATTTGGAGAGATGAATGCCTTTTTCGGTCCGGGCTCGGTAATAAAGAGGGGGGCGGTTTATGGATCGCCATGGCATTAAACATGAATAAAGATCCCAGAATTCCCTTTACCTGGGCTCTCTTCCATGTTCGGTTAATAAAAGGCGAAGGGGGGTGGGTGTGTGTGTGTGTGTGTGTGTGGTGTGGAAATAAAGAGAGCTGGGTTTTAGTCCGGGCCGAGGTGGGACTGGAACCTTCTGAAAGGGGGTCCATGTGGGATTCAGAGGTGCAGCAGAGGTGCTGTCTGCTCCCTAAATCTCCCATCCTGTAAGTGCCATGAAATAAGCCCCTGACAGCTTGCCAGTCTGGGAACCAAAGCTGCTTTTGTTCGCTAAATACCTCACCCCTGGGTCTCACCCACTGGTTAACCTGGGGGTTTTGTGTGTGTGTGTGTGTGTGTGTGTGTGTGTGTGTGTGTGTGTGTGTGTGTGTGTGTGTGTGTGTGTGCGCGTGCGTGCGTGCGTGCGTGCGTGCGTGCGTGCGTGCGTGCGCGCGATGTTTGTGTATGTGTGCATGCATGCTTGCGTATCCGTGTCCATGTGTTTGTGTGTGTGTGTGTGCGTGCGTGCATGCTTGAGTATCTGTTTCTATGCAATTGTGTGTGTGTGAGAGAGTGTGTGTGTTTGTGGTCATGTGTGTAAGGTGCATGCCTGTGTGAGTGAAAGTGTGCATGTGTGTGAGTGTTTATATGGATTTTGTTTGAGTGTGTGTGTGTGGGTGTGTGTGAATGCACAGGTGTGTGCACATGCATCAGTGTGCAGGTGCAAGCATGTGTGTGTGTGTGCGCGTGTGTGGCGCAGGTGCATGTACACAAAACGCATGTGTGTATTAAACACCGCAGCTGGCCTGGCGGTACCACACCTCTGACTCGGGCAGGCTTTCCCCGCGGGCCGGCAGTGAGGTCATGCGCATACCTGCAGAGGTGATGTCAGACCCTCTCTGCCCGCGCAGGGTTAATTAGCATTGCATTCCCGCTGATTACCTGTTTATCCTGCCGCTGCCGTTTCCATCAGGAAGCGGGGCCGTTTGGAACGGGCCCGCCTGTTTACCCAATGGCCACTGAAGTCACCGTCTGGAGACAGCATGATTAATGTCTGAATGTTTTCCAACTTCTCCGTTTGTACTGCGACGACGCTTAGCGCTGGCACACACACACACACACACACAGGGGCAGAGAGAGAGGGAGGGCTGGACAAAGAGAGTGATTAAAACCAGCCTTTATAATCAACTCTTGGGGACGGATGACCCACTCTGTCTTTAAAGATTCATTTGTGTATGTTTTTTTTTTTTTTTTCTCTGCGGCGCAGTTGTTGCGAGGGTTACGAGAGAGACTCTCGCAATTGGAGGATCGTGAGTCATGCAATGAGAGGGGACCGTCTTGTTGAAGGGGTTTGTAAGTGTTATTAATGGACTCTCCAGAACTCACTCCTGTCTACAGCATTCAGTGCATGCTGGGGCTTTTTTTTTTCAAGAGAGATTAATGTATGGTCTTAGGGGGGAAGAAGAAGAAGAAAAAAAGTCTGTTTGACGATAATCCCGTTGAATGTTTTCAGGAATCTTGACAGATGAGATAAGCATACTCAGATCTCTAAAAGGAGACCGCCCGAGTAAAAAAAAAAAAAAAAGGGTTTTGTTCCGTCTGACAAGTGTGCTGTAATTCAGCAGAACGTCGGGGGTACTGCATGTGTTCTGTAATTAAGATGAGAGAGCGAGAAACGGAGAGGAAGAGGGTGCTCTCAGCTTTCCACGGTTTCTTAACGGGTTGAAATCTGAGGTTTGCGGAAAATGCGGTTCTTAAATGCGGTTTCTCTAACGGCCGACTGTCGCCGCTCTCCAGAGCCTGCGGTCCCCAAAGCGTTGCGGAACAGGACCGTTTGACGGGCTTGTCAGTTCTAATGGTGTTGAGGAAGAGATCCCTCCCACTCTCTGCTGTTGCCAGTGGACACCAGCGATGTCTGTATCGATGTTCATAGTGGTAAGGAGTGGGGCTCGTAACCCAAAGGTTGTTGGTTCGACTCCCCACAGGGGCACTGCTGCAGTACCCTTGGGCAAGGTACATCCTCCAGAACTGGCTCAGTAAATATCCAGGTGTATATATGGATAACAATTGTAGAAACTGTAACCTATGTAAGTCGCTCTGGATAAGAGCATCCAATAAGTTCCAATAATGTAACATAATATTGATGTTCATATGTGGTATCAGTTGTTTATTGTCTTCTTTGTCCTAATAGGTTTGCCTGTTCTCTCAGTTTGCCTGTTTCTCCTCTTCCTCTCCGTTGCTGAAGCTGGCTGGTGAGGTCTTCCCCCTCTCGCTTGCCTTGATACGCCTCAGCCACACAAAAAAAAAAAAATTCTGGGAAGCTTAGGCCACGGGGGGAAGAATTCGGCTTAGAGGGAGGGAATCGCATGGAAGCTGGCCCCTTTCGAGTTTCTAAACTTTTCATTTTCTCGAGTGCCGTGAAAGATTTACTGTAATCTGCCAGATCAAAGGCAGAGAGTGGAATCCTATTCTAATAATCCAGTTTGATGTTGACTTTTGTGCATGTAATAACTTGGAAAAAAGATAAGTCATTTTAAGCCGGGTTTTTTTAGTGTGTCTCATTACATATGTTGGAGGTATTAGTAGCCCCTCCATCTAATATTGGCTGTATTTTCATAATTTTTTGGACACTGGATTCTTCCTTTTGGTCTTTGATGGGGAAAATGTTATGAGTGTGATAAAAACTTCTCTACTTTTACTGCGATAATTAGCAGTTATTAGTCGATCGTTTTCAGCATGTACAAGCATTTCCTGCAGCTCAAATGAAAACAGTCATAATATCAGAGGAAAAAAAATGTCTGTACTATGGTCTGTCTGTTCCACAGAGGCTTATGGTAATAATTTATCCAGAGAATCATTTTAAACCCAACTGACGTGAACAGCCAGGAAAAAAAAAATGACCAGAACAAGCCACCAAACAAAAGCGGACTAAATTCAACTCCAGCACCATTCTGGAACTCTGCCATCTGTACGCATTCCAAGAATGACAATTATCATATTGCAGCTGACAGCCAAATCATATCCTGAATCTCTCACCGAGACGAGCACTTTGATTCGCTTAAGTGGGAAACAATTAGTGGCTGAGTCCCTGGGAGGCACAGCAAAATCCCCCCACTGCCCCCCCCCCCCCCCTCAAAATAATGGCGCATGCAGGCCACCACAGAGCAGCAGATGGCATGGCTGGCTGTCTGAAGAGTGACACCCCCCCCCACACCCACCACAATCCCCACACACCTCATACCCCCACCCACCCCTCCTGTGGTAAACGCAGATCGGCTCTAGAGCTGTCGCCCCTTGGAGCAAACGCATCAAGTTGCGTGTAAGTGTCACTGCCAGGCCACAAAGAAGAGCTGACAGTTGCTCCGTCTCCCTCAGCGCAGGACTGTCACTGTTGTCAGGGTAACTGACTGACAGGTGACAGCGGGCGGCGTGGGTGTCACCAGTGCCCGGCCATCAGGCGCTCTCGGGGTCCCCTTTTGTGCGCGGCCGCCGAGAAGGCTCGCCACCGGAGTCATTTATCGTCATTTGTCCGTGAGTCAGATCTCATTTGACACACGCTCCTCCACCTCCTGTCACCTCGCAGTCTGAGAGGGGGGGGTCCTCTGAGGTGAGTGTGCACCTTTGAAGGGGAGCGATGAGGCCGCTTCTGAGGGAATGACTCCCCCCCCCGCCAGACTGTCCGCCTTACTTTTGCCTTCTTCAAACATTTTACTCTGCGATGGCTGGGCGTCTAGCCTGCTCTCACTCTTCTACATTTAAACCTGCCGGCAGCCGTGTCCTGAGAACGCGCTGACAGGTGATCCCGCAGCGTACGCAAGCAAATGATTCGAAGCCTAACACTTTGCTCGCTGGCTTTCCCGTGAACGTCGCTGCGGAACCTGAGGAGTCTGACAGTGGCCCCAAGACAGGAGGCCTTGGCGACATAGAAGTACGCCGCCGGAACTCCCGTAAGAGCCAGCTCCTGCCAACAGGGGGTGGGAGGAGGAAGAGGAAGGGCTCTTCACCAGACGGGCATTCGCGAGCGCGGCCTTGCTGCCGTGTTTGTTTTGTTTTCCACATTTTCTTCACTCAGCCTGCAGCCCCCGGCGCAGTGTGCATTTTTAGCGGAGATGAAAGCGCTGTGGGCGCGAGGAGCCTGACGCGGACGCCGCTCCGCGGATACGGAGATCGGCCGAAAAAGCCAGCTTTATCTCGCTGAGATGTCGCGCGCCCATCCCCCCCCCCCCACCACCCCCCCCCGAGCTCTGAGCGTGCGGTGATAAATTCTCGACTGCGTCTCGAGCCCGCGACGCTCCTCGTTTCACATCCAGCTCGACAGACAGGGAGCGTACGGCTGCGTCCCCCACCTCGTCAGCAACGCACCCGTCCCCAGAAGAGCAGAGTAAATGAATATTAATCCGGCTCTGCGCGTTTTCGCCCGCGTGTTTATCGGAAGCCTTTTTTTTTTTCCCAGGATGCCGCGGTGTTTTCGGCTTCCCCGCGTCTTCCATAAACAGTGCGTCGATCTGGCTGAAAGCAGTCATCCTTTAATCCCCCAAACAAAAGCCCCCTTCAGCGCAAAATGAAAAACAGCCACCTCTCACATTCCTGATTAATGTGGAAACTGCGGTCGCCGGGTCCCCATTTCAACATGTGTCCGGCCATACTTTCTGCCCTTCTTTTAAATTTGCTTCTCGTTCTTTTTATTCCACCCCCCCCCCCCCCCCCCCCCCCCCCCACGCGGCACTGAAAGACCCGTAATGAATCCCGAACGTGGCGGCATTGCTCGCGAGGTCCGGCGAACCCGGATGCCCGGCTCGGCTCGTCTCATTGGGCTCGGTCCCGCTCCGTTTCGTCCTCGATTCGCATCGTTCAAACCATTACTCCTCGTGGTTTGCAAGCCGCAAACTGGGGTAAGAAAAAAGACAGGGAGAAAAAAAAAAAAAAGCAGATTCAGTATCTGTGAGTCAGACTCCCCCTAGTGGAGCACACGATATTTGCATCCAATAATGCATGGATGGTCAGCAAGTCTAGATTTCAGCCATGGGGATGTGGTTTGTTCATTTATGGCTGTTGTTTTGTGAGAATATCAGGCCAATATGACCAAAATACGCCACACTGTTTTCCAGGTTGTGAGGGTTCTTTCCACCCTAAGTGAGGGGGCAGCAGTGTGGTGTAGTGAAAACTGGGGATCAAATGGGCTCAAGTTGTGAAGCTCCAGAGACTCAGGAATGTGGTCTGGGAGAGAAGCACGATGATCTTGCAGGTCTTATGCTATATGGACAGGGTGAGAGCAGAGTGCAGCTGGTCTCTGTAGAGCCCTGAGGAGTGGGGAACAGGGGAGGAGGCTAGGACCAGGAGCAGGCTGGGACTGATTGGTGTCAATGTCAGCGGTATGAGGGGACATGTGGGTAGTGCACACAGCTGACCGAAGCTCATGATTGACGTCTGACAGAGTGGACCCGGCTGAGTCATGTACTGTCAGGGAGTGGCAGGAAGAGAGACATGCAGTGGGGATGCGTGATGTCAGGGGGCCTCAGGACCACCACTGGCAGAGGCTCCTGGGAACGCCAACGGCAGGGACACCAGGAGTTGGGGGATTTGGCTGAACGAATGCGCTCAGATGTGGACATCCCCACAGCAGGAGCAGAGTAACTGAGCAGCATCCCCACCTTGGAAGTGCTCCCTCTTAGCCTACTGGTTTCCTCAGCCCTGGCCCTGGAGGGGTCACATGGTATAGATGATCACACCATTTACTGACTCAACCGTCTGGTTTGACGAATCACTCCTTTGATCAACCCGTTCGAATCACTTCTTTGATCAGCACATATGAATCGCTCCCTTGATCAGCACGTATGAATCACTCCTTTGATCAGGGTAGTTTAACTTCCTTGCCTGCTTCCATGTTACAGTGTGTATCACTTACCACAGGGAGCAGGGGGCTCCCTGGTGCCCTGGTTAAATCCCTTTCAGTCTGGTCATCTAACGGTCTCCCAGATTTTTCAGCCAAATCATTTCTTCACTCTCTTTCTCAGATGTTTGCTGAACACTGTGGCACAACATGGCCGCCGTCTGTCATTCAGTTGGTGGCTGAGGTGATTCACCGCTCTCGTTCACTGTAAAACACCTCTGAGTCCTTGAAAGATAACTTATTAGTTGTACAAATTTGGGAAAAGCAAGAGACATTGTACTGTTTTGGTCAAGCACTTCAATCAAAGGTGCGGTGCTCTATCCAGATATCGATTCTGTTATAGTCTCCAGTTCCCCTACCAGCACAATTCACTGCAGTCACTACAGACTTCTGAGTGATGCCTGTGTCCTCACGTCACCCCTGTGAGACAGAGCAGTGTGTGTTTCACGAAGAATGCTGTTGAGCGGGGTGCCTGGAGCGTGTTGATGGTGCTCTCAGACTGCTGCCCCCCGGATCCAAACTCCTGACTGCACTTTGGACGCGCCACCCCTGTCTTTCCCTTTCTCTGCCCTGCACGGTCTCTGCTCGTGTTAGATGGCGCATGAATCACGCTAGTTTCTCCAGCTCCAACTCGCTGAAGTCTCGCTGTTTGTTTTGCGTTTCTGCGTGCCCGTTTCTTTCGGCCCCTTACTTCACCGCCCGGGAGTCCGTTCTCGTCCGAAAGCCAGCGTGGGCTGATCGCTCAGCCCCAGGGCTCCGGCTGCATGGTAGCCGGAGCCGCATGTGTGACTCGTGTCGAGGATCTCTGTGTTTTTGACTCTGGGTCTGGGCGGGGTTGGGTTGATTTGGGGGCTGTCGAGGCTGTCAGTGGATGAGAGTGATTAATGTTCTGTTATAACATGAAGAAACCCCCCCCCCCCCTGCCCTCCACCCCACCCCACCCCACCTAGTGTGGAAAGGGGGCCATTTCCTCTCGCTTGTTTTCGCACCTGCTTGCTGCCGTCCTGAGTCTGCTGGAAGTGGTACGGGGGCACTGACACTGCTAGTGCACTCATACGCATACATCTATACTGCGGTAAAAGGGGCGGTACCATGTGAAATCGCCTTTAATGAAAATTGAGCGTGGGGCGGGGGGGGTGGGGGAGGGCAGGGGAGGCTGGGAGGAAGGGGGGGGGGGGGGGGGGGGGGGCAAAGTGTACAAATGTTTATGTTGTACCTCGGCCCCAAATCTTCGATCAAAAGGCGCGGGAAGATTGATGAGGACGGGGTGTCACGGGGCGTTGAAAGGATGAGTGTCAGGGGGCGGGGGGGTTGGGGGCGGAGGAAGGCGGGGTCGAGGGCGCCGATGGTCCCGGGTCAATCTGGGTGATCCTCCAGCTCTACGCCCCAGGTGTCCTCTGAATGTTGGGTGATTCGAAAACGCAGGGCGTGTGTTTTGTGTGTGTGTGTGTGTGTGTGTGTGTGTGTGAGAGCAGTGGGCGGGGCTTTTGCATGACAGAAGAGGGGACGGGTTCTGCGGGTGGCGAGGCAGGTCGTTACGTTCGGGTGAGTTTCTGAAACAGCGCCCCCCCCCCCAGGTGAGGGAACAAGCTGGTGGCGTGGCATAAAGGAACCGGGCAGTGCGTGGCGAATCGAGAGGACGTGATTAATGGCGGTTCGGACGGGTCGAGACAGGCGTGGCAGGGTGGCACAAGCAAATATGGTGCCAGGCAACTGCGTCCTCTCTCCACATGACACATCTATTCTGGCTGAAAAACAACCACAACGCAACGACAAGTGACACTCACTGCTGCCAGTGACACAATAATTAGACCCACATGTCACATTCACAAAACATGGCACACTCTCATTGAAGTTTAAGAAAGCAAACATTCTCTGTCCCATTTAGACATCTTGGCCGCAGAGGGTTTTGAGTTTGGTACTTCCATTTGAAGTGAATAATTGTGGTAATTGGCAATATTTAGTATAGATATAATAGACAGCAGTGTGGCATAGTGGTAAGAAGAAGGGCTGATGACCAAAAGGCTGCTGGTTAGATTCCCTGCTGGGGCTCTGCCGTTGTAGCCTTCGGCAAGGTACTTAACCCAGACTTGCCCCACTTAATACCCAGCTGTATAAATTAATACAGTTGTAACCTATGTAAGTCGCTCTGGATAAGAGCATCTGCAAAATGACAAAAAAATGTAAGTGCAATGTAATAAAATGTCTTTTGTGATATATTCTCTGTATACAGGGCCCGATAGATACAGTAGGCCTAACAGCCTGGGTCATTATTGGTTCTGGTCCCGTTGCCCAGAGCTAGAATCTGGCGTGTCTGTCATTGCTGTTTCCGAGATGCAGCAAACACCTCGAACTGAGCTTTTGCTGGGAGCCTCCCTTCAGTTTCCACCTCAGCTGAGTCACAAACTGCAGCTTTAGCCGTTTGCTTTAGCTCGGCCTTCGGCTCTGTTTGTTGTAGCAACTTTTCAGCATGAATTCATTATGGACACGAGATGTTTTAAATGGAGGAAATTTCAATCAATGCACTGGACGGTGTACTGCTTATGTTCTCTGAAACAACATTCGTAACAGCCAGAAATAATTTCATTTGCTACGGTTCAGTGTTTTACAGCGTTAACGTTTGTTGGTCTGAAATGATTAAATAATAGGTGCTGGAAAGATTTTACGATTGTTTTTGCAATGCTGTAATTATGAATAGACAGATTTATTGTGGTGTTTTTGGTTTTATTGAGCTTATGTCCTGTGCCAGCACAAACTGATTACAGTGAAACTTTTTGGACATAGGCTGAAATGTTGCACCTTTTTTGAAGCAAGCCGAATCTGGCTGAGTATGGCTAAATATGGCAAGGTCTGGTGGGGTATGGCTGAATTGCATGCATTTTGCGATACTTCAAAAAGTCGCAAACATTTTTAACCATGCATTGCAAGGCTGAATCACACTAAGGCCTGTATCAGTGCGTATTGGCACAAAGAAAATGTAAGCTACAGGGAGCTGAAATATAGTTTCTTAAAGAGATAACTACTGGCCTGATCATGTGATTCGGCCAAAACAGTACTGAAGCTCAGTGCTTAAGACTTCATATTTATCTTGTACCCTACATGACAGAGGCTTGAAGTTTGTCTCCATCTCTGGTTATAACATGCATCTTTCAAAGGTCTCCATTTTTATATTTCAAGTAGTGCATGTAGCATGAATGCAGTATACAGAATGATGCATAAAGCTCGGAGGTCAGAAATAATGAACTACAAGAAAATCAACTGTGAATCTCATCTCAGAATCCTTAGTTATTTTCCCTCCCTTTATCTCTCTCTTTTGAGTAGTCCCCCTCTTAAACCCAACACAAAGTCAATGATAAAGTCTTCTGGATCACATGTTTGTGTGTGTGTGTCTGTGTGTATTTGCATTCGTGTGTAAGTGTGTGTGCATATTTGCTTTTGTGTGTGTATGTACGTGTGCAAGTGTGTGTGTGTGTGTGTTTGTATTTGTGCATGTGTGTGTACGCATGTGTTTGTATTCATGTGTGTGTGCGTGTGTTTGTATTTGTGTCTGTGTGTGTGTGTGTGTGTGTGTGTATATACCCGTGGTGCTCCTCAGAGAGACAAGAAGCAGCCGCGGCCGCTCACAGAGACATCAGAGGGGAGGGGGTAACCGCTCCCTCCCCCCTATACCCCCCACCAGCCAGATGAAGATGCTGTCATGCGCTTGTGGAGAAACAACTTTAGTCCAAAGTGGCGGGCGGAAAGGCCCTCTTTGTGAGGGTGGCTGATAAGGGCTATCGGTGGAGCGGCTGCGAAGGATGAGACCAGCCATGCATTCCCTCTCTCCCTCTCTGTGTCCCCCCCCCCCCCCCCCTCACTCTTTTCAGAAACGATTATGATTATTATTATTATGATTACGATTATTACCAACCCATGCATATGCAAATGCCCCTCTGACAGGGCAAGTGAAAGTCATTAAACGCAGCCTACCAGCACCCCCCCCCCCCCTTTTTTTTTTCCTCCACGTTAATGGAGTGGATTTAAAGTTGGGGAAAAAGCACAGGGGGAGATGTTTGGAAGCATGCAATTACAGACGCGGCGAGGATTAAGCCACTTGATGAAGCAGAACAGAGCAAGGCCTCGGCTTCCTATCCGGAGCAGCCAGGTCTGCTAACGAGACCCTTTTGCTCTTTAAATCAAGGGAGTGGCCCAGGCACCAGTCCCCTCCGCGCTGTGTGTGTCTTACATTCTTCCACAGGGAAGGGTTTCCACGCGGTTATCCACCCAAAACACCCAGGTGTGGCATCTGTGTATTGAATTTCCCCAAAGTGCAGTTACACTTATGGCATGCTTATCAGAAATACTTCTCATTTACGTTTCATGAACACACGTTCTTAAAACATACCACGCATACTGATTGGTCTAGACACAGCAAGGCAAGAAGCATTGAGCAGGACAAAGAAGCTATACTATAAATATTGTTACTAACTATATGTGCTGTACATATTAACAAGTGTGATATAAATATGGCGTACTATATTTACAGTAGACACTACAGTAAATATCATTTACGTCATTTTTCCCATGATGCTCAGCTGACTCTGGGGTCAGTTTTGTATGGACTCATTGGAATGGAACCGACCGCATGCTTTCTGGAATGTGCCGGAACACATGCCATTCCAAGCCGGTGACTGGGAGAGAGGGGTTCTAGATCCGGCTGGCGGAGGACGTAATCGCTGTGTCCGTGTTTTTCTTATCCCCCCCTTCTCTTTCCCAAACCACCGCACACCCCCGGAGGAGCTTAGCGAGAGCGCTCTCACAACCGGGGTTATTCTTGGAGCCCAGCAGCCCCGTGGGGGCCTCCGCGCGCATCTCCGCTGTTCCCCGCTCGGTCGCGATAACGGGACCGTCGTTAAGGGCTGAGCCGGTGGGAAGGACCCTGGATCGCTGTCCCGATTGGCACATTCGGCAGAGGTACCACGGGGTGTCCTTCCCACCCCCCCACCTCCCGCGCGGACAGCGGTCGGGACCGCGTGCAGTTTACCCGGACGCCGCGATGTCTGCGGAGAGGGAGCGGCAGCTGTCCGTCCTCGCAGTGCCAGGGGGAGACAGACACTACCCCCTGATTTAGCTCTAATCTGGGCTAATGCCTTCGCGGTAACCCGAACCGCCATGTACAGAGACAGTGTGACTGACAGACAGTGCCCCTCCGCGCACCCGCTTCTCCCCTCCCCGGCAATGTCCCTCCCTTCCACCCCCCCCCCCTCCCCGGCCATGCCTCTCCCTTACACCCCCCCCTCCCTGGCTTTGGCCGTCTCACAAGCTGTCATCCACATTAGGTTTATCAACAGGCACGAGGCAGGAAACGAGGTAAATGAAATACCGCCTTTGTAGAGAACTGAAATGCACAGGAGGGTCTGGATTGGTCATGATTCTGCAGGCCCCGCCCCCCAACCACCAACCCTGTCCAATGCATGGGTACCTCTAATCTTGCTCATGGTGGTGAATGCCACTCCCACTTACATACACACATATGTCCATGTTCGCACAGACACACAGTGACGCACACACACACACACACACACACAATTTTCACAGCAATGGCACCCTCTCTCCTTTTCCAACACCGTAGAGTAACAGTCTGCCACAAAGGCTGAAACCTTGATGTGTGATCAGAGGGTAATGATGCCGAGTTCCCAAGACAACCGTGACACTGTTCCTCCTGGGAGAGAGAAATGTGTCTTCCTACATGACTGCCTCTGACACAAAATGCATGATGAGGGTCTCAGCTGAGAAAACATAGTGTCACTTAAGTGCTTATCTGATACCTTGAATCAGAAGAGTTCTGCCAGGTCCTTGTTTAGCCGGGGTCAGCGTGCGTGTTAGTGTGGTGGCAGCATCCCTGTCTGCAGCGAACATAAGCAAAGATCATCTGAAAGGGAAGATCTTTCACTCCCCCCCTCTGTGGGTCCTCTGGAATTGGTCCAGTGTGCTGTCTTATATTATAAGCAATGCCACATGGTTCAGGGGAGGCTGCAGGTTTGAATCCTTGCGCAGGAATCACTACTTGCATCCGTGCTTTTACACTAGTTTAAAGTAAGCGACCCAGACAGACCAGTCGGCTGGGTTTATCACTCAAAGCGCGCTGGTATACCTTTCTATGATGCATCACACCTACAGGGCCAAGGAGGTCCAGCACCTGCACACATCCCACTTTGCTATGTGGGAGAATTTGCTCACTTTTTAAAAGTCACACAAGACACACATCACACAGTGTAATGCACACTACCTGACAGTGCCACTCCTGCATGCCCTGAAACACAACTGAGAGTACTCCTGGATGACACACACACACACACACAGAGTACATACACATGCATACACACATGGCTGGGGACTGGGTTTGGATACCACCACTAATAATAAGAGTAACGAGCTGCCCTCCGACTCACCATCCCGGACTGGGGTTGAAGTCGCCCCTGTGAGCCCCCCGAAAAGCTGTCCCGCCGAGATAAGCCCGTGGCATTTTCATCTGCCTCAGTCCTGCGGCGCATTATCATGAGAAAGAGCCGAGGATCCGAGGGCCCTCTGTGGCCGGCGATTCATGTTCAAAGTTGGGATTAGCAATCCGTCCTCCGTCCTCCGTCCTCCCCCCCCCCCCCCCCCCAACCCCAAAATCCCTTCAAACAAGGCAGCAGATGAGAAAAACATTCAACAGATAACTGTTGGAAGGGGGGATGGGGAGTGGGGGGGCGGGGGGTGTGAAATGGAAAATGGGGGAATGTCAGACAGCCAGAGTAGGGACAGTTGGAGATACTCCTGCCACACCACTGCAGACTGGAAGCTGTCCACAAGCACAAACCCCCCCCCCCCCCCCACCCCCACCCCAGTAAATTCCCTCCCCAGAAGTGAGTCTACACCTGTGCAACCCAGTCTTGACAAAAACTGAGTCCTGGAACTGCCATCACAAGCCCCTTGTAACCAAGACTAATGTGCAGCAAAGCGTAAGCCGGTGTAATGAGCGTATGGTATGGGTAGTCATCTCATGGGAGCCATTCAGTATTACTCTGCATGGTAGAATTATGGCAACCAGGTGCACCATATGACAGAAAGATGGTTTTCTCAAGATGCTCCCATATTCCATGACAATAATGTCCCCCATACAGACTGCTAATATGATTCAGGAGTGGTTTCATGAACACCGGGATGAGATCAAACACCTTCCACGGCCTCCCCAGTCACCATATGTAAACATCATTGAACCTTTATGAGAAGCTCTGCAGCACAGATCTAATACCCACTAGAAAGAGGTCAAAACATGTAGCATTCTAAGTAGGATTAAAGCTGTTATGTAGGCAAAGGCTGGCCAACTCCTTATTATCAGTAAATAAATTTTAATGTATTTTTTGGTGTCCCTGTTATTTTTCTACCACCTGTATGTTACTATTGGGGATTTGCATCTTTGCAGCAGCACAAGTAATTACAGCACTGTGACATGGACAGACACATGCTTACCTTAGATTACATTACATTACATTACATTGCATCACTTAACAGACACTCTTACCCAGAACGACTTCCAAATAAATGCATCACCATGCTAAGAGTAGTTATCGAGAAGTCTTACAAGAGGTCAGTAAGATACTGAGTTAGGTGCTAAACTAGTGTAGAGTGCTTTTTTGAATAGAAAGTAGGGGTGGATAGGATAGATAGAATTTAGATGTGATTGGTTGTGTTCTGGATATACCTCTGTTTCTGCTGCTTGACTAGGTGCACTGCTGTACTGTCTTAATTGTTAAGGGTTAAGAGTGCCCGCTAAGTGAACAAATGTAATGTAATTGATATTGGCTTGGCCTTCAAGTGCCATCATCTTCCTGACGCCTAGCAACCCTGATGAAGAATATCCTGCCGCTCACCCAAGTGTGTCTTTAGGCATGGGCTCACGGAAAACCTCAGTCTGAGACTCATGGCCGTGGAAAAGCTCTGGGAGCGGGAGGCTGGAGACAGAGTCAGAGCAGCTGGGTGTGGCCCGTTTCTCCAGAAGCTGTCCTTCAGAAGAAGAGGAGCACAGTGAAAGTCAGGCTGAGAGTTAGGAGGACTTTTTGACTCTTTTCCAGACTTGGTGTGACACTCGAAATGTCACCTTTCTTTTCGAACTCCGGCGCGTTTGAAGTGAGAGAGGTCCTCTCATGAGTGCTGGAGAACAGGAACAAAAGGTGGAAAAAAACCACCAAATCCGCAGAACAAAGCGGGGAGAGGACGCCCCGACATATTTTCCGCAGCGTCTCTTGTTAGTTTTGAAATAGCCGTTGTGATTTTGATGACTTTGTTTTGCGAAGAAAGCGGTCTGTAATGCAAATCTTCAGGCAAATGCCATCATGTCAAAAAGAGGCCCTGAAGATGACAAGGCCTCTCCAATCAACCTACGGCTCTTTTTTTCCCACACGACGGCATGAAAGGGCCCCTCTGATGGAGGTAAACACAAAGCAAACGACTCACAAGCAAATGAAAGAATTATTCAAATGTGGCTACAAACACAATCACATCGTGGGGAGATTGTGGCAGGTTTTAATTTCGCTCCCGCAAGGAAGCTACGCTAATCAGCTCCGCTAACGGGCGCCCGTTCTTCTTCTTTTTTTTTTTTTTTTTTTTTACTTTGAACAACTTCTGTGTTCAAAGTGATTTCCTGCGTCGTCATGAGCTTCATGCGAGAGTGAATTTAATTTGGATTTGAATTGTTACAGACGCAGCGGTGTGCCCGGATTAATCCAGAGCTGTCATCGTCATTGTGTCGATGCTTGAGTGGCACAGATGTTACCTTTATGAAATGAATGTTTTAATCAGTACGTGAACAACGCTCGCTCTTGGTTGAGAATTTCTATGTGCATATACAAGTTGTACCAACTGATGAAGACTCTAATTAAAGGAAAGCTTTACTTCGGATGTTTACGAAATTGTACACGTTTTGGTGAGCTTAATGAAATGGTTTTCGAAGAGCATTTTAATAAATCTCACTGAAATTGCACATGCCTTAGGGATCGCTTGTCAGCATCTGCCTCATTGTTCCCAGGAAATGAATGTGAAGGATGTGGCTCTTGACATCAGCGTATCAGCTCAGGTCATACCCTGGCTATTCGTATGACTTCCCTCCATTTCTCTATGCATTTATGTCCTCCCTTGCCTGTGAAGTCACACCAGGGCAAAATGGACAGCCAGGACAACCAAAGCGCCATCCATGAACAGCACAGTAAGGATTCCTGCTCAGTACTTACAAAAACAATGGCCCGCCTCCTGGTCTTTTCAGTCTAAGCAGAAAAGTTTGCTACTTTGAGAGTATGTTTACTTACCTACTTACTTACTTACTTCTCTTCACTCCCAGCGGAGCATAAGGTGGCAACAAGTCTTTGCCATGTCGGACAGCCTGTGGCAACTTTTTCACACCCCCCCCCCCCCCCCCCAGAGCACAAGCCCATGCTCTTTTATTGCTTCTTCCTGCTCCGTCACCAGGTGTTGTTGGCCTGTCCTGTGATTCCATCCTAGTAATCCAGGGTTCTATCCTAGTAATACCCATTTCTGTACTCATTAAACCCCCCACCTCTGACTGCTGTGGTCACTGACACAAAAGGTAGATTCGTTACATTATTTAGCAGGTGCTCTCACCCAGAGCAACTTACGTAGGTTACGGCTCTTTACAATGTTATCCACTTACACAGCTGGATATTTACTGAGGCAATTGTGGGCTAAGTACCTTGCCCAAGGGTACAGCAGCAGTGTCCCAGTGGGGAATTGAACCGGTAGCCTTTCGGTTTCGAGTCCTGCTCCTTAGCCGCTATGCTATGCTGCCCCCAGACTGACATGCCCCCCATGTCAGTCTTGACAGTTATCAACTTGTATTGCACCTCTTGCTGGATTTTAAATTACGGAAGGGATTACGTTCCTTCTGTGAGATGTTGAGTTGTTTCTGAAGCAGTTACCTTCCTTCTGTGGGATATTTATGCATTGTAGGAGTTATGCTCCTTCTGCGGCATATTTATGCGTTTATAGCGGGCAATCTGTACAGTGTTCTGAGTAATACTAATTCACCGTGTTTGATTAATCAGCAAACGCCGCGAGATTTTTACGCCGCGGTAATTAAAGCCGGCAAGTGAAACACACATGATTAAATGTCAATTTATGGAAAACGACTCCCTTAATTACAGCTACCGATGTTTAGTTCATTAAAACTGTGTAAGAGGAGCTCGGTATTAATATGGAGCTAAACTGCGATTGGGAGGGAGATGGTGGAGACGGTGATAAAAAGGAAACGGATGCATTAGCTGGAGGCAAAGCAACCGTTCTTGATACATGGGACTGGTATGCGGGATGGAGGATGTGCACAGAGCCTGATCTCTAATTGCTGGGGTCTCTGTTGTCATGGATGGCATCCTTCTCTCCCATGCAGATACATGCCGATGTGGAGTGAAAGACCTCTGGACAAATACATATTATGTTCTCTTGTGTATGTTCATGTTTTATAGTGAACCATTGTGTAAGGAGAGTTGAGACATGGCATAAAGCTCTGATTCAGATTGTCCTTTGTCAGCATGATTTAGCAGTGTTGCCACAGCAGGATGACAGATGCAGTGTACATGATACAGTACATACAGCATGTCCACATGTGGTGTAGATGTGTTCCCTCTGAATGGAAGGAGCACTATGGGTAGCACCGGTGATGTGTCTCGATGTCTCTGAAAGGTCCGAAGTTGAGTGAGGTCACAGAGCTCCCGCTCCTGGAAAGCTGACACATGCTTACAGAACAGAACACGACCCCCGGAACTTTCTCTGTCTCACTCACTCTCCCCTCTCTTTTTTCTCTCTCTCTCCTTGTCTTCCTCTCTCTCTCTCTCTCTCTCTCTCTCTCTCTCCTTCTCCCTCTCTCTCTCTCCCTCTCTCTTTCCTTCTCTCTCCCTTGTCCTCTCCCTCTCGCTCTCAGCCCAGCTGCTGTGGCTTTATGAGAGCATTGGTACCGAAGCTGTTATTAATCACTTGATTACCGTCACTGTGTAAGGAAAAAGAGGAATATATTAAATGGGAGACATATGTTTTTTTTTTTTTTTTTTAAATAACACAAACCAGAGCTACAGAGCATCTGGTGTGTATGGGTCTCTGTAAGTCATAACACCTAAAAAATCATGAATGAGAAAAAGAAAATGCATAAAATTTTGGGCTAAGTGGCATATAAAGTGAAACAATCATGGAGTTTTTAGTCTTTTTTTCCTCCCTTTGAGTTACTCAGGTTGGACAGAGAGAGGAGGTCGAAACCCGATCCAGATGAATCTTTAATTGTTTACATGCTCATCTTGTCTTTTCATGTGCTTTCAGCCTTAATGTTCTGGGTTAAACTTTGCAGCAAGTGTGTACATGATGTTTGCATTGCCCGATGTGCATATCAAAAAGCAAAAGTTGCCGACAACAGTGTTAACTGCTTGCTCAACCCATAGCTGGAGCAGACCTGCCATAGCAACGGCTGAGAAAACAGCTGCTGATCGCATGGGTTGAAAGAGAGGGGAAAATAGACCGCATATCACCACTGACAGACAGCGAATGAGCAGGCTTAGTAAAGTAATACAGTAACATTGTGTCTGCGTACATGTGTTTGCACATTTTTCCATACAAGGCTCTCTGTATGTTCTACCGTCACATTGTTGATCGGCTTACCGCGTACAGCAGCGTGGGGAAATTTGATACCTATACTATAGGTATAGCATATTCCAAACCTGCTTCACTGGCACATTTATTACAAATGTGCTAATGTATGAAAAAAAAGAAAATGAAATTGCATTTAAATGCATTGACTTCCATTTAGGCCCAACTTATTCCAGCTTCCAGAGGAGCAATTGGTTACTTATTACATTTTCCAATTTCCAATTTTAAACATGTCAGCCTGTATTCCTGTGGTGCAGTGTCAGTCTTCCTGCATTTCCTGAGAAATGAAATGGCATATATAATATGTATATACACATATGCACACATACGAGTTTCAGACTGCATTTAAAGGCAAAAAAGATTACCCCAGACTGCAGCCTTGAAAGCTGCTCCATTCTCCCGCTCTGACCCCTGCTCCACACTCCTTCCCTGACCACTGTCCTAACCGCTGCCCCACAGTAACGCCCATCACAGCCGAACAAACTGCGAAAAAACCATTAAAATTATGCCGTGGACAGATGCTGTCACTCCTCACCACGTCCTGTGAAAACAACCACCCGTTCATAAACACAGACAAGCGCGCTGTTTCAGACGCACTGAGCCAAGCACAGCCTGCATAAAAGAATACATTTCTCTAGAATAAACACTAAATTTCGGTCCGGTTAAATTCCACAATCCAGGCTGAGGGTGGAGGTAGCGATGACGACGGGGTGCGGGGAGGGGAGCACGAGTCCCATGGGGTCCCCCACAGCCCGTAAAACTCCCAACACGTTCATAAACTGTTGATGAGGGCCGCCTAATTCAGGGGCGTTCGCAGCGTGTTGTTTGAAAAATCCCCTCGCCGCAAGAGCTCTAATGAGCTCTAATCCCATTCCCTGCTCCCTCTCTCCTCTCCCCGACATGACAAATCGGAGGTAAATATTTGCTCTTGCCCCGCCGGCGGGACGCCGCGCCGGGACGTGTCG
The DNA here is from genome assembly GCF_013368585.1 of Megalops cyprinoides. Lineage (NCBI taxonomy): Eukaryota > Metazoa > Chordata > Actinopteri > Elopiformes > Megalopidae > Megalops > Megalops cyprinoides. The sequence continues at coordinate 9,973,727 of NC_050583.1, read as the reverse complement.
GGGGGGGGATTCATCTAATGAGGGGGTGCGGGTGAGATTTTCCTACATTAGCTTAAGTAAATATTGGCTGCTGCTGCACAATTAGCAATTAGCCACCGTTTAATTGAGTTTCTTTTTCTTGTCTTCTGGTTTTTAGTTTTTATTTATTTATTTATTTTTTTTTGTCACTGGGGCTTGTTTCTGAAGAACAAAGAGCGTGCATCAAGGAGGGAGAGAGAGAGTGAGAGAGAAAGGAGGAAAGAAGCTGATCTGACTCTGTATGGTTGCGTAAGCCAATCCAGTGAGTGGACAGTCTCCGGTTGTTTCTGAGGAGGTTATTTCACACTCCTGAGGATTCAAACAGATGCACACATTGATTTGCCCTCTTTTTTTTTTACCCTCTTGTGGCACAGAAAGTCTGCCTGTCAGTCAGGTCTTTGCTCCTGAGTGAGTGCGGTGTGAAAGGGTTTGCCCGTTTGCCGGCTTCTCCTTTTCTTTCCATTGTGTTCCTCACTTGATCCCTTTTTTAACGCCTCCTGCTTTGTGCTGTCCGCTGCCTCGGCCACCACCTGGTCTCCTTTCACTTATTGATCGCTGCGGGCCGGGGTGATCAGCTCCCTCGGATCGGTGTTTAGCATTTTATAATACCCCCCCTTTTCAACGAGGCCACAAATCAGGATCAGGCGTCACCCAGGCGCCTATCTGCACAAGCTCAGCCATGGCCTGACCCTGATGAACCACCTACACCATCTCAGTCTGCAGAGATCAAAAAGAGCCTGCATCAGTTAACCCCTTCAAAGGGGAACTAAAAATCACCACTTACTTCTCTGGGGAACTAAATATATGTACAAATTATTGCTTGCTTTTTATTCTTACTTGCTGTTTATTTTAGGTGTAGTATCGTGATGTGTTTTGGATTCTGTGATCTAGCTATTGATGTATGGTAGTATACTTGGCTTCCCTAGTCGAGTCACTCTAGCACAAGTTAACTTGTGGTTGGGTTTGAATAGTGTTATGCTCACAGTCACTGGTCTGGGAGTGTTGTTAGCGTGGTCTGACACTGTTGCTCATTCAGCTTGAATGGATACACCTCTGTTGTTTTGTGCTGGAAGTTGCTCTGGATAATAGTGTCTGCTAAATGAATGTAATGTAATGTATCTCTCGAGGGCGCTGAATTTGTGTGTGTGTGTGTGTGTGTGTGTGTGTGTGTGTGTGTGTGTGTGTGTGTGTGTGTGGGTGTTTTTATATATCAACGGTAAAATGTGCCATCTCTACCTGAACTCTAAGTAATGCTCTTGTTATTCATGCTCAGTGACAGGTTGGTCAGCTAACCTGTCAATCAAGCCTAGGCCCCTGTGTGTTTCTTCTCTATCCCTTTTCCCTTAAATGTTTACTAGTATCCGTCACTCAGGCCACAATGGGACAATGGGGTCTTGTCATAAAATGGGGGGTCGGGTGGGAGTGGGGGGCGTGGGGCGGACCTTTTGAAAGAACAAAAATAAAAGTCCTGACGGTGGAACCTCTCCATTCTCTGAGGTATAAAGCCAAGCCGGGGGTTAAATGGGGCCTGATTGTTGGTCCGTCTCTTTTCCGCCGCAGTATAGGTGCAAAGAGACGCATGCTATTGTGGCCTTCAAAGAGCCCAAAGGGCTGTGCTTACCTCAGAGGGAAAGAAAGCACATTTCTCATGTGCAGCAGGGTGTGGCTGCACACACCCTAGGTCTTTCAGCTTTAAGGGGATGAAATAAAATGGGTGGGTGGTGGTGGGGCTGAGTGCACAATATCTGGTGTGTTCATCCAACCTGGGCCGTCCGAATCCGTAACACTCTGACCTCCCCATGCCAGAAAAGCAGACAGTGCTGTCACCTCTGTGTTGGAACTTAACGCTCTGGTCAGGTACTGCTCATAAATCCGTTGAAATTCCACCATTTTTATCTCTTTTATTATTCTCCGATAGGTTTGGCAATCTAGAGACTCCATAGAGCGGAGTCTGACAGTTCTGTGCTGATGGTTGAATCCTTTGTAGTCAGCTGTGGTTCTGGAACGCAGTTTTCTACCTGCCATTGCAACCCATTTCCTGAAAAAGGCGTTCTGCAACGGTTACACTCAATAGACAACAAATATTTTGTCCTTTGAAAAAATTAGCTTTCTTTTTTGGTATATTGAAAGTCTTTGAAAAACCTCCACAACAAACAGTCTGTTTCAGTGGAGGCTTTCACAAGCAGCTGTTATGTGTAGTGAGTCCACATTATTTCTGTTTCCTGCTCTGAGCAAATGTATATTAAAAAAAAAACAGTGTCGGAAAAGTTGGAAAGGTAGGAGGACTGGGGCTTTTTGACACAAGGGGAATGACTGGCCCAGAAAGGTTAATAACATAGAATGGAACCCTGAGTCAGAGCTGTTGGGAGTGAGATCAGATCAGCTCCTGGAACCCTTAATCAATTCCTTATGGCAATAAATTTTACATTGCAGGCCCAATTGGCTCTAATTGGGTCCTAATTCCGTGGCCACAAATCATGAGTGGCACAGGGACAGCAGCCAAGGCGAAGGTGAGGCGAGACGGAGCCAGCGCCGACCTCTCGACAGACCTGAGATCAGCCGTCTGAAAGCACGCGCGTGTTCTCACGGAAGCCTCCAGCAGCAGTGTTAACTAGCTCACGGGCAAAGCCGAAAAGAAAGGTTGTTTTATTTGCGTGCCCGTGTGCACGTTTTATTTTTTACATTTTATTTTTAGAAACTGCCATTCAGACAATTTTCTCTATAAACTGCTGCACTTTTTTCCATAGCATCTATAACCGCTACCCCTTCATTTTTTGATACCCGTAACTCAAAGTTGTTATTGTTTTATTACCTTGCCAAGTTTCCAGCAGTTTGACGGATGCAGGGAGCCGTCTTTGTGCGGCGCGGTGAAATTGCAAACGTACAGCACCTAGACTGAGGCTTTGTGCTGTGATTCTGGATTATGACAGCAGCCATCTCAAAAACCCAGTGTGCATGAAAACGTTATCGGTGAGAATTCTGTCCATTCTCATGGGATACGTCATTGAAGTATACTGTTAGTATTGAGTGTAGGAGACAGGAAAACTGGAAGTCAACGCTTTTCCGGTGAAGGGTGCATATGTATGTCGTGAGGGAGCATTATAGATTGAGTAGTTTAAAGCCAAAAGCCTGAAACAAAAGGGAATTGTGGGCCACGTTTGGGCACAAATGAACAGAGTGACTCCCTCTCTGACGGTTGATTTATGACCCGCAAAGCCAAGCCTCTCTCTACCGGAGGAGAACAGAGAGGGGGAGAGGCGGCAAGCGCCATTAGCTGAAAGAATAAGTCCATTAGCCCTAATCAATCTCCCATTATCCACTCTTTACTGGCAATTTAGCGAGCGGGGGAATCCTCAGACTTTGGTGTGCGCGGGGTTACCTAATCCCATTGTCTTCCCTCCCCCAATCACTTCCACATGAAAGGTCCCCGGCCGGCTTTCGCACCGCTTGAAATTGCCACCAGGTCCGGGGGAAAGAATAGCCCTTTCATCTTTTAATGGGGAACCCGGCCGATTGTTTTCCTCCTCAGATGCTGGCTGCTAATTGAGGCCCGGGCTTGCGGTGGTGGAAGGTTTTAGGCCCGAGGGAGGGCGTTTTTTCGCACCGCGTGAGGGTAATTCTTCACAAGAAAAAACTTCCTATTGAAATGAATCTGGGTGCCCTCGCCGCCCCCCCCCAAATGACCCTCCCGCCCATTCTGTAAGACAATGTGTTTTTTTTACAACACATAATTACGGAGTTAATGACTGATTTTGTGTTGGCTCAAAGAGAGATTTTGGCCCATTGTCAGGCTGCCACCGAAAATGGAAAGTTGTTTCAACCTCGAGAGGTCGTATAAGATTAGGGCTCTCTTAGCCTCTCTTAGAAAGGAGATTTCCCTTTCATTTTGGGTTCTTACATTTGCATTAAAATGTCACACAGCTCTTTATTACAGTAGTAACTGGAGTGGCTGATTAGCATTTGAGTTTCCCTTTTCTGCTTGAAGTCACTTGTACTTCTTTGTCAGAAATGGGCTCTGGTCCCAAAGCTGAAATGAATATGTTGCCTTCAAGACTAAAGAAAACAAGCAGATTGGTTCAAGAAAAATGGAAAGTAAAATCAGTACTACATAAAGTCCTCAATGCACATTACACACCATTTAATCTCTCCCTCTCTCTCTTCTTCCCTAGATATATTTAGATAGATAAAGGGATAGATATAGATAGATGTTTTAAAACTACTGTTGAGTGTGTGATTGAGTTTTTATCAAACCCATGAGAACACAGATTTGATAAAAAAACGTCCTCAAACAACTATTTCAAACTCTTAAATTAACAGCTATTAATAACTCCAAACTGCTAATTAAAATGAGCATACCAGGTATTATTTTGAAGGTGCAAGTTATGAAATTGAGGACTGAGGGGAAGGTCAGTTATGTTTGAGTAGGGGCAGTTCAGATGCAGTCTGAAGAGATGGGTCTCAGCTGAAGAAGAACTCCGCTGCCCGGGTCGCTACAGGAAGCTCATTCCACAGCATCTGATCCAGAACGGACAGAGGACATTACCTAGATGTATGGCTGTGAAGGGGAGAGACGGCAAGACATCCTGAAGTCGGATTGACCTGCCCGGTGACCTGGCCTACTGAAGTCTGATTTACTAGATAAGGGGGAGCTGTTCCCCTCAGTGCCTGGTAGGCTAATGCTAATGGACACTAGCCATTACCATTAGCACGCGGAGGGAGATCTGCAGGGTCAAGACCTGGGGTTATTTAGGGAGACTGTGGACCAGCATAGCAGCAGCATTCTGGATGAGGGTAAACTGAGGGTTCAGATGAATAAGCCAAGGACATTTTTCAATTTAAAATTCAAATACATGAATTGTGGTTAGTATATTGAAGATCTGAATTATTACAATGAGCATGCAAGGTATTATTATTATGACTCAGTATTAATTTCTGGGCATAAATTGAAAGAGGGGTTTCTTTTCTATTTCAACTGTGTGCCCTCAGGGGTTCTGTAGATTTTCTGTAACATGACCCGGCACTTTAATTCCTTCCTGTCTCTGCTGAGCAGTTCCGAGTGCAGCTTAAGAGTTTCCAATGCAGGCACTCTTCCCCTGTCCTAATTAATATTCATGAGCAGGCAGGCCTGGACTGTGTGCTGATTCGGTATGATTGTGGGTTGCAAACGTTCAGGGAATGGCCGTTATTAGAATCAGAGCCAAACAAGTAACCATCACGCCACTAAATGATTATTCATCAGCACCTGTATTCACTGAAACTTTCTGAGGTTTGAAAAAAGCAGGAAAGGAGATTTTAGCTTGCGCATTAACGTTCTGCAGAACCGGCCTGTTCTAGCTGTGGGATTTAACGTTACATAGTGTTCCTCTGGTAACCAGAGAGGCAGAGAGCCCCAGAGCCCTTACTTTTATGAGGTGCGGGTTCAATCCTATTGCCTCTCCATGATAGGTATCTGAGGGTCACGACTCAGGTGCAGGGAACAGCTGGTAGCCAGGGCCGCGGGGGGGGGGGGGGGGGTTGGAGGCCCAAATTGAAGAAGGGATCCACCTGCTTCCCCCCGGAACATGAGGCGTCCCGCGGTGTGGTGCTCCGTGAACAAAAGCACCCCCCATTGATCCAGCAAGCTGTTACAAATTACGCCCGGGACAACTTCATAAACAAGGACATTAGCATATAAAGAGATGAGCAGGGGGCACAGAGGGGAGATGGCTCAATTTTACCCCCCCACCCCAATCCACCCCGTCCGCCCGACGACTGGACGTCCCAGTGCGCTTTTTTTTTCTGGAATGAGCGTCTGATATCCCCGTCAGTCATTTGTCAGCTCTACCTGCGGGCTATGATTCGCCATTGTTGAGGCGGCGGGAGAGATAGATGTTTCAGCAGCGATCCGTCGGCCCTTAGGCTAGAGAGACTGTCAGGCTCATCTTCATGTCTGTGAAGAAGCTGATGGGGAGGGGGGTTGGGGGGGGGGGGGGCACACAAAAATCTGACACTGATCGAAACCATCCCTTACAAGCAACCATGAGGTGACATGCTCTAAATGTATCCAGTTCCAAAAGTCAACCAGCAAGCAGACAAAATAGTCTCCACAAACATATACACACACACACACACATATATATATATATATATATATATATATATATATATATATATATACACACATATATATGTAGAGAGAGAGAGAGAGAGAGAAAGACTGGCTAGTGACTCCTCCTTTGTTATTTATATTCAAATAATGACTCTTAAAGACTGCAAAATCATTAGAGAGACATTCTCACAAAAGAAGACATACTGCCCCAGGTCTCTGAGTACATTAAAAGTCTGCTCAGAGGCGTATATTAAAGTAATGTGCCTGCTCATGGCTATTGATTCCTCTTGTTCGGCAGTCACACGCTCCTGCTTATTGACTGGTCTGCATCTCATTCCACCATTTCCAGCTTCTTTCTGCGTGCGGGTCCCAGGGCAGGGTGCCCCCCCCCCCCCCCCCCCCCTCCACGCCCCTCCCCTCCCACACTGCCCCGCACAGGCTGGGGTCAGATGGAGTCCCGTTCCAATTATTAACCTGCAGCCAGTGTGCCCCCACGCCCCCCCCCCCAACTCCTACACCACCTCCAGTCATTCAGAGCCTGACAGTGAGGAGATATAACCGTCATCATTGATCCTGACTCCTGCCCGCCCTCTTACCGCCGATGCTGGGTGTCCCTGGACAGCCATTTTGGTCTATGGAGTGGCAGGTTGATGGACTCTCCCGCGGCTCATTCACTAACTGTTCTAATAGTGGTGGGTGGGGCTGTCCACACTGCCGCAGTTGCTGGCACATTTACGCGTGTATGCGTGGGTGTGTGGGCATGTGTTTGTACATGCGTCTCTGTGTGTCTGTCTGTGTGTATGAGGGTGTGTGTGTGTGCCCATGCATGTGGTGGTGTGCATGCATGTGTCTGTGTGTTTGTATGCATGCCTGTGTCTATGTGTGTGTGCGTGCGCGTGCGTGTGTGTGTGTGTGTGTGCGTGCGTGTGTGTGCGCGGGCGCGCGTGTGTGTATGTTTGTGTGGACATGGACATGAGTGGGTGTGTGTGTGCGTGTACATGTGTTTGTGTCTGTGTATGTGAGTGCATATGTATATGTGTCTGTGTATGAACGTGCGTGTGGTGCGTGTGTGTATGTTTGTGTGGACATGGACATGAGTGGGTGTGTGTGTGCGTGTACATGTGTTTGTGTCTGTGTATGTGAGTGCATATGTATATGTGTCTGTGTATGAACATGTGTGTGTGTGTGCGCGTGGCGTGTGTTCATATGTGTGTGTATCGGTGAATAGCAAGCCCAGACAAGCCTCAGATGCCCTCTGCAGATCCAGTGACGGGGGTGAATAATCTTGCCCCTGTTTAAAATGCATGGAGAAACACTCTTTCCTCCTTAAGCCCAAACACAGGAGCTGTGATCCCTGCTAACGCTCTGGGCTTATTAGCTCTCACAGTGTTCTTTTCATTGCTTTAGACGCGCTGGTCCAATGCAACCCCATCATTACAGCTTTCTGGCCGCATTAACTTCACTGGGGATTTACAGTACATTCATTTCTCCAATGGACTTTGACAAGTCAAAAGAACACAGTTTGTGAAGCCCTCGTTGCTTCTCTCTGCCATTATAACATAATTACCATTCTAATTACAGTCTGCCTGGAGATTTGAGCTTTCAACTGGCTATTAGACCCAGACTTGTTCAACTCCAGCGCAGTTATCGGCAGGTTTACAGTCCTACAGGCTTTGAGCCACACCTAAGACTTATGGTCATTGCATTACATCACATTATGGCCATTTAGCAAAAGAGTTATCCAGAGTGACATACATAGGTTACAGTTGTTTTACATGTTATCCATTTATACAGCTGGATATTTACTGAGGCAACTGTGGGATAAGTACTTTGCCCAAGAGTACAGCAGCAGTGCCCCAGCAGGGAATTTGAAACAGCAGCTTTTGGTTACAAGCCCTTCTCCTTACCACTATGCTGCGCTGCCACCCCATGTATTCTGTTATCTGGTGTCAATTATCTGCCCTGATCGTTTCACATCCTCTCTACCTCCTCTTCCTCCTCCTCCTCCCTTCAGCAGCCTCTACAGCTTCCCCATTTCTGGATTAACACCTCGGTTCCCCCCCCCCCCCCCCCCCCCCGCCCCGTCTCGTGACCTCAGGGCCCCGGTCTCTCTTTCATCATCCTGCTGGAGTGTAAACACTTCCCCGTGTGCCCGCACGCCGTTGTTTGCTTCCTGTCCGGATCGCCCCCGTCCCGGGCCGGCACGCCTCTTTACAGGGATGAGCCCTTTCATGTCTGGGGGACCCCAGAACAGCCAGCTCCCCCAGGCCTCCTTTTCCTCTCTCCAGAGTGCTTTCCGTGTTTTCCCTGACTCTCCAGCCCTCCCCGAAACCCTACTGCGATGCAGGCATGTCGGAGCACTTTCAGTTCAGTTTTTTTCTTGACTCTCGTACTCAGACTGCCGAAGAAGCAAGTTTCCTCTGTCCTGGGGTTTACTTTGAGTGGTGAGAGAGCCGGAATGGGACAGAAGTTTTTGAAGAAGTTTTGAAGGTCATATTTTGGGTCTGCGTGCTTGATTTCAATGTGAAGTACAAAATAAATATGTACATGGAATATCTGCTCTGTTCTTTCCTCAGTTTTATGTTGCTTTGGGGTGACCCCCGTAACAGGAAACGGGTGTTTTGCGCACCAAAGCAACGAGAGCATAAGTACAAAGGCCTGACACTTTGCATTACATTACTGGCATTTAGCGGAAGCGCTTACATCGATTACAGTTTTTTTTTTACAATGCTATTCTTTTATACAGTTGGATATTTACTGAGATAATTGTGGGTTAAGTACCTTGCCCAAGGGTACAGCAGCAATGCCCCCATGGGGAATCAGACTGGCAACCTTTTGGTTACGAGTCCTGCTCCTTAACCACTATGCTACACTTCTCCACAGGTGATGTCTTCACTGGGCTCTGTGTGGCGATTCACTTCAGGGTATCCTTATAAGAGGCAACACTGATTAGTCCTTCTCACCCCTCTGTTTTGGGGGTGAGGGGGTACAGACCTTTGCCTCAGCCACTGACCATGTAGCTCTGGCCGGCTTGGCTCTGTATGAGCAAGATTGCTCTTATCAAATATCAAATATGTTATTCAGCCCAAGAATATATTCGCACAAATCAGAAATATATTGCAATATACCAAAATTACAATAATTTACATATTTTCAATATATTAATTGAGCTTAAATATATATTCTCTGAAATGTGTTCTAATTAAATACATTTTTTTGTATGGGTACTCCCCTGCCTTAAAGCTGAGAGGGCTCAGCTTTATGTTGGAGGGTGTGTTTCCTACAGCCAGCGGTGCATTTCCTACTCAGGAACGACTTGATGGTTGAGTCAACACCCTTTGCAACTACCGTGATGTATGGCGGTAACGGATATCTGTTTATCTAATTTATTAGCTTTTCAGAGACAGATTAGGGATGTCCATACGTGCAGTGTGTGTATAATGGAGGGTGGTCTCTACATCAAAGCGACAGCGTGTGATGGATTTCGGCCTTAATAGGCAACCCGAACCTTTGAAGCGCAGTCCAGCTCATCAGACCATTGCATTTACCTGCCACGGCAGCTTGCGTTCGCGTAAAATGAGGGCGGCGATGATGTCACGGGGGTTCAGGAGTTCAGAATGCTCCCTGTGTGCCGCGGTGTGCGGTTGCTCGGGGCTGCCAGATTTCGGCGCGGTCAGATCGGGCGATCTGGGTGCGACACATGATAACCGTCATTCATCAGACCGTCATGTTATTATTGTTATATTATTTTCTTCTCTGCTACAGAGGAAAAGGAGCATACTGGTGTGACAGTACGACAGCTCTGGAAACACAGCAAATACCCAACAGACACAGTGGGATTGTTCTCTTCCTGTTGGACACAAGGGTGGAGCAACAGCGGGCCCTTTGATTCAAACCCCTGACCTTCAGGATAAAAGTCAATGTCCAGTTTCACCACCACTTCAGTGCACATGGCTGGTACTGTGAAGGAGGGTATATTACAGATATATCGAAACGAACAACCCGTGGAGGAAGGGCTTGACGTCAGTATTTTCAGCCCTGCATTGGCGTTTGGCCGTCACGGCTCACACACGCCACCTCACAGCCCTTTTCATTCACGTTTTCTCATTTTCCTCCCCCCGCCTCCCTGGAGCCTCCCTGAGGAAGCCTCCAGATGGTTCTGTCATCGTGGGGCTGACTGACCCCCCCCACCCCCCCATCCCCGGGCCCCCAGATGTCATCCAGATGCAGGTCAGCAGGCCGAAAAGGCCGGACCTGCCACAGTGACTTACCGCCGCTGTAAAAGAATGTCGAAGGACGGGTTAACCCGACTCTGCATCTAACCGGGTCTAGTCGCGTGCCATTAAAAACCCGGGCGGACCCGGGCATGCCGTGCGCCCGCGCCCCAACCCTCAGGTTGGCGGCCCCCTTCTTTAAGACCACGACGGTAAACTCGACACGTTGTTCCGAGCGGTGTGATCTTACAGGGCCCTGCCCTTAGGATGCAGCACGCAGGGGATCGACAGGAAGGAGGAGGGGTCAGGGAGCACTATGACAGAGCAAGGGCTACCTTAAATCAAACCTCCTACCTGTCCACTGATCGGAATCTGAAACGCACTTACAGCGGGTTTTTTTATGTGCTGCGCTAACACGTTTTGCCGGTTAAAAGGGAAAGTAAGGGCAGGGTTGCAGCTGGGAAAGGGAACGTTTCAGAGCTCATCGTCACCGTGTGTGGCGTACATTCACTGCCCATCCAGACACGGGCTTCCTATACGCTCGTTCCCTTCATGAAAACGGCACAGCACCCTGTGTTCCTCAGTGTGCTCTTGACCCAGCACAGACTGCACCACAGACTGGCGCAGCAACCAGCAAAACAAACCGGTCGGACATGAAGGTGGAGCTCCTACCTCCCCTTCTGTCTCCGCCCCCTAACACCTGCTACTTCTTGCATTTGATGTTAATTTTATGTGTTATGAATTTGTGTTCTAGGGACTGTTGTGTCATAGTATACTTTTTGGCTTTTTGTCCGAGTGCACAAGTTAACTTGTGGTAGGGCTTGAATAGTGTCGTTCTCCCACACTCACTGGTCTGGGAGTGTTGTGAGCCTGGTCTGACACTTTTGCTTGTTTAAATTGAATGGATACAGTTATGTTCTGTTGCGATTGAAGTTTCTGGAAAAGAACGTCTGCTAAATGCTTGTAATGTAATGTAGCAACAGCAGGCTGTTTGAGATTCAAACTCCTGATCTTCCGGGTCAAAGTTTCATTACTGGTCTGGTGTGAGTGGCTGGTACTGTGGAGTAGGGTGGCAGGGGCACATGTGGTGGTGGTGGAGGGGGGAGTGGGGGGGTGGGGTGGGGTTGGGGGGGGCTGTGTGCAGAGGGTGACTGTCTGGCCTGACTGCTCGGTCTGTCCAAGAGGAAAGGAAGGAGTTATCCAGCTGTAAATGGATAACGTGTAAACCAAACCTGTTCAAGTCGCTCTGGATAAAACCCCAAATTCCTCCTCTTGTGGATGAACTGAAACTGCATCATTTCAGCTTAAACGGTGCCTTTGTGAGGGTGGGGCACTTAATATTCAGCATGAATTGGCTCCTTTTCCAATACTGATGAGAGTGATTTTGGTGTCACCTGATGATATGCACATATAAACAATGCTTACCTGAGTCATTTATGTTTTTATTTACTTTCTGTGTACTAAACAACAAAAAAAAACAATTTCCTCATGGAAAAAATAAGAAAATAAGAAAAGTGCTTATTTGAATGGAAATAGGGTCATATGACTTGGTCATTATGAATGACTCAAATCATATAAAGTAAAACGTAAGCTCTCTTAAACACCCCAGAAGTACATTTAGGCTGTTCGTTCTTTTGCTCACAGTGATCAAGCAACTGTATAACACACTTTAGAAGAGAATATTCACTAATCAGGTAGGTTGATAAGAAGGATCTGCCTATTTGTGAATGCCAAAGGCATAACAAAGGGGGGTATTTTTGGTTTATTGTTGTTCATTAGTATTCATGAGTTTTATTTGTTTATCAGGATATAGGCCTCTGTCTCAGTAGGAGAAAAATAATATGTCCGATCCTTTCCAATCCTACTATGATTCATGAACAAATTTTATATATGGCGGTAATCTGAGCCCTTAATATTTCCACTTTACCATTGTGAGCAAATGCATGAATATACTAAACATACACAATTAGCTTACTTGTCTTTTTCATTGTCCTGATTGATATGAGTTTGGTAAATTGTTATGAGCAAAATTATATTTGTCCAAATCGTATTTGAATAGTTAAGCAATTATTATCCTCACCATGAAGAAATGATAGCTATTTGTGTCACACATTTTTTTAACAATGACATAAATGACTCAATTAAGCACTGTGTTTAATTTGTGAGGCAATATCAACTGATGACACTTTAATTGCGTGTGTTGGTAATGGAAGAGCCATAATCACATTAAACAGGCATATAGCTGAAAAACAGTGGTAAAAGAAAAGTGTGATAGTAAAAAACACACCACCTGACTAAACATCTGTACACAAGTAAACGTGTGTGTGTGTGTGTGTGTGTGTGTGTGAATATGCCAGTGTTTATACGTGTGTGTGTGTGTGTGAATATACCTGTGTTTATGTGTGTGTGTGTGTGTGTGTGTGTGTGTGTGTGTATGTGAATATGCCAGTGTTTATGCGTGTGTGTGAGTGTGTGAATATACCTGTGTTTATGTGTGTGTGTGTGTGTGTGTGTGTGTGTGTGTGTGTGTGTGTGTGCGTATGTGAATATGCCAGTGTTTATGCGTGTGTGTGAGTGTGTGAATATACCTGTGTTTATGTGTGTGTATGTGTGTGTGTGTGTGTGTGTGTGTGTGTGTGTGTGTGTGTGTGTGTGTGTGTGTGTGCGTGCCTATGTTTATGAGTAAGTCAGTGTCTATGTGTATGTGTGTATGTAAAAACACACCACCTGACTAACCATCTGTAAGATACAGGCTCATGTGCGTAGACTGCTCTGAACATTGGGCCTACCAGCGATCAGTAAAAGCAACGTGACCAATGCAGTCAAGTCAAGATTGAATGGTTTGTGAGCGGACAGGTGGGCCTCGGAGGCAGAGCCTTAAAGAGGTGGAGCGCGGTCGTGTTTTCACTCCGTAATTGCGGGTCTGGTCCTGAATGGTCCCCGAGCGCCGAGCGGCTGCACTAATAGAAATAAAAACCCTTGAATGGACGGCCTGTGGACTGTATTATTTACCTTCCCCACCGTCCCGCCCCACCCTCCCGCGGCCTTTAAGAAACAGCCATAAAAGCAAATGAACCGTAGCAATATGTTTGCCATATGGCCTTTGATTGTTAAAGGAAGAAATGCTGTGAAAGGGGTTGTGTTTCTGTGCGTGTGTGTGTGCGTGCACGAATATCGCCCGTGTGTATGTGTGTGTGCACACGTGTATGTGTTTCTGTGTGCGTTTGTGTGTCTGTGTGCATGTGTGTGCGCCTGTGTTTATAAGTAAGACAGTGTCTGTGTATATGTGTGTGTGTATGTACGAATATGCCAGTATATATGTATGCGTGTGTATGTGTGCGTGCGTGAGTGTGTGTGTGTGTGTGTGCGTGCGTGCGTGCGTGTGTGAATGTGTGAGTGTGTGTGCACGTGTGCGTGCGTGTGTGTGTGTGTGCACGCGTGCATGCGTGTGTGAGTGTGTGTGCGTGCGCGCGTGTATGTGTGCGATGTCTGATCTGGTGCACTGACCCGTTCCCGTAGCGCCCTGTGATGAATAGCAGTGTTTTATTTAATCTCCTGCATTCCCCTGGGCCAAGAGGGCGGCATGAATCAGCAGCTCCCCACAGCAGCGGTAATAACAGAGTTATTACCCTGGCCTGGGCAGACAGGGGCACCCTAGGGTCCATCTCTACATCACATCAGTCACACGTCTGATTTGTAGTTTATGATATACCCATTCTGCTTCCTTTACTAATAATTTTTTTTACATTATCTTAACACTCAGTAACATCTCTAGTGCTCAGTCATAGGACTGGCTGGATTTCACTCTGTTTCGTGGGCGACTGTCAAACTAAATTAAAAAACTGTGAGAAAATAAAAAAACAAAAAAATTAACCAGTCGACCAGGGTGAAAATACCACAACGGTACACCAAATAAACTATAATACAACAAAACAGATGTATGTATTTCATAAGTAAATAAACAGCAGTACTTTAGTTGTCCATTATTTAAATGGAGTCATTATTTGGACATTATTTGGAGTCGACTGCACATCTTCATTTACCCACTCATATACCTTTAGCAGTCTACTTTTTACCCAGATGAAATAAATAATAAGTAATGGCACACTAAAGTGTGTGTTTATAATTTCGCACCTCCAGTGTCCAGTATACAGCTGGACATTAACTGGAGCAATTTGAGTGCCCTTGCTGAGAGCTGCAACAGTGGTGATGGGCTTAGTGCTCCAGACCCAGAACCTGCTGAACTCTGGGTCCTGAAGCAGCTGACCTCTGTCTCAAACCACAGCCACTTACTTCATACTGGCATATCTGAACATTCCCAGATTATCCCAGCTGTTGGTACAGTATGGGTGAGTCATTTCTTCTGTGAACAGGTCAAAGTGGTGTTGTTGCCCCAACCACAGTGAAGGTAAGTATGCTACATTACATTACATTACATATCCAGAGTGACTTTCACCACAATAGAACATAAGTGTGTCCATGCAAGTTGCATAAGCACCAGTGTCAGACCAGGCTAGCAACACTCCCAGACCAGTAAGTGTGAGCATAACACTATTCAGTACCACAAGATACTTTTTTAACCTGGCTAGACAAGGGAAGCCAAGTATACTACCACACATCAGTCACTAAATGCGAAGGACTCTACCGCTCTCCAGCGCTCCGGCAAAGCGGAGGCCGAGGATTTAACACTCGGATAAGCGTTGATCGCCCCTGTCATATTAACCTTTGCCTGCGGCGATATCGGCGGAGGCCAGCGATGCCGTAATGGAACCGGAAAGAGAGCAAAGCGGCGAGATTACCGCGTCAGTCTTTGTTCCCCGTAATCACTGTTTACAGCGCGTAAATTAATGGTGATTGGCTCTGTTTTTTTTTTTTTTTCTTCACCGGGGCATCGGAGAGCTTGGAAGTAGTTCTGATAATTAGGTTTAGTAATCAGGGCCTCATTACTCTTATATCTTTGTTTCTGTTTCCCCTGTCGCAGAGCGGATTTGGAGTATCTGTCACGTCTCCCATCAACATATTTAGCTCCCGTTTGTTCAAACGAGAATGATCTTATAATGACGGTTATATATAGGCGTTTGAGATCGCGCATCCGTCAAACGTGAATGCAATTAAATGCTTCATACACTGCTGGAGGCTTAGAGCGGTGTTTAAATGCAGGGGGAAATTGCTTCTGCTGAATTGAAACGTCCTCGTTCGAATGCTGGGATTGAGTCGTCCTCATTCAGTTTTTAACATTGCGTGTAATTGCAGTCGCGATCTGACTGGTGCTGTTTCACCATCCCGACACCAGGTGGCAGTATACCTGGACTCGGTCTCTAATGACTCCTCTCACTGGGCACTGGGGAAGTATTAATGCTGTTGGTGAACTGCATCGTTTCCTGGCAGTCTCCTTTACCTTGGAGAGCTGCAGCGGCCTGCCTGTCACCCCCCTTAAGTACCGTGGAAATATGTACCTGGTGTTCGTCGCTTCGACATTGAGAGGGATAGATGGGGGGGCAGCGGGCATTGCCATCAGGAGAAATTGCCTCACTGAAGCCGGCTGGCACGAGGCTCGATCTGCTTAATGATCAATTACATCAGCGCGTCTGGAACTGAACCCAGTCCTGGTCTCTGGATGCATCCCCCCCCCAGCTCAAACAGACCAGCACCGATGCCCAGAAGGCCGTGCCGGGGTGCGTGCGAAACCAGGATGCCAGTTTAGAGGGTGGGGATCTGCACTGCACTTAAATTTGATCCTCTTATCACTCTTGATCCCAGGACAGTCTCATGCTCCTCTCCTCCCCTCACCGGTGTGATTTAGTGTCCTTGTTGGGGGCGACAGGAGGATTGTACTCAGATCAGTCCATGGTTGTGGTTTACCTAACGGAGTCCTGCGTGTGTTTGTGAGAGTTTGTGTGTGTGTCTTTGTCTGTGTGTGTATGAGTGAGTGTGTGTGTGTATGTTTGTATGTATGTGTCTTTATGTGTTGGGGGGGTGTATGTGTGTGTCTGCATGTGTTGGTGTGTGTGTTTGTATGTATGTGCGTGCGCGTGCGCGTGCGAGTGCGAGTGTGTGTGTGTGTGTGTGTGTGTGTGTGTGTGTGTGTGTGTGTGTGTGTGTGTGTGTATATGTGTGCGTGCCCGCGCACAGTGGTGAGGTGCACAGGGCTCAGCGTGTCCCCGTACCTCATGTACCGCGTGTTCAGATCGTTCTGTTTAAAGCGCCACCGAACGCCTGTTCTTCCCCACGCGGTCTCCGTTATTGCCGGAGAATTTATGAGGAATCGCAGGCAAGCTTTCAGGGGGGTTTACAGCCTGGATCAGGGTTTACAGGCCCGGGGACTGAAGCTTGGGCCTGTTCGGCACCCTCAATGCCACCTCTGTCGTCCTGCCCGGGTTCCCCTGGCCCCTCACCCTCTCAAAGGAGCCCCTTGTCTCACCTTCCAGCCATTAACTAATTAGAATTTTCTCACAGTCCCTGTTTATTCTTTTTTTCCATCATGGGTCAGCCCCCAGACGCACTTGAGTTGAAACACATCCACTTGATACCTGAGAGAGAAAAGGACAAGAGGGAGAGAGGCTGACCCTGAATCACTGACAGCCTGTAAGAGTGACTGACTGCTCCACAAAGGTGGAGGAGCCATCCAACATGCATGCCTTTATTAGCACAAAGAGGGCCACCTGCATGCAGGACTAGAAAATTAGGCTGAATTTTTTTTGCCATTGTTGATAATGGTAGTAAATTGATGGTAATCGATTCATGTCAATGTTATACACCTCAGTTCAAAGCTATCAGAGCTTTCAGCTCTAAACATAATGACACATTACCCCAGATGTGCATATATGAGACAAAATAATGAATGTTTGTAGAACAGTGTGTGTGTGTTTGTGTGTGTGTGTGTACGTGTTGCCAGCCGTCCATTTCTCTGTGTATTTTTGGCTGCGCGCGTGTGTGGGTCTGTGAGCATGTGTGTTTTCAGATGTTTGTTTCTCCGTCTGTTTTTGGCTCTGTTGTGCGTGTAAGTGTGTGTATTGGGAAGTCTCGCAGTCAGCTGTTTGTGTGCGTCTGACTGTTGTCATCTATAATCACACTGGCTCTAAGCCAGCGTTATTAGCCCCATATAGACCTGACAGATCCTTATCTTCCCACGCAGAAACCAGGGCCTATT
Organism: Megalops cyprinoides; assembly: GCF_013368585.1. NCBI lineage: Eukaryota > Metazoa > Chordata > Actinopteri > Elopiformes > Megalopidae > Megalops > Megalops cyprinoides. The sequence continues at coordinate 9,956,257 of NC_050583.1, read as the reverse complement.
GAAATCTAAAATTGGGGTTGAGACGTGCTCTGACCCCTTGTGTGGCATGCACTCACATGCCCCCCGTATTCAATTTGTCATTATTTATAACCTTTCAGCTATGTGGGCACGCCGTGCACCGAACTACGTTTGCGCTTGCAGGCTGTTTTGTCGGGCTTGAATACGTAAAGCAATCCTCATGTTTGAAACGCCAGATAAGGGTACTGCTCCTTTTTGTGATGTTGTCGTTAACGTGTGTGTGTGTGGGTCCACGTGCGATCAAAGCACATTGTCATTACATTGCCTTCATTTAGCAAACACTCTTATCCAGAGCGACTTCCAGCAGAGGAGTGAACATAAGTGTATCCATACAAGTTAAATGAGCAATAGAATCACACAGGTTTTAGCCAGTTGGGGCCTCAGATAGTTTAGGTTTTGTCCAGCTGTTTTACACAGTCTAAATGCTTTGAACATAAATAGCAATGTCGTGGTTTTGATCTTTGAAATTTGCTGTACACTTTTGTTGCCCTGTACCTACCGGGTTTTGAATGAAATCTAAGCGGAAACGCGGTGTTTAAGCTGTTGCTGTGGAACTTTGTTTCGAATCTTCGCAGCTCTCGATCGCAAAAAAGAGTGGGCGCACAGACAGACAGCCGGGTGAAGCTGTGTTTGAGTAAGTGAAGTTGATGGATGTGCAGTCGGGGCCTCCTGTGACTGATGACCCCCCCCCCCCCCCCCCCCCCCCCTTTATTAGCCTCATACGATCGCCCCCGCCCCGCCCCCCGCAGGGACAGAGGGCAGATCAGCGTGTGGATGACCTTGAGCCGAATGTTGACCTTGGAGACGGTGCGTGCCGCCCCGGGGCCGTTGCGAGGCTTCAGTGGTGGGGCCCTTCTTCTACAAGGAGAATGAACTCGTATTCACTGTGGAAGAAAAGGGGCAGACTAAATGTCAGGTCAGGGATGACCCTTTGATCCAACGCTATGAAGAAAAACCTGTGCCAAAATGTGTCCTCTGGTTTTGGGTGCCTGTTCGGCCTGCGAGGTGCCCTGGCTCCTTTTTATTTAATTTTTTTTTTTCCCGTATGAACTCTTTGTGGGGAAGGTTGCACCTCGCCCCCGGGGGTCGCCTTTGAAGAGGTGGGGTTGCAGGAGGCGGGCGCATCTCTCCGAGGGGGTCAGAGCGCCGAAACGAAGGTCTAATCTGTGCCAGCTGCACTTCCCCCTCCTCCCTGACTCCTTCGCCCCTCTCTCCGTTTTAATTAAGAGCGAATATTATTAGGGCTACAAATTACTCCGGCCCGAGCATCTTCGAGCGGTGATGGCAAGCAGATGGCGGAGCACCGGAGACGGGGGCCTCCTCCAATAAAAAGGGGGGCATTTGCATTTCATGAGCCTTAATTATGTCTGTTTTCCCCTTGCCCCGTGATGTTGTGGCTGTCAGGAACCACCCGGGCCCTCTGAAGGAGAGGTGATAGATTAAGGTGGACCTTCTGCTTGGGACCCCCTTCATTGTGTTGCCGAAATTAAAAAATATTATCTCCCTAAAGACTTCAAAAAATAAAAAAGGGCAGGTTGGGGGTGATAATGGCAAAACCCCCCCAACCCCGGGGGGAAGGCAGGGTGGGGATGGGGGGCATGGAAAAGCATGGAAAAAAGATTCTTTCGCGTTTTTTTTGTCCTTGAACCCACTGTTGTGAACAGCCGCAGTCTTGGGGAGAATCACTGGTACCCAAAGACTGAAGGGCAAAACCCCATTAAGAAGGATGAAGTTATGACCATGTGTGACCAAGCGTAGCTTTGTGTCTCGTTTAGCAGCAGGACTTGGTGTGTGTTGTTAATGTTATCTTAAATTACCGTTTTTTTTTTTTTTCCTTAAACAGGCAAGAATTCAGCACCCTGCACCCAGCACTAAAAACCGACCATTAACCTACTGAAACGAGGTGCTTTGAATTATCAGTAAAGGAGATAACGGCGGCCATTCCATCTTTCCCAGCCCCGTCGGAGAGGTAAACAGGCTGTAAGAGGCTGAACACAAGAACATAAGACATACACGATTAATTCCATTGAATGAGTCTATCTGGGCTTTGTTGGGTGTAGTTGCTGGGGGTTGAGAGGGGGGGGGGGGGGCTCTCTGCTGCCGATGAATGCCGCCTGTGTTTGTGAAGATGTGTGTCCGCGTGAATAGAGCCGCTCTCGCATTGTGATGTCTGAAGTGGGGATTGATGCTCCGGCTGTTTGGATGGCGAGACCCCGGGGTCAGACATGACAAGACGATCGCTGCACTTAGTCTTTGGGTGGAAAGTCCTGCAGACCTTCGCCCCAGACTGCTGCGGCCCCAGCGAAGGCTTGTTGTGAAGGAACGGGCCAGTCTCTCAAGGAATCCGTGCGAAATCTCGGAAAAGAAATGGGAAACTGGACGTTCCGCGTCGTGCTAGTTCTGTTTTTAGAGGCACTTTTAGAGCAACTCTTTACCATTTAGCGAAACCGTCTACTGTAGGAACAATGAATGGCCCATAACTAATATGTTTCTGAAGTATAAACAAAATACTTATGAGTATATGTACCAAAAAGACAACTGACACATGCATAAGCATGCAAAGCATGTATAAGCATCAGTTCAAAAAATATCTCTCTTGTGCGCGCACATGCATGTGTGTGTTTGCGTTTGTGTGTGTGTGTGTGTGTTTGCGTGCATGGATGCATTTGAGCGTGTTTGTGCACATGTGTATATTTGCATGTGTGTTTGATTGCTTGTGTGCATGTGCGTGTATATATGTGTGCGTTTATGTGCGTTTGTGTATGTGAATGTATTTGCATGTAGTGTGTGCGTGTATGTGTGTCTGTGCTATGACTGAAACCCCACTGTCTGAGGCACTGTCTCACTGCCTGAGCTGGGAGGATTGTACCTAACCCCATAAATAAGTGTCTCAGGGTATGAACGATGAGTGAGGGTGAGGACACTTTGGGACATGGGGTGTGGGGTTCACTCAGGGACCCAGATGGGGATCGGGGCGCCTGTCCCTCGGGGTACCCCGGAGGTACACGCAATGAAGTCACCCCGCATTGTGGAGCGGGCAGGGGCAATGAAGGCAAGGCGGGGCAGATCACATTACAGGGACTGGGGGCAGGGATTTGGGGCATTACTAATTTCCCCCCACTCCTAGAGGTGAAAGAGGGCGTGTACCCCATGTTCCGATGAACCTCCTTACCCCGTGGTGTCTCTGAGGAGAGAAAAGTCCTTGTATGCGCATAATGAAGGGCCAGATTCTCTGTCTCACTGAATGAAACAATCACAAGGTTATGTGAATCCTGGGCATTGTTACGTCTGGCTATGACTTCCTCATATCTCTGGAACTGTGCCTATCACAACAGCACTTCAGATATCCAGTACTGAGTTTTATAGTGTACTGATAGTCCACTCATCTGTCATTCTGTAAATATTAGGTTGTAAACTTGTAGATCTGCTGTTGATTGTTCAGATTGAGGTGCTGAATATGAACCCACGGACAGATTCATGCTCAAGTTTGCATGGCAGTTCTGTCAGAAATGGGTCTTTGAGGTTATTGTCACCAGTTTCAGCCCAGGCTGCTCTCCATAGCTATCTGCACACATCGCCGTGCTATGTTCTCCGAATGGAAGGCATCGCTTTCCCAGCTTCATTTTAGGGACCAGCGGAGGAAGTCTAAACGTCAGCTCTTAAATCACTGCAGACCGTGCGCACACACGTACATGTGTTCACACGTGCAATCGAGTGCACAAGTGTGCACCCACACGTCTACACAGATATTCAAGCACTGACAGAACACACACAATGACAAAGACTCACAAACACACAAATGCTCACACACACATGTGCATGTGCACAAATACACAAATACATTACATTGCATAATTGTCATTTAGCAGACACTCTCATACAGAGCGACTTACATTCAGTAGGTTACAATTTTATCCATTTATACAGCTGGATATTTACTGAGGCAATTGTGGGTTAAGGACCTTGGCCAAGGGTACAACAGCAGCACCCTAGCAGGGAATTGAACCATCCTTTTGGGTACGAGCCCTGCTCCTTACCACCATGCTACACTGCCTCAAGATTACTTCAACATCAGACATTGAGAAGAGACATGTTTAACCTCTGTGATGGTTTATTTCAGCTGGAAGAAATGTTAATGAATGTCAGTTAATGTTTTAAGTCAGGTACACTCACACCGCAGTCCAAGACACAGACACATATTCACAAACGCATACAAACCTGCAGGCATCTACATGTGCAGACACGCACACACACACACACACACACACACACATACGCTACCCCCCCCCCCCCCCCCCCTTCTCTTGCATACCCGGGCCAGGCCACACAACATCAATAAAGCTTAATGGGCAAACGCACCATTAATGATCTTATGGGGAGCGTTTTAATAAGACAAAATGAGCTGTGAAGCTCCTGGGAAGGACTGTGTTTTTTTCCCATCATTTACTGCACACCTGCAACTTTTCACTGACTCCTTGTGGTCCTGGCTTCAGCTTGCTCTTTTAAACGCATGGCAAAAAGTCTGTTATTGTGAGAGATGGAAGAAAGGATTGAGATTGCCAGTGTAACGTTATTAAATGGAATGTGGTTTCCAAAGCACGATATCTTCACCATTTGCTCTCATCCAATAAACATAATATAATGTAAATGTACTACTAAGAAGCAAACATTTTATTCGAAATTAGATTGCAGTATGCAGATTGCGTTATGTGTTTGGCATGTATTTCGTATTTGGTTTTGAAATAAGTCTAATTTGAATCTTGGACATTTTGGAAGTTTTCCAAGGTCTTTAGTGCAGCAGCGTGATGTGGGTTGGACAGACTCGTTAATTTATGACCATCCTTTGATTTCGATCTTTATTCATTTTTGTGCGTTAAACGGCGAGCTATGGATTGATTGCAATGCTCCCTTCGTTTTTAATTGACAAGGGTTTCCCAGAGGACTGTTCATGCTCTAATGTCACCACAAGAGGGAGACACGATCCCTGCTCGCAGTGATATTGTCCGCATATTGTATCTAATGAAGTCGATGTTGTTGTTTTTGAATACCACTGGATGGCGCCATTTCCTCGTCTATGGATTTTATTTTTCGAGACAAGCGTTATCAAATGGATAGTTCTGCCGGAGTGTTGCGCAGCCCAAGTGCAGCGTCCTTGTTTTACCCAGTGCTATTTCAAGTATGAATGGAGGAGAGGCCGTAGGACGATGTGACCTTTCCAGCCCGTAATGAGAATATCATGCGCTCCCGAAGCCTTCTCTCATGATAGGAAATTCACCGAGTCATCGGTCCTGACACTTTAATGGAAACGGTCAAGCGCGAGAGCTTCATTTTGACGCTTCTGCGAAATCAAGCCATTCCGCCTGTAGATCGCGTTATACAGTAATCTAAGCACTGTGTACAATACATAGAAAAATATCAGCACAAGGTTACAAAGCATCAAATAAACACATTCGTACTTCTGAACTAAGTAAGAATCAATAATGATAATAGCTAGCAGGTGCGAATTACCTCACAGTAATGAGATTTCCGTTTTGCCTGTTGAGTCAGCATTTTGGTTAGCAAGTGGATAATTTCGAACCAACAAATATCAACATACCAGACGTTATTATTATTATAATGTTTCTTTTGTGCCATGGGGTCATTTGGCCCGCTGCAGCCCCGGAGAGCAGGTGTTTTACCCTGAAGTGGGTTTGGGCGGATTTTGTTAAACTGAAAATCAGCTTTCCTGAGAAATTGCATACAGGATTCAGATTATATGGGAAGGCTGTGTTCCTAAGCGCTGCCATGCAAATGCTCACCACATTAGCTTTCGCCTGGAGGACGGTGCTCACTGTGAGCCTTTTAAAATTATTACTGTGAACAGGGAGGCTCATAGGACTCCCTCTAATATTGTATTGTAAAGCCTCTTCAGGTGGCTGAGCTGCAATATAGAAATGTGCTTTACTGAGGATATCAGGCCTCAATAAAAAAAGCAAGTTTCAAAAGCATTTTTTCCCTGATATGTGTATGTATTACGGACATCCTTTAATCGTATTTCTTGTACTTGTCTGTTTTAGATCACAAAGCGGATGGGCAGCTTGAATCTTCTAAAAATCTGGCATCCACTGTAATGTTCAAAGATCAAAGTTCAAAGTTTTATTTGTCACATGCCAGGGTACAATGTACAGTGCAGCAAAACGATGGATGAGCAGCATGAAGGTGAGAGTCTGGCGGGGGGGGGGGGGGGGGGGTTCGGGGGGGTGGCAGAAGGACAGGCTTTTATCATTGTTATGTCTTTGTTTTTGTGACAGAGGTGCATCTCAGTTTCAGCAACACACCCTGAATTCTGACTTTTGCACAAAATCTGTGGCCACTGAAGCAGACTGCACAGTCACGCAGCAGTTTGCGTCCATGCCATAGAATTATATAAGGAGCTACAGAAACGTCGCGCCCAGACAGCGGAGGAAATGGCTGGTCCGACACGGTCACTGTGGTGTCAAAGAGAGGGCTGTGAAAACCAGATCAGCCAGAGTCAAGCATAAGAAATCTCCCCAGGGCAGTAAGAGTAAAGCAAGATGCTATCCCGGGAAAGATGGGCTTCATGCACTCGTGCACTTTAAGTCTTTTAAACTTAAAATTTTTTAAATGACTCCCTTCAGAGGAAAAGAAAAAAAAACACATGGCAAACTGTTACATGCTAAACACACACACAGCAGAATGTGCCAGAGATGCGGTGAAATGAAAGAAACACCACACATCGCCAGACAGGTGACAGTGGGGCGGCAGTGTAGCATAGTGGTTAAGGAGCAGGACTTGTGACCAAAAGGTTGCCAGTTCGATTCCCTGCTGGGGTACTGCTGTTGTACTCTTAGGTAACCCACAGTTGCCTCAGCGTATAAATGGATGTCATTGTAGAAAAAAAAAAAAACTGTAACTGATGTAAGTTCTGGATAAGAGCATCTGATAAAATGCCAATAATGTAATGTAAGGTTGTAACAAAGGACACAGTCGGTCCGTTGGATTCACAGCTTCAAACAGTCTCTCAAGGCGCTTTAGGACTGTTGAGCAAAGCACAGGCTCAGGAGATAAGCCTTCCTAGTGCGCCAAACGCTTTCTGCTCAGCTGCCTTGTGTGGAAACTTATTCCCAGGATCCAGAGATGCTGTACAATGTCCCACTTCTTAAAAAAGGGTATCACACTGTACGTTATCCAGGTCTGTTTGAAAGATCACGTACTGTTATTATTCGTGCTCTTTTCTGAGACTGTTTATTTTTACCCATTATCTGTGGTCGCAGCCTTCTGACAAATATGAGTATGATTTCAGTTATTCTTTGCACAGACTGCAGTAGATTAAGTAAATATATGAAAATGACTCTAAATACATTGCATAATTTCAGTTTTCAAACATTTTTGCATATGTTATATTGCAATGAAACAATAAAGCAATGGAAATTTCACAGCACATTGTGCTCTCAAGATGAAACTTTACTATTTTCTTAATTCATTTAAATTAACACTAGACATCGCTTTTGTTCAAATATCTGTCAAGTCAGTTGAAATCACTGTTCATATCTTCAGTTTCTCTGTTGCATGGGGAGGATTAACGAACAATTTATCAGGCAACACAAATGCATTTTCGCACAGTCAAGTGCTTATACTGTATCCTTTCATTTGAACAGAAGAGGTAGAGTGCCTTACATTTACATTGTCCAAACAATAACCAGCCACTTAAATGAAGCACATGGATGCGTTGTGGTTGTAAGGAAAGTCCTTTATTGTTATTTATTGAAATTGCCATGTGATGTGAAGACAAGCATTTCTCAGTGGGGGCTGTCAGTCCTGACAGAGCTTGCAGCTGGACAGACAGACAAAAACAGACAGTCATCATCAGAGATGTGGATTCCCTTCCGACCAGAGGTTATTGCACTAGCAAGGACCCCTTACTCTGTCATTAAGCGGGTAAATTAGACAAAGCACCAGCCTGCTGTCTGAAGGCTTTCGCTGTGCATGACTCAGCACAGATGCAGAGTTTCGCAGCTATGCAGTGAGAGGTGACCCTGGCCTCCCTTCTCAGTGCTTTTGGGCTTTTGGCGCTGCGGTGTGATTCGCCGTGGGGGCGGCGGGCCTACCCTGCCAGCTGGGAGAGGGGGGGGCGGGATCGGCCCTCTGTGGGCGGGTTTTCCCAGAGTCACGCCACAGCCGTGGGACTGAGTGAGTCAAGCCGGAGGGATCTCCTAAAAGCCCCGCTCCAAAAAACGACCGCTTGGACGTGACTCGGGGTACGGGGAAGCACCCGACCACAGACATCCAGTCCCTGCCCCCGCCTTGTGTCTAAACTGATTTTTTCCGATTTTTTTGGTTTCGTCCCCTGACGGCGCTGCCAAATCTGTGTTTGGCAGGCGTCACGGAGCTGGGCTAAGGATCTCCCACAATCCCTTTCTTCCAGCCTGCTGATATTTAACAGGACTTTGTGAAGTCTTCAGTGACTGTGCAGATTCAGGCAGAAATCTGCCTTGGCCGTTCCAGCCCGAGCAGCCGTGTCTACACTGCGGTCGTTGGGGGAGAAACTCGACCCGCGCGCCTGGAATACACTTGCTCTCGTTTCTCCCTGCCCATGACACCCCACACGTAATACGAGCCAATGCCACACTGGTATTTACCATCCCTGGCACTTGGGGACCCCAAAAGGTGATAGGCTCTCTCCAGCTCCCGGGTGCAGGAGTAAGGCTGGGAGTCACGTCCGCGTATCTGAACACACCACCCCCCAATTCCGACGAATACTGACACAATATGGTGGCAGCCAGGAGAACACACCCTAGAAGAGAAGCACTGTCCAACTCTACATGTACATTTACATACACACACGTGCTTTGAATAGATCGATTCAAACTTAGCATGTTCGTGGACACACATTACGTACAGGGCACAGACTACATTTGGCCACACAGATAGATAATTTGCATTCACTTTAATAGCACACAGTTATCTAAGACCAACCAGGTGTAGTTTACATCGGGAGGGATCCAAACGCTCTCGTTACAGTTCAATTCCTGCTCTTGCAAAGGTCCTCCAGACACAAGCACTCCCACTGGACCATTTTAACAGCACTCTGACCACGGACACAGGCAGCTCGTTCAACACGACGGCGCCTCCTGCTTCTTGTGGATTTTGTTTTTTGTTCTTTTTCTTCCTGCTGCAAAGGAATACACAGCAACTCATACTTAGCTCTACCTATCAGATGTTTTATTTAGCCAATTTGGTTTGTTTCTGTCTTTACAGGTTTACAGATGATTGACATTGGCATTGCATCTTTCCCCAAGCAGAACAGCGAAATCCCATAATTCCAGTGGGCTAAGGTTCTAGAACTGACAGTTACACTTCAAGTATGAGAAACAGACATTCACATCAGAACAGAAAGAAAGGGTTTACTTTTTTCCTCCTTCAGATGTACTGTACTGTAAAATATTTTTTCCCAGTCTCCCAATCTGAGTAAAATTTGCCTTCCACCATGTTCAGACAGGTAAGTTTTAGTTTGGTTTAATGCCCTCGTCGTTGGAACTCAGCCCTTTTACGCGGGCTGGCATCTGATTTGCTGGTCATGTAAAATAATCCCACAAAAAAACATTACTTTATGAGAGAAAGAACGAAACATTAATCTAAACGAACACTACTGTAGATTTAAGCCCTTCGACTGCTCTTTCCTGAAAACACTGCAGCCATACAGTAAAATCAGTGAAACATTGCAGATCTTTTAATACTGACATTTGATTTTAAATTTTTAAGTGAAATAAGAAAAACAAAACAAAAAAAAATCGAAGGAGGGGATGGCAAATAAAAATTGACAAATTACAAAGCCCCATCCCCTGACCTAAACATGTAGCTGAACTTGAACATCAGGCCAACATTCTTTTAATGCTTTTATTAAAAAAAAGACAAACTAAAAAAAGAAAATTTAGTAAAACCCTCTATGTACATAAGCAGTTAGGCACGAGTACATTACACTGAAGTCAATGGCTGTCAGACCTTTCACCTACTGCCTGTTTAAATCAAGTTATTTCACTCTAAATAAGGCTAAATGGCTATCGATAATAGGAATGGTAAATATATAGCACCATTTTTGTTGAAAAATAAATTTTAAAATAAAAAAATGAAAAAAAAATTGGCTTATCATACAGAAAAAAAATATTTTGTCAAGCTACCTTTTTTAATGGTTTATCCTAGCAGTCTCATTTGGTTTTTGCCTCTTTTTACCCCTAAAACAAGCACAGTTAAAACACAAATTTCCCTCTTGCGTTCTAGTTTATACATGCGCTTTGGTTAAAATGCTTCAAAAAAACTTTTTTTTCTTCTTTTCTATTTTTTTTTTGGTGATTTAAAGAAAACTATTCACACGAAAAAAATAAAACAAAGACTGGTTATGTCACCATGACAACATTTTTTTAGGCACTTAATTAGCTAAACAAAGCTCATAGGAGAATCTTTGTCAACAAAGCAACACAACAATACTATGTACATATATGTAAAAAGTGTTATAAATAGGTTTTAAACCATAGATACTATATACATCTTCAATTATAACAGTATTTGTTGTTTTGTGTTGGTGTCCCCCTCCCACACGCCCAACTGACCCCGCCCCCAGCCCCACCCCCCCTGCCACACCCACACACTGATGTCACTGAACTTGGCTATGGACGCGGTATGGTATGGTAGCAACGGAAAGCCCTGCAGCTTGAACGCGGCCCCCCTCATTCACGCTTTCTCAAGATGACGTAGATCAGTCCGCTGATCAACGCCAGGGGGAAGGCCACCCAGGCCAGGATGTAGGCGAAGCCGAAGGACTCAGTCTCCGGCACCCAGGTGGGGCTCATAACTGTGTAGATGATGGCACCGCTCATCACGAACAGACCTGCAGGGAAAGAGAGGGGTGTTGGGGGGAGAGAGAGATGGCCATGAGTGTCCGGTCCATGACACATGTCCTAGACTGAGCTCTGGTAGTGTGTGTAACTGAACCGGGCAGTCATGTGATTGAGTTCTGGATTGAGGTGGACAGATTTCTGGATTGAGCTGGATGGAGGTCCGGTTTGAGCTGGACAGAGGTCCAGTTTGAGCCGGACAAGGTTCTGGATTGAACTGGACAGAGGTCATATTGTGCGGTTCCGGTCATGCGGCTGGTGTGCTGGCGGCCTCTCTGGGCTGCTCGGAACCCGGCCCACTGCACCGGCGTGACTGGACTGTTTAGACGCTGGTATCGGCTGGGCTGAAGGCAGGCCGCCTACGGGCTCGGCGGTGCTGACATTTCGGCTTGTGTCAGAGCTCTGTCCCTGCTGCCAAGCCCTGGGAGCGTGGGCACCTGCCTCTCTGATGCCCTGAGCTCTGCTGCTGCTGCCCTCTGCCTTCTGGCTTCCGGGACACAATACTGCCCCAGCCCATAGACACACACACACACACACACAGACACACACACACACACATACATATATATGCACATACAGGACCGGAACCAGGCCTTTGGACCAGAGATGAGTCTGCCGACATACACACACACACACACACTCACCCGGAACCAGGCCTTTGGACCAAAGGTGAATCTGCCCACACACACACATACAATACACCAATACAAGTAAAGTCTTCACCAAACACATACACAACAACCATCTGCAACTCGCACACCCACACGTACGCACACGCAGACAGACACAAAAGAACAGAAAAAACTCAGTGACGTGGACATATTTATCCATACGCATACAGTACAATACAAAGACTAACAGACTTAACCATACACACACAAAGCGCCAGGAAAAAAACTATGCACATTCTGTCTCTGGGCCCGCTTGGCAAATGAAACTCGGTGCGCACTCAAAGCTTTCCCTCTTTACAAAGAACGTGGGCGGGTTTCTCTCTGGCCTGTGGTTTGCTCTGTCTAAGAGGAGAGATCGTCTTTGTTTACACCTGTCTGTCTCTGTTTGTGAGGCCATGTTTTAAAGCTTTGCCCTGCAAGTGCGACTGAACAGAACAGATGGAAGAGCATTTGAACCAAACAAAGAGCTGGACCCGGGACTCTTGTTTATAATTTAAGAGGTGTGTTTTCATGCCGCTCCTGACTGCCACAGAAAGGGGCGGGACTCTGTGACTCAACAACGTCAAGGCCTTGTGTCCTCAGAGCTGTTTAACACAGCGAGAAAACAGCCAGTTGTCTGATCTGCGCTTTTTATCTGTGGAATCAGTAGAGAGTGACAGGCAGGAAGTGGAGTGTGTGTGTGTGTTTCCTCAGGGCTTTGGGAGCTGCTACAGGTGCGGCCTGTTTGAACTCTGTTCAGAAAAGATCTCTTTACAAGACACACGCGTGGCGAATAAGAGGGATTGTGATCATGGACACATAATCTCTAGTTTGTCTGAAACCTGTCTGTCTGTCTGTAATCTGGGGCAGCAGTGTCCCAGGACCACGGCTAGTAACCAAAAGTTGCTGGCTCCACCCTCTGCTGGGCCACTGCTGTTGTACCCTTGCGTAGAGTTACATTTCAGTTCATATTTTAAGAAAGGTTCCAGGTAAAGCCTGTTCCACAAGGCCCCACAGCTCCATGCACTGGGCTACATCGGTCCCCTCCCTCAGTTTTTTCTGAGGTGTAGATCCGTTCTGTGAATATGCTTACATGTGACATAGGGCTCTCATGACAGACAGTGGGTGGGGGGGTTTATGGAGGACGGTTATACTTACTGGCCAGAATCTGGAAGATGCCGGTGAGGAAGAAGCGTCCGCCCTTCTGGAGGGTGAAGAGCTGGCAGAAGAACAGGAAGAGGGAGAGGAAGCTGAAGATGATGGACAGGATCATCAGGGCTTGGACTGCCTGGATCCACTCTGTAATGGAGAGAGAATGGGGGAGGGGAGCAGAAAGTTAGCATGACAGTGAACGCAATGACAATGAGCTGTAGTGTGGAGTGGTGGGTAAGAACTGCTGGACTCATTAGATGTGGACTGTGGGTAAAAATCTTGTGTTGGATTCCCATTGACAAAGGTACTTTCACAGTTAGTCACAGCTAAACACAGTTATCATTCAGCTGTACAAATGTCATATAGGTACCCCAGGAAAAGAAGAACCATGAAGCAATTCTGCTGTAATCAAACGATGGAGCCAAAGCAAATAACTAACCCAAGATTCTGCTCAACTACTGTTATGTACACAGATCAGTCTCCCCTGAGGTGCAAACAAGCAAGCACACACTTTTAACCTTGACCATCAGGTCCAAGGTCGCGCGGCAGATGCAAACGGCCAGTGCTAATGCTAATATCCGACCTTAGGGAACAGCCTAAAACGAAACGCAGCATCGATATGGCACATGGGGAGAGGCCGTATCTCACCCGCTGCCCGGAATCGCTCACGTCTCCACGGTAATGGGTTTCCTGTTCCTAAAAGCACTGCATTCGATACCTTCCTCCCCCTCACAAACAGTGGAGCACCAGCCCGCCGGATCGATCCATCAGGAAACCTCCTCACTCCCAAGACAAACAAAGACGGGCAGAGCACCGCTCCTTAACCCCTTCATCGCCTGCGCCATGTTTGTGCTGTCTGCCTTCCTGCGTTACAGTTAGCCGAGATAACACACTCGGGAACTGGGGGCGTGTGTGTTTAAATGGGCATTCTTCGATGTTTCCTGCAATTCACAGCATGCCCGTGAGCTGGCAAACCCGAATGCTTCCAAAACAGTGCCGAATATTGGAGTTTTCCTTCCTGAATGATGTGTGTGTGGCACAATCGAATGCAGACGTCCATTCTTAAGGAAACTTTGAGGGGCAACAATGAGGGCAGAGCTAATGACGTCCGGTTACTGTTCCTATGGCTACGCTCTGAATTTAGTTTCTCAAATGGCAAGAGAGTGACTTACTGTGTACTTTGGACGTTAAGTGGTTTACATTCAGGATATTGTGCAGCTATAGCATGTTTCTCTCACTCCAGCCCCATATGATGGAAGCTGCTTCTTATTAAAACATTACGAGGGGCCGGTGTAGCAATCCCCAGGCTCGGATTCAACCTAAAACCAAAGCACTTTGTCTCAAAGTTTGATTAACGAATTTAAACAAGTTCTACTTTTTTTTTTTAGGTTTTGGAAGCGTCAGAGGATAATAATAACAAATAACACTTACCTAAATTTAGTAGGTATGGACAAAGCTGCAATGTTTGGACTATAAGTCCACTCCTGCCAGTGCCAGATGTAAATACAGTGCTTTCAGAACCCAAAGCCCCATGTAGGGGCAATAATACAGCATCGATAATGCCCTGCCCACTGTCATTCCAGAGTTTTGGGAATTTATTTTAATTTATATTGCACCTCACAGCTAACATTACCCCTTGCCCAAAAAAAGGGCGTGAAGGACTCCACAGTTTACGGCAGACACTCCTCACTCTACCTCTCTCCCTCCTTCCTCCCCCCCCCCCCCGATTGGCACAACTGCATTGCTGTATCTGGTACGCAGGGTCTGTGTGGAGTGTCCGTTTCTTGCCGAGGGGGGCGGGGTCTCCTGCGTGCAGGCCACCTACGTGCTCAGGTTTCCTACAGGAGCTCCTTATCTCCTCGCGGCACAAGTCCTGCCACCTCCCTGCTCTCATGTTCAGCTGTGTCTGCGAGACCGTTTTAGCCCGGGCCTCTGTGCCACAGAACGCCTTCCCAGAGTTCCTCTGCGGTCCACACTCCACAGGCGGAGTAACGGTCAGTCGTCCCACCCGCCGGTGAATACCCAGTGATGAACTACGGCCGATTCACTGGTTCCTGAACACAGCCACGTATGTGTAAGATGTTCAGTTTCATTCATAAAAACATTCCGTGATCCCATGAAAGCATAAGAGCACGAAACCTGAAAGCAGAAATGTTCGACCTCCTGGCTGCGAAAAAAATCAAAGCGGAATTCTCATACACCATGCGCGCGTAGAGATTGGAGTAAATTAGGTTACAGTGTGTTTCTTTTCTATTCCTGACATTTGAGGTTTCAGGATTTTATAATTTCCCAAACGTGTATCAGATTTAGGTGTGACGCAGCACAGGAATTCGGGGGTTAACAAGCGTGGTACATGCCGCCCAAGGGAAAAATCTCATCTGAACAAAAGGAAATGAGGGATTATGTAACAAAGTACATTAGCGCACAACAACCCCCCCATACAACTCGTATGGCAGGTATTTGCATAAAAACAAGACCGTATTATGATGTGTTCATGTTTGGTATGGATATCAGGCATTTGTGCTGCTTGTGCCAGTTTTCTTTTGCCAGAAACGTACTGGTTATAACTTAAAAATGCAGTCGTACATGTGAACATTCCCATGTTAGCTTACTATTACACTACACATATGTGACATTACCGGGTGACTTCCAAGTGTTCCCTATCATAAGCACCCTGATATCACTCCCTATTGAAATTCCCCTGGATGTAGGGCATCGCCTGTTGCTAAAAGCATGATCACACTGTCGGGTTTAGCCTGAAAACCACTTCTCACCTTTATGTCGAGGTATCTTATTACCGCCATGTTTCAAAAAAGGACCTTTTTTTTCCTTTACCAAAAACGGTCTGTCTGACCATTTCTGGAGTCATAACTCATGACCAAACTGAATATGTGTGTGTCTGTGTGTGGGGATATGTGCATGTGTGTGGGAATGCTTGTTTTCTTCAGTGCTTTATTGGTGTGAGAGATTTTTAGGCAGGTGTTGCTCTTACCATTATTTCAGACACTCACCAGTATCTTAAACTCTGCTGAATTCATAGGTAGTTCAAAATAAATGACCATATAATGACTACCACAAACATGGTATACATTAACTAAAAAAACAGCAACAATCACCCACTGTTGTGGAAGCTCTGTATTGAGGTATGCCTAAATCACTGTGCCATTGTCTCAGGTTTGGTGTGTATTTGGCTTTCCTCATGTTAGTGTATCCAACGTTTCAGGAGTGAACAGGAAAAGGACAAACATAAACGATACCAACTGATTGACTAAGTAGAAAACTTTGCACCTTAGAGTATTGAAGGAGGTGAACTCCTGCTTACTGGCGGAATGAAATACTATCACAAGGCCCAGATCACTGCATTCACAGAGCAGCTTACTCTGTTTTCACAACAGTCAGAACAATAATAACAAACGTAACAAGCAGCCACAATCTGGTTAAAGTAATCCGATGATGATCACGCCTCCTTCTAGATCTGCCCTTTTGCCGTTTTTTGCATGGCGTCCAAGGGGTTTTAACAACCGAAACAAAACAGCACTCGCATAACTCTTAGGGAGAATGCGCACAATTGCCAAGGCTAATCGGGCACTTAAGACATTAAATGCTGCCTTAAGATAAAGAGGCCGTTATCAACAAACAAAGAGTTCCATAAACCGATTCTAAAAATACATATATTTATGGCTCTGTGAAGTAAACAGGCCTTTCACCTCTTCCTTCCTGAGTCATGCCGGTACTGCTGGACCTGACAGTAGTATTCCTCCCCTCGTGGGGAGTGGCTCTGGGCCTGGTCGGGCTCAGATAAGATCGCAGCGCTCGAGTCTGCACGGTCATTGTTCATCTCCAGCAGGAACACTAGCAGGTCGGATCTGTCCAGGAAAAATAAAATCTAACAGGAACACGGGCGGATTGTGTCCTTGTCTCTCGGCTTCCTCTCTGCCGAGTCCCGGCTCTATTTTGAGAGAGGGAGCAGAGCAGGCGGGCGAGGGGGTGCATCCGCTGCCAGTTTTTACCCTCTTTTTACCGGGCGTGGCCGAGGTTTACAGCATCGGGACCCTTGTGTGTGTGTGTATATGTGCATGTGTGTGTATGTGCATGCATGTAAGTATTCATTCCAGTTTGAAGGTCATTCCAGCTAACTATAAGTTGTCTAAGCCTCAGGTTCCCGAATAATATGTCGGGACCCACTGGTGGGTCACAAGAGGGGTTTGAGGTGAGTGAAGAGGAATATATGAAAAATATGTCCTACCCCAATCATAAACCTTCACATTAATAAAACTAAACCTACACAAATATGCATGCTTAATGCCATGTCATCCTTTTGAAATTTCAACCATTTTGTAACTCCATATTTGAACCTATGTCATGCAGCATTTTAATAAAGCGTGGGTCACAGGGAATGCATTTAAGTGGGTTTGGGGTTCAGAGAGTTTTGGGGTCCCCCACGCTAAGCTGTTCAGACAGAGGCTACTCTTCAGGGTCTTAAGATCCTGTAGCTGTGGTCCATTTCAGGGCGTGCTGATGACTGTCATTCCAGAGTCCCTCTGACTCATTCAGTTGCTCTGTGTCTTCTCATTATCAGCTGAACGACACTCATTAAAGGTCTGATCCGCCTGCCAAAAAGGGGACGCGCTTGCGCTCCACCTCGCAGAGGGAGGCGCTGTGACGCCGAATCTGCCCAGGAACGGCGGCTACGCCCTGTTTATCGATCCGCGCGCTCGCCTCTGCTCCGCGGGGACGCCTGTCAGAGGCGCGTCTGTGTTTCTGTCAGCCGCTCGGATGAAAGAGAGCTCGGCGCCGGGCCCTCAGAAAGGCTCTCCTTTCAGACTGCGGCAAGGCTCTGGGGGGGGGGGGGGTAGGCCCTGTTTTCTTCTCCAACGACTAACGCAAGCGCTGTCGATCAAACGCTCCACGCCAGACAGAGCTGCAGGATGCGAGTCCCACCGTCACAAGGCGTTTGCGGTGGAGCGAACAGGCGATGCACGTGTGACCTTTTCAGCTGACAAAAGACCTCACTGAGGAGAACTCAGACCATGCAAATCACCCTTGCAGCAATGAGCAGCTTAGGAGCCAGACAGCCATGAACTAAGGCTACTGACAGTTTCTGGAATCTTCTCTTTGCACGCTATTATTTTGGATAATTGGGGGGGGGGTCACTGATACTCAGGAGACGTGAAACGTTTAAAAGAGTGTTTCTTTGGGGTATTCCACAATTCTGTTTCTGTGGGTGGCCAGGTGACATACCTTTAACACTTGCCTTTAGAATGTGCCCAGTAATCAAAATAATCCAGGCCACTTAGTACCGTGTGCCTGTGCTCTCCTGTGGTACAGGCGGCTTGTCCTAAGTGTAGCCCCCAGCTGCTGAGGCTCTCATTTTCTTAATGACCTCACGGGGTTCACCACCTGATACCAGGGCGGCACAACATGTTCCACTCAAGGAGTCCAAAGACCTTTGAGCGCAAGCATCAGCGCCTGGACACGGACTTTAAATAGCCCCACCCCCCCCCTCGCCCCCCACCTTCCAGGGTCTGCTCTCTGCTCACCACACGGGAGGCTGAATATGGACATAACACCAGAACTATTTATACAGTGAGGAGTCCTTGAGTCAGGGGGAATCGCAGTTCCACGCCCTCACCCCTAGATGGCAGCACAGAGTCACAGCGGAGACCTGGCACGCCCACTGTCGAACGCCTCACGGAGTGCTGTGCCTCACCAGTTATGCGAAGTTGAAGCCACGCGCTAATTCTCCGTATGGTATGCAGCGACAGCACTTGCATTCTGACTCACAACCCTGCAGAGCTAAACCACAGCACGCCACAATAAACCAGGACGATTACCTTTCCAAGGGGGCGCAGTTAGCAGCAAACAGGTTGTGAGTGTAATGTTGTGACTGTATGGGTTAAATCAGCTTTAAGCAGCGCCTGCAGTATTGTGTCATAGGGGACTGGAGCGTATGAAGACCGATAGTGGGGAAACGGTGTTATGTAATGGGTGTTACAGGCAACGCACAGCGACAGAGCTGACTCACCTCCAGCGAAGGCAGGGTCGCAGTGATACCCTCCGTTGGTTGTGGAGCAGTTCGACCACAGATCTGAGCTGCTGGTCGACCCTACTGTCCAGGCCTGTGAGAACACACAGCAAACACTTTTAACACCAGCAGCTGCAAACCAGCTTTATGCCTTACATGCCTCTACTTCGGAAAACTGTTTTTAGAAAACAGTGACTAAAAAATACAAAGGCAAGACACAATTGTTTCTGACCAAATGAGAAAAAAAATACAAGGCTTAACTGTGGTTCAGACCTCTTGTTGTTAGACAACAGATTCAACATGTTGCTGTAAAAGCTGGAACCGTAAGACAGTGCTTCCCACATATGAATATAAAACGTTAAACTAAATGGCAAAAAATATATATACATATATATATATATACTCACGCTGACAATAGTTGATACAAAGAGGAGAACCAGAGCAGCAAGGTGCAGGATAATGATTCCAAGTAGTAGGAGCAGCATTTTTCAGGCAGATCTAAACAGGTGAGGAGAAATATACACGTTCAGCCTCAGAGCCAGTTGCGCTGTCAGTGCGGCTCGGCTGAGTTTCCAGCGAGCTAGATGCGAATAGAATGGGTGTGTCGCTCCGCGTCTGCAGTACCAGGTCCGAACGCGGGGCCGCGCCCTTTCCGAACTTTATTTTTACCGTGGAATGTTTATTTCTGTTTAAGGGGCGAAAATGCTCACGTTAAAGTTTGTGTTCTACCCTTTCTTTCAGCTCCTGTCTAGACAGACTACACAGGTTTGAAAATGTTTTCAATATGCAAAACATATTCGTCAAATGCTAATTAACTTCTAAAAATGCGAATGGTTATTACTGTTACAATGGTTATGACTGTTTTCCCAAACTCAATAATTTCATATTTAAAGTGCAACCATTATACTGTTTTATTATTTTTTGTTGCAATTTTATTCAACGAAAAACATAAATAATAGGTCTGAAAGATTTCGTTAAAACAGTCACGTATTCATATCTAGACGTAAGATATCAGTGCGAATAAATCAAAAACAAATTAAGCAGACCAATGGAAAAATCCACCTCTGCGTAGTCAGAGCGCTGACCGTTACTCTGTCACAAAGCAGCCATTCAGCCAAGACTGCAATGACTTTTAAAACTTTTAAGCTCCACCAGACCCGTACGACTGCGTTGTAAGCAATTATTTGATTAACCAAAACTAAACCATGCACAAACCTTATTGTTACGCAAGATGCACATAACTTATCTACTAACGCGATTTCAGAGGTAAAATCAGAATTATAACCTACGTTAAGAAAGCTAACATAAGAGAAATGGTGCATCACAAAACATATTTGCTCATTGTTTTAATAGCAAGAACTAAAATTAATCCTTCGTTAGCCTAATTGTAGACAAGATTTTCGTTGCTTCAGTGAAAGCTATTTATACGCAAAATGATGTAAATTTGCATCTTCAGATTTAAAAATTTAAAAGCCCATGAGTATCGATACGATAGCTCTCTGCTGATGCCCCTGTGCGTTTATAAACTAGTTAACTGCTTCAAGCGAAGGCGAAAATGCCGCTCTCAGGTTTTCATAGTCAATAACAAGTTAGAGGTGTTGTATTATATTAGTTTTAGCGCAGTGACAAAAATTTACAAATAACGGACCGCATGTCCAACTTACTCAAAGCCAGGTGAAACAATTCCACAAAAAATTGGGCAGCAGAAGAAGCCAGATGCAGTGCAACCTTCCCCCAAAGTCCGGTAAAACGGTAGTCCCTCAGTCCACAGTCCTCTGACTAGATTGATGCCAGAAGTACAGCCGCAGTTATAAAGTGTCTCATTATGGCAAAACAACGCCCCGCGTACGTCCTTACGTCAGGGCGCGCCCTTCTCTGACAGCTTGGTTCCCAGTATATCCCACAGAACACAATGCGTAATAGCGCAGGAAAACCGCTTGGAAGTTACTCACACACAGCGTGTATACTAGTTCATTTATAGAACGTTGTTTGGTTCTCATGGTAACCAGAAAACACAAAGAACCTTTGCACTTGAAGAGTTTATCATTTGTCTCTGTTTGTTTCCATTTGCTTTTTAAAAAAAACTGGTGCCTATTTGCCAAGTTTTGTAAACTGTGAAGAGAAGGGAAAATTAATTTAATTTAATTTGGCTCGTGTATTATTAGTGATTCTTCAGCCCACAACAATTATTTGTTAAATATACATTTTCAACAGAACAGAGCTTAACTCTATTATTTTTTATTATTCACTGATTTTTACGTTGTAACGGTTTGCGGCAATTTGCATGTCGTGGATTTTTTTTTTTTTTTTTTTTTTCATTTTTGACAGCTGGGCAGTGTCCGTAGATGGCGTTCTGTAGGCATTTTGATCCATCTTACCCAAATATATTCTAGAAACTCAGACACCACGGTGGAGGTCTGGGATCAGAATTAAGTCACATCCGTAACGTCCACCGCTACATTGTTCCGAGCCGGCTGAATAACTGCATGGATGTCTCTGTCCGCACCGTTATCCGCCCTGGCGTTGCCCTGGGAATGAAGCACGTAAACACGTGGGCCCCGGGTTCTCTTTCCGCCGCTGCGGTCCGCCTGACTCACCACATGTGTGAAAGTGTGGACGGGAATGCCCGGCGCCGAGCCTCTGGGAGGCCCCCTGGTATGCGCAGAATGCCACAGGATAAAGAAACACCCCTTTTTTACTCATGTCAAGAGAGGATGTCAAATAAAGGCAGGGTGGGAGAGGGGAGGGAGTGTCAGAGCGCACAGCGGGAAGTCACGTCGATGTCACTCACATCCGTATCACAGACTGCAGCTTCCTTTCGCTACGTACAGAATACCTCATCTGGCACCAGAATCCGAGGGCGCACACCAGCTCCTGCGTTATCGCGTTGCCTCTGTGACAGTGGTTAAGTTCTGCGGAAATGCAGTTTTTGAATGTTAAAGGATTAGTCAGATGTGTAGTTTAAACAACTGTGGAAATTCCCTCTTGAAAAACACAGAACAAACTATACTGATAGTTTTTACTTATTGCTTTTTAATGAAATGTTTACAGTTTTTAGTGATGGCAGTATGGTTAACATAATGTGATAAAAAAAAATGCAGGCAAATCAATGTAGACTACATTAATAAAAGAAATCTCTGTACCTGCCAAACCATTGCAATGGTTGCTCATACAGTAAACCATTTTCACACTGTTATTTGTATGAAACACCTAGTACACATCAGTTAGCAATTCTTGTACCGTTCTGAACTGAATTCCTTCCAGCTTTTTTGACATAGACCAGAAAGTCGACTCTTTGACCGAACCTCTTACGCTGCACAAGTTCCATGAATCCCTTTCAAAATGAACACTCTTATCTGTATTGTTTTTGGACAATCCTTGCACAGCTGAAGCCTGGGCCTGCTTGCCAACACCCCTTAAATGTGGGAACGTTCTGGCAGCTAAACGCACAAAGCCAAGAGCGGCGGCACGTTGTAAGGACGTCTCGAGACCCTTGACACCCAAGCGGCTCAATCACGCAAATTGATTATGATTTATGCGTCCCCCGTGTCCTGAGACACGAGGTCACACTGATAGGCTAATAAATTTAGCCGTTTAGTTAAAGCCACACTTTGTTTGGCTTGGTCGGTCTCGTTTGGCTCCCCGGTTTCCTCGTGGCCATTCCCAGGAACGAGCAGTCCAGTGGTGGGAAAGGGCTGTCACTTGGTTGGTCGTTAGAGGAAGATCGGTGACACTTCGCAGTGCAGTCTGTCACTGGAGCGGCCTCGCCCCGCTGTTCCCCGCACGTCCGACCTGAAGCCTGAAATGTCTGGTTCGCTTCCAGGACATTGTGTTACTGTGAAGCTGCGCTCCCTGTTCCTATCCCTTGCATACCTATTCCTGTTCAGGTGAGATGAAATGATGAAGTCTTCTTATGTGTGCAGTGGTGCGTGTGTGCAGATCACAGTCAACATGCAGGTCTGAGCTTGAAGGGTCAGAACAAATCACTTGACCCTTCAAAACAAATCACAGGCCTCTCTTTACATTGCATTATATTATTGGCAATCGGCTTACATAGGCTATTGTTTTTTTGCATGGATATTTACTGAGGCAATTGCTGGTTAACCTTGCCCAAGGGTACAGCAGCAGTGCCCTTGTGGGGAATCAGACCCACAACCTTTTGGTTATAAGCCCTGCCCCTTACCAATATGCTACACTACTGCCTATTTTCATCCACTTTCAGCCTCTAATTATTTCCAGTGTTGACTTTATCCTGGGGGGGCTGAGCCCATTCAACAAGATCAGGTGAAGAACGTGTTTGGAAAATCATTGAAAAGCAAGTAATGCATTTGGCCTTACCAGTGTACTCAGGCATGGCTACACAGGAGGGGCATAAGCCCACATTTTGGAAGGAGGTCTGGGACATTGACCATAGAAAGCTGAAAGCTCTGTTCTGGTGCATGTTTCTAATCTGGAACAGCCTCACGGCTGGCATGGCCAGATAACCCCTGGTCAGCCTCTGTTCCCCCCTGTTCTCACACGGCTCACGCTTCCCAGAATGCATCTGTGAGAACGGACAGCGTTTCCACGGGCTTGCCGCCGCTGCTTATCGGCGCGGACTCCGAGGACGAGGGAATGTCCCCCGCGTCGCGCTGAGTCACGCGACGCCGAGAAGGCGCACTGCGGTGTCAGAATAAGCCGGCCTTTTAACTCATTACAGAGATGACGTTATCGACTTTGTGAATTAGTCTGCTGGAATATACCGTGTATTTACCCACTTACTGTGGCTCTGTATCAGAGCCAGATCCAGACTGGGTGTGGTGTGTGTGTGTGTGTACGTGTGTGTGTGTGTGTACGTGTACATACTGTATACGTATACATATACATACAGTGTACATATACATACAGATATACATGTACACATAAATATATATATATGTATAAAAATAGGCCTATCCTAGGCTAGCCATGGAGGCCTGCACATATCATTTTGGGGTTGTAGTCATGTTGAGTTGTTGTAGTTATTTTTTTTCCTTACGGAGTTCTGAAGTTGTCACAACAGCTCACGTCCCAGCTGTGAAAACCGATCTCTCTTTACACATCTGGCAGCCTTTGAACGGACTCCGTCTGTCCCTGCGGGGAACTGTGGAGAATGCCCTGACGCGATTGGCCTCGGGCGCGGGCCCTCTGACCCCGCCCCGCTCCCCCGGATTGCCGAGCTAAGTGTGTAGGAGGAGGAGAAGGAGGAGGCCACCGCTCCCTGGAGTGAGACTCGGTCTGCTCCAGGTCATCTCAGTTTACTGCAGGTCTGTCTAACGTGAAGCCGTCCACCGGGAGAATGAGAACCGCTTAGACCTTTAACCCATTAAAGCACAGATTTACTGGCAGTGACCGGATTTGCCCTCAAATGAAAATAAATTTATGCATGTAAGAAATCTGGCCTCAGGGTGTCCTGTTGAGATAGGCATTGAAAAAGACACATCCCCTGGTGATGCATAAGCACTTAAATTATTATTGTTGGCATAGTGTGTTTGTGTAACAGGTGCTACATACTCCACTTATATAGCAGGAGGTGCACTGAGGCAATTCAGGTCACATGCATTGCACAAGTCAAATTTCCTAACCTCTGAGCCACATTATAGTAAAGTGAATAATCAGAATGGAGTTTCAGTGCGTGAGTGAATGCAGAACATTCAATGAGTCTCAGACACTATCTGGAGGTATGTCAGCTCCGAGCATGTTTCTGAATTGACTGCATGAGTTTCCATGCGGTATTCATGGGTTGGTTTCGAAACTACTCTGATACAGCGATGCATTTTCTGCATTATGCGCGTTATGACATCCCTGTCTCACTGCAAGTATCCTGCACGCGTTGGAATGCATTCTGGAATTTGACCTAATGATGTCATAAAGGATTTACATCAAATTCAAAATGACTGGAGATGCTATGTCTGATTTATGTATTTTGTAAAGTGCCTCCATTAAAACAGAGGGGGGATGGATATTAATATTTAACCCAAATATTCAGAGAGTGCTGAGCAGAATTTGAAAACCCTTGCCACTCAGAATGAGATCAGAATAATGGAGTTCAATAAGAGCTAACACTCAAAAAAATCAATCACATAACTATTTCGTGCTTCCATTGTCAGTTTAGACAGTGATCACTAATAGATCAGCAGTTACATGGAGAAAAATACTGGTGCAAAACATATATGTATGTTACATGATTCCTTTATCTTATCATCCAGAGGACACTGTTTGTCTTCCTTTCATGGGTCGTTCATAGGTGATGATGGCGTACTCACCAGTGTGGATTAGGGCTTGTGTGTATCTGCATACCTTGTGTGTATCTGCATACCATGCATATCACGATAAAAGAGCCACTGTGTGATGCCTGTCATGACATGGTGAATGTCACGAAATGATGCACACAATGATACTTTTCTTCACGGTACAAAGCAAAGCACATAAACCCTCTAGCATGCAGCTTCCAATGTCTGGAGGCAGACCTCCCTCTAGAGCTACAGCTCGAGGTTGTGATTGGCAGATCGTGTGGGTCATCTGCTCTGTAGCCAGAGTGAAACACAGACATAACAGCGTGAATCATTTCGATATAATGGCTGATAAGGATGAGTGTCAGTGTGTTTTGTTTTAAATGATGAAATATGGGGTTGCAAAGACAATATCGATGTGGTAAGAAATAATAATAATAATAATGAAACAAAACCAAGATACTCAACAAAAGTGACAGATTCCAACAGCCTGAGCAGGGATCTACTTTCATGGACAAAGCAATTGTGCTGCCTGGTAGTGTCAGTGAGACAGGGACCAATACATACCAACAGGTGGATAGAGAAACACACAGGGAGATATGGGAGAGAGAGAGGCAGAGAGAAAGAGAGAGATGTGGAGAAAGAGTCGTAGATAGAGAGGGAAACGGAGACTGATGGAAAGAGAGACAGATAGAGGTGTGGCTGAGAGGCATGTAGAGAGAGAGAAATAGGAAAAGCTGGGGAGAGAGGGGTAGATAGGTAGAGAGAGGGATAGACAAAGGAAGCAAAACAGATTGAGGTATGGGATAGAGATACAGATGAGAGAGAGAGAGAGAAATAAGGAGAGATGAGGTGAGAGAGAATGGTAGATAGGTAGAGAGGGAGTAGAAAGCATAGTATAGACACCCCACGGCTCAAAGGCCCAGGGGCACGTGAGAGGCCTCGGTGTATTTGGAGAGGGGCGGCCACGGCAGCCCCTTATATGCCAATGTTTGTGAAAGACCCCACCGGGAGGGGGGCTAGGGTGGGGGGCATTCCGCCGGCACGAGAGTGTTAAATTTACTCTATCTGAGGGGGGGTGGGGGGGCAGACCAGCTGAGAGCGGGGTTTGAAACGCCACCCAACCCTCCTGGCCTTACATTGCACTCCGGTCATTAATGTCATGTGATTTATGTCTGTCAGTTAGCGCACAGGCGGCACGAGAGGGAGAAACAGGATTAGGACAATGTGTCTGCATCTGTAGGGCCCACCACAGTGCAAAACATTACATTACAGGGTTTTAGCAGACGCTCTTATCCAGAGCAACTTACATCAGTTACAGTTTTTTTTTTGGATATTTACTGAGGCTGTGGGTATACAACTGTGGGCTAAGAACCTTGCCCAAAGGTACAGCAGCAGTGCCCCAGCTGGGCATCAAACCAGCAACTTTACAGTTACAAGTCCTACTCCTTAACCACTATGCTACACTGTCACCAGCCAATCAGAATGAATTATGTCTGTTTCTGATTACTGTTCTGTGGGAGCCTCTGTAACACCTCTGGGTAACGTTAGTTTGTCTGTCTCTTCTCCATCCCAAATGAGCAAGTTCATGTGTTTAAAATGTACTACTACGTCCCCTTGCCCCCATCAATCAAAACTCACCCACCACTGGCTTTCACTTGAGAGTGAGCGTTAGACAGCTGTGTCAGCGATGGCTGTTACATAGGCACAAGACCCATGAATGAGCTCATGGAACTTCCTTTGGAAGTCTGGAAATGAATCAGCATCCACATCTGCCTGGTGTACGGTATACACCACTTTCTTCTCAAAGCCACAGAAATGTGAGTGGCGTTCTCCAGCCAATGAACAAGCTCCACTCTGCAGCATTAATCAGTAAAATGTCTTTTTTCACTGTAACATCTATTATCTATTGAAAGCAGACCTTAAATTTACAGGTCTTCTGTCACTTATATCTTGGTCTTGTGTCTTGCAAAAAATTGTGAGATTATGCCTCTTACCATTACCATTAATTTTCTATTAAATGATAACAATATGCTGCTACAATGACATTATGATGGTGCTAAGTGCAACATTTCCGCAACGTTACATTTACATTGCGATTTTACTTTTTCCGCTTTGGCCCCACCTATACAGCAGCAGGATTTAATCAATTAAGATTGGAATGTTTGGAAAGATTTGTCTGAATTTTTTTTTTTTTTTTACAATGCTCAGAAGCCAATCAATATTTTTTATGGGCAAACTATCATTCCTTTTTTAGATTCATTTGACTCTCTTTTGAGTGTGTTCTGTAATTACAGCTGTCTTGAACCAAGTGAAGATAATTCCATGCCTATAAAACCCAGTGTCTGTCATGAGCAGGGAACCCACTAATTTAAGCTGTATCACAATCGTTAGCTGAGGAAGAAAGAAATAAGCACTGCTGTCCTGGAGTCCTTTTTCGGTCCTGCATTCCTCCTCTACATTCCACAGCCAAACGCAAATACATGTTAAAAAAAAAAAACATTGTATGTGTTTTACGCACAACAACCTCACACATCTGAACATTCTTGAGCTGCATGTCATGCCACTCGTAAGATGGTCCATACACTTCAAACAAGATTAATATTAGAGCATAGAACAGTACATCTGTCCCCGAGCCTAAAGTGAATCTTCGCCCTAGTCTTATGGTGTCCGCATTCCAAAAGTACATAAATAAGTCTTTAAATATATGTCTGTAAGCATTAGTGAAAGTAGCATCATGTCCTTTCACCATGTGGTGAGAGACTTAAAAAAACGGTAGTGACTGTATCCATGACAATATAAATACGCATAGTGTTTCATTACGTGACAGTCAGAATTGTTGCGTTGTTATCTTGTGACAGCGATTAGAACACTACCACAGGATTCCAAGGCATCGTCACATTGATTGCATGGTGCAACGTGGTCATAATGTCGCAATAGCGGCATGCTTGCTACCGTTTGCAGAACTCATCGAGGGCATTCCTTTTCATAAATCCTGACAACGTTTAGACTGCTCCACACATTTTCAATGTCACAGTCTTAGGGTACAGCACGGCCAAAACAACACGGCGTGAAACTGCAATTATTGCTTTGCGCAAGAGCCTCATCAATGGTGCTCTTTCACCGCAATTCGAAATTTCCACACCGCCGATAAATTTCCACAGTGTAAAACTGCAGCACGCCATGTCCAGACTGCAGCTTTTCCACCCTGTCGTGGACTGTTGTTGCCATAAAACGTGTTGCCTTGGACACAAACTGGTTAAGCAACATTTTGCTGGATTGCATTTTATCAGTGCTGGACAGTCCAAAACGCACAAAAGGAAGCTATATATGTGTTTCTCTGGCGTGTGAAGTCCTGCGCTGTGGTACATACAACACGCGACATATGGCCTGAATGGAGTCAGCTTTTGCCTGACAGAAGTCCTTTAAAGAATGAATATAACACTTACAGTTGAGCTGCTGAAGGTCAGCTTGGCTGTAATCCCCTTTGGAGTTCCTAAGTGGAGAAGGGGCTGGGCTGGGATAAAGGAGAGAGAGAAGAGGTGTATCCCCTGTGACTGTGCCAAGCTGTCTGAATGTGAACGGCCCCATCACCCAATTCAGCCCCTCTGCTGCTAAGACGTGTCACTGTGGTCCACTCAGGTCCCACCCAGGGCTCCCTCCATGCCGAAAACACAGTCGCCCCAAGAGAGGCAAAAGGTTTAAGGTTAGGCTTAGTTTAGAGCTAAGTGTAAGGGGGAAGTGCAGGGTAGAGAGGGTGTTTATTTGGGATCAACAGCCGTGTACGATGTACCACAAGAAGGACATTGGCAGCGGGTAACTCTGACTGAGCGGAATGATGACTGAGCGGAAACACAGCGCAAGCTGTGTTTTTGTATGTGTGTGTGTGTGTGTGTGTCTGTGTGTAAGTGTGTGTGTGTGTGTGTGTGTGTGTGTGTGTGTGTGTGTCTGTGTGTAAGTGTGTGTGTGTGTGTGTCTGTGTGTAAGTGTGTGTGTGTGTGTGTGTGTCTGTGTGTGTCTGTGTGTGTCTGTGTGTAAGTGTGTGTGTGCGTATTTGTGTGTCTGTGTATGTGTGCATTTTGCACATTTGTGAGAGCAAGTGTATGCACGTATGTGTATCTTTGTGTGCGTGTGTGCATGCATGTGTGTATCTGTGTATCCGTATATGTTTGCGTGTGCTCTCGCGTACGTACCTGTGCGCATGTACGTGCACGTGTGCATGAATCCACGCATGCGCGCGCGTTTCGTGCGTGTGCAAAAAGCTTGTCGTCACGCTTTAATCACTTTCAGCGCTCAGACAGAGACAGAGAGTAACACAATGACAAGCTGCCAAACAAACACTGCCCATCCCCGTCTGCTTCAGTATAATAAGAGCACAGGGCCAGACAGGAAATGCACTGTCATTCCCTGCGTGCTCAGATCATCTTACCTCCTTAAAAGAGCGTCAATAAGAGAGGCTCCTAAGCCACGGTTATTCCTGAAAACAAATGAAGGCATACCGGTGAGCAGAGCTGAGTCACGCTCTGAGATACCTTGTCAAACAGACTTGCAAGAAATTGTTTCAGGTGGCTTTTCGGTTTAATTCTGATGCTGGAAATAATGCCAGCGTAGTATAAATTCTGTCATTGGTTCCCTTTATTCAACTTTTCAGTAGAAAATTCAGTGCTGTTCGGAGTTGCACACAGGTGTCTTCCAATAGGAGTGGCGGTGTGGTGTGGTGGGTGGGGCTCTTGACCTGTGACCAGAAGGTTGCCAGTTCCAATCCCGGTTATGGGAATGGTGTTTTGTCCTTGAACCAGTGTCTAAACCTGAATTTCTTCAATGCCCATACAGCGGTGGGAATTAAGGATGTGAGCTGCGTCAGTCATCCTGAAAGAAAAGATATCTGCTGAGCAAATAAACGGTGTAATGTAGTAAAGTCCAGAGGTATTTTGTCATCTGGATCTCATTGCGTGATCGATCGAAACCCTGCCCCCCTTATCTCTCTCCACCCATTCCTTTTTTTTTTATAAGCGCTGAGCTTCCTGTTGTTTCCCTGGAGACCGTTTCATAAATAAATGAGAAAAATGCAGAAGAGTAAGCTCTCGAGTCGTCCCACACTGTGAATCAGCAGGAAGACATGAGCTGGCTGTGGTCCTGCAAAGCCTCTGACTGGCGCAGGCTGGATGGATGGACCATGTCGGGGGCGTCCCCCTCCAAAGCTCCATTTAACGCCCCCCCCCCCCCCCCCCCCCCATGAGATTCCTGCACTTGGTCAGGAGTGACTCAGCGGTCAGCGGATCATAGGAGGTTTTTTCAGCGAGACCTTTTTCCTCTCGCACTTGTGTCACACTTATTCGGGGGGGGGGGGCGGGGGCGGCAGTGAGGTGAGACACCGCATGGGACGGTCTCGTGCGGCCGTCTCCCCAGAGACCGTTGCAATGGGAAACGGGCCGCGGAGGAGAGATGCCTTATCGCGCACGGACAGATTTCCTTTCTGCTCCAGTTTTGAGTTCGCTGTGTGTCAGGGCGTAAGGGCAGAGGACACCGCATTAGGGAGATGCAAGAATGTAAGGAACATCACAGTTATGCTCTATGGTCATCTATAATAACATTGTTATTATTGTTATTGTTGTTACAGTAATATTAATAATACCATTTTTTTACTTTGCTGTGTCTTCATCACCAGGGGAACTGGTTCCCAGGGTTTTCACTAACAGGCTGTGATTTGACAGAGCTGGTAGTGAACTGTTTGACCAGGTATTTGACTAGGCTTTTTATGTATAGTCTCAGCGAGAGCTGTCAGGCACTGCCCTCCTGACTGACTGCGCTGTTGTAAGTTGACTGGCTGCAGGCACGTCCCTTCTCTTTGCCTTTGGGTGGGGCTAGGCTGAGGCGGGGGGTGGGGGGGGGGGGGGGTGCTGGGCTCTGGAGGCTCGGCGAATGTCCCTCTGTGCTCGTTTCGTGGTTTGCCACAATAGACCCCCTGTGAGAGGCGGATCAAAGGAGGGCTGCTTAGCGGGGAGGGAGGTCTGGACGGCTCTTCTTTCACTCCTCCATTCTCCTGACTGGAGAGCGGCGTTTTCTTGCATTGTCTTGGCATGTCGGACACGCTCTTACCCGGTAATCCCCTCTTTGTCCAGGCGAAGCCGTCTGGAGTGCGCCGCCCGCTTCGTCGCCGCCATCGCGACCGCCTTGTTTGATGTTGTCATCGTGATCCTCGTCATCATCCTAACCATCATCATCTTCGTCTTGTTTTTTATAGCTGGACTGCATACCAGTCGCCACCATCATGATCGTTTTTTAT
This sequence comes from Megalops cyprinoides, assembly GCF_013368585.1. Classification (NCBI taxonomy): domain Eukaryota; kingdom Metazoa; phylum Chordata; class Actinopteri; order Elopiformes; family Megalopidae; genus Megalops; species Megalops cyprinoides. The sequence continues at coordinate 9,924,983 of NC_050583.1, read as the reverse complement.
CAATATTATTACATTACAAGGAAGGCCTGGTGCTAGGCCTGGAGTGTAGCCTAGCAATCACCTGTAGCAATATTAAATTACATTATTACCATTTAGTAGACGCTGTTATCCAGAGCAACTTACATAGGTTGCAATTTTTACATGTGGATAATTTATACCACTGGGTATTTACACTGGGCTAAGTACCTTGCCCAAGGGTACAGCTGCAGTGCCCCAGCAGACAGTCGACCCAGCAACCTTTTGGTTATGAGCCTTGCTCCTTAGCACTATGCTACACTGCCACCCCTATGCTATTATCGCCATTACAATCGTTATCATCATCCTGACCATCCTCGTTCTCATCTGCGTTAAGGCTTAACTGCATAGCAGTCGCAGCCACCATGATCAGTGATCATCGTTATCACCCTCATCATCAGCCTCACGATCTTCATCTTCATTCAACTTTTATGGCTTGACTGCGTGCTGGTACTGGATTTTTTTCCAAGACAGACTTACAGACAATGCTCTGACAGTTTCCGAGTCTTAAAGACAGTGTTCAGGGCACTCAAATCCTTCAAAGCAGACACTATCTTGGGGTGAGTTTTTACAATTTTCCCAGCAAGTGCCTCTTAGTCCCAGGCAGTGCAGAGGTTGATTGGATTTCAACAATCAGAAACCCTGGGGGAACATATTTGTGTGGACTTATCCGGTGTGTCTTATGAGAGAAAGGATATAACTTGACATGATGCTAAGTGAAGTACTTTCCACCGGTACCGCTATCAGGGCTGACAGAATGGTGGAATGGCTAAATGGAGTATTGATTCAAAACGAGGAAATATAACAACAGTAACGTGCTGCACGTAAGTGTGATGAAGTGCTGCAGTGTAGCACAGACGGCTCCTGGACAATGTTGTCCCCCCCTGCTGGGTGTGTCCTTGATATATTCTCAGATCCCCAGGGGCGTGTTCATAAATTAAAGCTGAATGCCATCTGATATAATGAGAGCTGATGACAAAAATAAACTGTCAATATGTGAGGGCTGTGTGGAGCATTCCTGAGTGCATTCCCAGTGGAGATGGTGGGGGGGTTGGTGTCTATTCCTGTCCAGTGCATCGTTCTTGTTCGGTATAAGAGAGGGAGCGGGATAGAGAGAGAGAGAGGGAGAAAGAGAGAGAGAGAGAGATAGAGAGAGAGAGAGAGAAAGAGAGGGAGAGAGATAGAGAGAGAGAGGGAGAAAGAGAGGGAGAGAGATAGAGAGAGAGAGGGAGAAAGAGAGAGAGGGAGAGAGAGAGAGGGGCAAACACAACAGAGGGAGGGAGAGATACAGAGGGAGGGAAAGAAAGCTGAGACCTTACTTCTTTTCTTGTACCTCAAATCTCTTCATCAGGCACAGACACTTCCCTAATTTCACTGCGGAGGGGAATCCATTTCTACATCTATCAGATTCCAAATACATAAAAATGCTTTTAGGTTGAAAGGCTAACACTCTATAGTGTCGGTAGTTCAATATCTCTGTGCTTGCCATACCCTGAGGGAGAAAATGGACTTCTGTTTACACATTAAGCTTTAAGGTCATGGCATCCATGCATTCTTGGACTGGGACTATTTGTTCAGACTCTTGTTTTCACATTATTTTATGCTCTCGGCCATCATTTAAGTGTTACTGCTTCAGCGATATGTTTTCTTGTCATGCAAGTCATACATAGTTGAATTTAAGGGGTTAGAGAGAGATACAGAGACAGAGAGAAAACCCCTGACTCTGTGATGTCCCTCAGTAAGCCTGATTATCTAGTGACGAAAGATGGTCCGGGTCCCGTGACTGAGGGAAAACAATGGGGGCCTGTCTCTTTAACGAAGAGGCCGGGGGAATGTGTCCTGGGTTTGGGAGAGGGGCTCCGGTCTGGGGGTGGGGAGGCAAGGCTGCGGTGGACCCTCCCCTCTTAACTCCTGATGGTCGCAGCCAAGCGCAACGCCGTTTAAAAAGCAAACTGGACTGTGGAGCATCTTGCTGGCACTCGCGGCTTTGGGCAGATGTTGCAGCGGTTATAAAACGCACACACCTGGGTGACAGCGTGTGCGGCACACAGGTACTGCCGCACCATAAATTCCTTATCTCCTGAAAGAGAACCCCCACACCCCACCCCGCCCCTCCGGGGTGGAGGGGGGAACCGCTCCCTGGTCCTCATTTGCTCTGGCAAGAAAATGCAGCGTGAAATCTCAAGGAATTAGGAGAGGCGGCGGAACAGGTTTTTTCAATGGATTATGGGCAAACCCCTGCCCGCTGAGCTCGGAGTTTGTGTCAGAGATTCTTTATTTGGACAGGACGGCTGTACGGCTAAGCCCAAATCAGACACAGCCTGCCAGCGGTTATCAGGGAGGAATTCCTGGAAGACGGCGCGCTTTGGGTTTTGGAGAGGAGTGAAACAAAGAGGTGTGAGACCTGGCCCGGCTTCCAGGAAAAGACCTCATTGTAAAAAAACAAGGCTCGCACAAGCAGTTTCACCTGGTTTTATTTTAAAATGACTCTTTAACACCAGAAATTTATTCAAGAGATACCTTTTGGGGTGGGGGGGTTGAGTTCCACTCACAGGCAAAAGATCACCCCGAATCAACTACTTTACCCGGTTCTGGGGGAGAGGTGGGGCGAGGCATGGGAGGGTGGGGGTTGCCATGACGAGACCAGACACCAACAAAAGCTGCACAATGTCATAATGTGCTTTGACTTCACTCCAAGTCTCTTTAAAACAATCAGGCAGCGCAAGTGACCTGAGCTAAGCTAGACTACCGTGGTAAACACAAGGTCAAGATGGGGAGTGGTGGAGCTGGGGCGAGTATTCTCTGGCATAAACAGTGTGGGCGTTGATTTAAAACCAACACTCCCTGCACCTTGCAAGAGCCTGGACTTCAGCATGCCGAGAGAGCACCAATCACAGGACAGCTGTGCCCACCGTGGCCCCATAAAGAGCTCACAGAGGTGGGTGGGGAGGGCTGTGAGTAACTCTTATCTTAACCGCTCTGTATACAGGTGCGGTCTACAGTAGCTTGTCCTTTATACTCAGAAGTAAAATTATTGTAAACCTAATCACATAGTTGATACCAGAAAGTGCTATCAGCTGAGGGACAATTCCATCATCATTCTTCTCAGTGTTAACCTGTGGGTGGTCCCATCTGAAGCACCCAAACCCAAAAGCACATTTAAGGACGTGAAAAGAAAAGAATACAACTGCATTCAATATTACAAAGGGCTTGCTGAGAAGGTCATGGTACTATGCACATTTTTTAAAGTAGGAAGTCGTGTCTATGATATATATGATCCATATGCATGCCCTCAGACCTAGGGAAACACTTAAAGTATGGTTGTAATAAAGAAAGTGGTAAAGTGTATCAGTGTAAATGTATGGAGCAGTAAATCTTTGGGGAAAGTAGGACATTACATCATTTTAACTGGCGCAGCGGCTCAGCTTATGTGTCTTTGAAGCATATATCTTCTATGTCTTTTCACATCATTCAACTCTTTACTTTCAGACCTAAAATATCATAAACTAAAAAAATGTAATAATAATGATAACGGTGATGCTGTTATTATAACTGTGTCACTTGGCTTGCCATCACGATCTCTAGAAAAATGTAAACCTAAGAAAATTTCCACTCTTTGGAATTCAGAAGTTGTTTCTCCTTTTTTTTTGCGAGAAAGCCCCCATATGTCTCATTCCCTGCCCAGGCCTCCGCAGATTCATTCCAGCTGAGTGCAGAAGGGCTGGTTACTTTGTGTGTGCGTGCGGGGTACGTACAATGAAACATTCTGATTGAGATTTACTTCTCTTTAAAAAAACAAAAATGCTGAGTCACTTTTTCCACTGCATGCATGCAGATCATTTCAATCTCTGATCAGATACTCAATAAACTGTCAGTAGTAATATGAAGCATTTGCCAGGATGTTTCTGAGCTTAAGGAGCAGTCAGCATTCTCATCTTCTATGAGGACCAGCTGATCCTTGCCCTTGGGGACACATCTGCTCCCCGCTAATGTTTGCGTCTCAGAGAGCTGCGAAAGGCTGGTCCTACCAGAGGCAAACACAAACTGATGGTTCAGATGTTTGACCCATTGTAGCCACAAGCCAAACAAATGTCACACCGGTGTTAACGACATCAGCATGTAACTGTTAGAAATGGGGGGAAATGAGTGAGCTGGCCTCACACTGGAAAGCATCACCAAAAAAGTACACTAAACCCAAATTAAAATCTGTGTAATAAGCATTATGTATACTTTATACATATACTTATTGTATCTCATGCTTATATACTTACTATTATAGTATTAATTAATCAAACATATTAATAAGTATATAAGTATTATACATAAGTTATATACACTTGTATATATTGAAGCCCTAATATATTATAGGTTACGTTATAAGTATTATTATACTTATGATTTATGATTATTCTTCATACTTATATATTCTACTTGTTTTTCTCTTTTATGCTATGTATGCAGTGCTTGCCTATGTAGTCTTTGACCCCGGCTGAATGTTCCTTTTTCACCAATGCAATCCCACCCAAGAGAAAATGGAATGCAACTCAACACTCAGTGTTGAGAAATCACTTTCTGGCACAACTTTTGTGCCTCCACAAATCACGGCCTGTTTAGCAAACGTAATCGGGTTACCGTTGCCATCTATGATGACAAATGTGTTTTTTGTTTTCTTTTGAAGCAGATGACTCATAAATGCATTTTATTATTATTATTGTTTTACAATAGTTAACAGACATCAATGCAGACGGAATCATTTCAATTAAATTCTTTGAATGAATCAATGGGATGGACAGTTTTTACTTCTGTGGATTACAACCTGAGGTCAAAGGTTAGAGACCCCTTTTGTTCTTCGAGGTGAGCAGGCGAGGCATGGACCTTCTGTGTGAACTCCCACCAATGCTCAGCCGGCTAAATCTTTTTCAGAGCTGTTCACAAACCTGCAAAACCCTTTATATGAAAAATTACATGCGGCTAGATTTTATGTTGTTAGAACAAAAGCAAAGTTCCATCTGCTATTTCTAGATTCTAGTCTTAGAAGTAGTTCAGACACACAACCGTAATAAGAAATTCTTATTATTCTTATTATAACTGTAATTAAGTACTTCTTACTTCTACATTACTATTTGAAGGGGAAGGGGAGGGTTTGGGGTAGGGGGGCCAGGAAATGTCTTCCCCAGGTCTGAGTTCAAATGCAACTGTACATCCATTCACAACCTAAGGTGCCAGGCAAAGAATGAACTCAACATGCTGGAATGCCTTCACACTGTCTAATGCTCCCAAGTGCACAATTCTCTTGAAGGACAGACAAGCCAATATCCTAACTGTTGTCCATCAGGAAACGTTGTCTTGTCTATTGTTTGGCTGAAGAAGAAGTCTAGGAGTATCAAACAGTAAGCAGACAGTTCCATATGACCCTGCCTTATACTAGCTCTCCTGTGTTACTCCACCTGTACATGTCTCCCAACCTGCATTAGGCTTCTGTGTTTTACCCTGCTCTGCTCATACCCTGCCTTGTATTTCCACCCATGAGTTACACCAACTTTATGTGCACCTATGGCTTCTATGTGTGTCTCCTTTACATTTCCAACCCGCAACATTGAGCCATTGTGAGTTACTCAAGCTTTATGTATCTCTCACCCTGCATAAGATCATTGTGTGTTACTCCAGCTCTTTCTGTACCCTCTACCCTTATGTTAGCTCCTCATGTTACTCCTGCTAATCATGCCCCCATCCTGCATTAGGCCTCACTGGGTTACTCCAGCTATACGTGTACCCCAACCTGTAGTAGCTCTTCAAGCATTACTCTTCCTCTATGCATACCACCTTGTATTAGGGCATCATGAATTAGCGCAGTTCTACAAATAGCCCACCCAGTAGCAATCGCCCCCATTTGTTAACTTCACCTCTATTTGTACACCACCCCGGTAGTAGCCCCCATGTGTTACTACCCCTCAAAGTGTACCCCACCCTGTAGCAGCCCCCACACGTGTACCCCTCGTCTACGTGTACCCCACCAGGCGGGGGGCACTGGGGAAACTCCTCCTCATGCCCATGCATTTCTCCTGATCCAGGAACAGGGAGTTGGCCTTGACGGACAGGTCGTGCTCCAGGGTCACCTTGGTCTTGACCAGAGTCTGCAGGGCGCTCTCCGCCTCCAGCAGCCTCTCCCTCAGCTTCTGGATGGTGTCCTCGATCTCCCTGACCTCGCTGATGAGCCTGCAGGGAGAGGGAGAGGGAGAGGGAGGGGGAGGGGGGGGGGCACACACAGAATGACTGCACCAACGGGAGGACAGTGGTGAGGCTGGTCACCTCCAGGCTAGGACTTTCTACTGCCGTTTGAATCCCTGAACTAAATGTTTTTTTTTTTTTTATCACATTCAGAACTTTAGCAAGTGACCCGAATGATTAAGTCGAGCACTGAAAGCCTGATGTGAAGGTCACGCTGTGTTCCATATGGCAGGGTTCTCTAAATGTGGTTGCAGCATTCCAGCAGTCACGCCACAATGTTCACAACTCTGTGAGAACATAACTGCATGTGTCATCTCGGTTCAGGGAAAACTCTAATTAAGACTCCAGGGCCCACAAAAGATGCTTGAGGACGGATGGATTTGTGGTAGATTTCAATAGCACTATTGGGAGAATAAACGCCAAACTTTCATTCGTCCAGACTGATGTTAGTCTGGCAGAAACAAGTCTGTGAGGTACAATGTATGTACACTCAGTGGAGTATTAGCAGGAGATATCATTCAGGCTCTCTCGTGGCACCACGTGGGGGGGGTCCTTGATGGGTCCTACCTGTGGTGGGGGTTGTCACGGCACAGCTCCACATTGGGCCTGCGAGTTCTTTCCTCCAGCCGGGTCTGGGCCACCTTCAGCGGGTTCTCCTTGTCCCGGATAGCCTTCTTTAGGGATTCGATAAGCATCTCGGTTTGGAAGATCTCCTGCAGGGTCTGAAGATCGAGGACAGCATGGAGAACAAGGTTCAGAGGGACGAGAAGAAGCTGGGGTGTTTTGACAGTCGCTGCAAGGTCACAGGAAGTATTTTTAGCCACAGTGTAATTCAGTGTAATTCTGTCTAACTGGCTGCGGTGCTGCAGTTTATTTTAAATACTTTTATTACGTCACGGCTATTTTAAGCAAAAAAAAAAGGAACCTTAAGAGCAACTCACTGGTGACTACAATAGTTTTTTTTTCTCTGTTTTTAAATTTCCAGCAAATGATAACGAAATTGACCGCAAATGAAAAGAAAGCAAAAAAAGCAACAACCAAAGAAAAACCCATTGCAGTGCTGTTCATTTCACAGCCAATAATTCAACAAACAAACGGAAACAAGATGTGGACCCACAGCTCATAGCTCTTAGCCCTTTCTGGTTGTTTTGCAATCCATCTACTCGCAAATAAATGTTCTTGGTTTTTTTTGTCCTATGTAAATTATCACAAGGTTCGCAGCATATCTTCTTTGTTAATCAGCTTTCATTCGCAGTGCACTACACTGTCTTACCATCCGTAGATTATGTATGTGTGTGTAGAATTTTCTACCTCCTCATGAGAGCCTATGTGCGAAATTAATTCAATTTTCTCACTATTCCATGTGACATTAAGTTTATAAAGACTGTATAATTCTTACCCTGGAGGACATTTTTCCCAGTGACGTAAGCTGAGATGTTTTACAGTCATCTAACATTAGGGCTGACATACTTCTGGTGAATCACAGCTAGCACCATATGAAAAAATGGTACAGGCTCTGCAACGCTGTGTGGGACAAATACTTACTTTGGCAACACTGTTAAAGCTTCATTAACGTGAGAACCAATGTGTATGGTGCAGAACTGCCAGCCAGCCGAGAAATGCGACCTTCTCCTAAACTACAAACAAACAGAGTAATGGAACACATAAACCAGTTTAACTCTGCCTTCCCCCCGAAAGCGCACGTGATATAATCACGTTCCCCAGAATGATAATTTCTCACACATCCGCACAGTGGCCGTTTATTGGAAATGGGGCGCGGCGCATAAGCGATCCAGCCCAGCGATATCGGAACAGCTGGCCTCGGCGGCACACGCCGCGGCCTCCAATTACGCAAGGACAAGGGTCCAGTCTTCCCTGCGTGTGAATGTGAGGGGAGGGGGGGAATGCCAGCCCCTCAGGAATGAAAGGCCTGCTCTATTTCTGGCCACCTTTCTTGCCGGCGGGGCCAATTCTCGGGCCATTTGCCTGCAAATTCGGTTTGCGAGTTTGCGTGCCTTTCGATTTACGCAATTACGGCGTAAATCGAAAGGAGGACTCGCGTTTACCCTTTGCGTTGAGGACGGCGCGAGAGGCCGCGGCCACGCCCGGGGTGGGTGAGACGGCTCCACGCTCACATGCTCTTTAACGCCCCGGCCCCTCTCATTAAACCCAAAACCTCGTTAGTCGTATTCCCGGATGAGAGGAGAACGAGGGTCCTTCTCTTTCCCATTAAAGCTTCAGTATGCGATATCCTTCATAAGAGCTGCTCCAGACCAGACTTACATTTCACATTACAGCCACTCAAGAAAATTGCTGCAGTTGCGATCTCTCTTGGTGTGTTTTCATATCGCCGGTTAAAATAAAAGAAACAGACAGCAAATTAGCTGTATCCCACAGTGCATTGCCCTGTAGGGTGTTCAACGCTGTGCGCTGTCTGCTGTTACATTCTTAGGGAGGAACAATATCCATTTCCCTTCAGAGTGGGCTCGAGGCTGCAGTCAATCTCAGTGTTGACACAGCCATTAATAATACATTACAAACCCAATACCATTAGCGGTTTAGGTTTTGTGTAGACATGTTTGCTTCACCCGCTTCATAAGGAATGATTAGTTGAAGATTAGAGTATTGATTGAATCCTGACGCCAAGATTGTTAAACCCAGCTTAATCTCACAGATTTGCGCAGTGCTGTTTTGAACCTCCCTTCCTATCCACCCCTGCTGTCATGATGTTTAAATAGCCAATCAATGCACAGGTCATTTATAACCAACTACTCCAACGTAGACAACAGCACTTCACTTCTTCCTGAGTGAGAATGATTGGTGGTGCATTACATCTTTTTTGCTGCTGTTGCTGTATTTCTGTGTTCTGTATTTGAATGTATTCTGTATTTGAATGGTGTTCATTTTTTTTTCATTTTTTTTTCTCTGAGTGACAACTAGTTTTCACAATTTGACCCTTGGACTACTTACCGCATCCCCCGCTGCGAGTCATTCAGTGACCTAACACATGTCTCACCTTGGCCAGGTGGGTCTGCAGGTTGTTCTTGGCGTCGGCGGTCTCAGACATGCGGTTGGTGAAGGCCACGTTGACGGCGTTGAACTGGTTCCACATCTCGTTGGAGGTGGCGTTGAGGAGGATCTCGATCTCCTCGCGGAGCTTCTGGGACGCTGCGCGCTCGCTCTGGGAGTGCAGGATGTTGCTGTCCGTGAATCTGGACCACGACTCGGGAAGAGAGACCCTACACACAGGAGGACACAACACACAATAACGCAAGAGGCGTCATTGCAGACAAAAAAAACATTTGTTACTAGCTATCTTCAGCATACATTGTAAAGGCCATAGTCACAATATTTCATGGTTCTGTTTTTTTTTTAATCAGGAAATGGTGGTTTAAAGCTAAGAGAAGTCATATTGCAATACAAAACAATTTCCAGATTTGTACTGTGTAAGAAGGATTGTTTCAATCAATAACATTTATTTCCCCAAAACAAATTTCCACAGTTAAGTTCTGTTAATGTATGCGACAAATTAGGCAAATTAAACATATCTGGCAGAAAAACACTGCCTCTGGGGAGGCGTTCAATCAAAATATTTTGAAATAGACAAAACCTTTCACACTTCCATAGCACCCATATGAAGAAACACAGGCCTAAGATACAGAGCCTATCTCTGGAGTACTCTTTGATTTACATATGAATCCAGCTCCTGAATCTGTTTTAAAGAACCAAATGATGTAATATCAACATTTGTTTGGTGTGAAGACTACCAATACCCATATAAGAGGCAAAGTAATTCCACATATGTACTCACTGCCATATTTTCATTTCAGACAGGCTTAGCTAACCAGACTGTCACTCAGCTCTAATGTGACTGAAGTGATATGCAACACAATATTTAACCTCCTAAATGGCATTTTTTTTCCTTTTGAATTTAATGGACTATGCTCAGTTCAATACAGTAGGCCACACATGTGTCCAGGTCTAGGACTCACGAAGGGTCCAGGCGTTCGATCCCTCGGTAGTAACTGATTCCGTCAGACGTGTTCCGGAGCTGGTGACACCTGTCGTCGATGCGGTGGGCGCTCACCTTGTCGTTGATGTCTTTCTCCAGCTCGTGCTGGGCTGCTCTGTTGGACCTGGCAAAGCCAAAAGAGCAGCACACATACTGGTCTTAAAGTACTGTGGGCCTCCTGTAGCCCAAAGAACAGCACACAGACTGGTCTTAAAGTACTGTTGGGCCTGGTAGATCCCAAAGGACAGCAGACAAACTGGTGTTACAATACTGTTGGGCCTGGTAGATCCCAAAGGGTAGCACACAAACTGGTCTTATGGTACTGTTGGGCCTGGAATGACATTACACTCTGAAATCATTTTCTAGAACACTCCACTGTTTTCAGCCCATTACACCACTATTCTTTAGGGATTGTGCTCTTCTCTTCTAATTCTAATTCTCGAATTCTCTTCTCTTCTCTTCTATACCAGTTCCCACTCACGCAAGCTGGGCGATGGCTCTGTCCAAGTGTCGCCTCATCCGTGCCTGACAGGACTTGATGACTTCAACTTCCTGTGGAAACCACAGTGACAGTGGCAGCTCTTGCACGTGGACCCGAGGCACAAATACCACAACCCTCATCTGCACGCGAGCTCCATGCGGCTTACCTTTATGAGGTCTTTTTCCACGTCGTCGTGCACCAGGTCAATGGACATCCTCTTCTCTCTGTGATACAAGCATTCTTGAGAAACCTACCAATGAAAGAGGAAGTTGACAGGTAAAATAATCCGTTCACAGAGTACAGCTAATGAACTGCAGAGAACTATTGTGGTAGTGCAGCATTACTACACGAGTGATGAGGTAGTGCAGTAAGGAGAAAGGCTTAAAAACGAAAGGTTGCTGGTTTGATTTCCAACTGGGGCACTGCCATTGTACCCTTGCGCAAGGTACTTAACCCAGAATTGCCTCTGTAAATATCCAGCTGCATAAAAGGATAACATGTCTGTAACTGTCACCGATATAAGTTGCCCTGGATAAGAGCATCTGCTAAATGACAATAATGTAATGTAATGTAACTAACTATTCACACTACAGATATGCACAATTCACCTTTCTCAGCAAGGTCCCATGCCCAGCTTCACTGGAATAGCTTTTGTGGAGATCATCCAATAAAAAAAAATTATTTTGGTGGGGGGGGCAGGAGGATTTATAACTCAGTGGATGAGACAATATTGGTAACAGTTCACACTGTCTTGTAGTCCTAATAATTATTACGACTATAAATCAAAGGTGTCACTTTCCTGGCTGTCCATAAGAGAACATTCTGTCACCTGATGCCATCTCATTAGACCCCCCACGTCACTAGCTCTTCAATTACTGTAGATCAACGTGACACTGCATGCCCCAAGGCACTCTGGGTAAGACAAATGACCACCCTCACTCTGTGTGACAGTGGTTACCAGGTTACCATCACAGGATACGTGTGACCTAAATAAGACCTTCGGGGGACGCTGTCCCCTCCATCATGTCATCAGCTATGAGCTGTCCGGACCACATGATCAAGACCGTATCACCTTGGTTACTGAAAACGAATTGTGTCTTGAAGGGCACTTTGTATGGAAGCTGGCATTCATAAAGTTTACAAGCAATTATTGAGATCTGATCATCAAGAAACCACGTCTAAAACCACGCATAAAAGCGTCTTGTAAACAGATATGAGAACAGGGAGTTAATTGAGAGCCTTGTGTCACTTTGGAGCAATTGAGTTTTGTTCATTATTAAAGTGCATTCATCCATCCCCATGTTCTGTTAGTGTCTCATACCACAGATCAACTGCAGCATATATCTAGCACTGCATCACTGCATTGGTGAAATTCCTGAACATGCAATGTTTATCACAAAATTTAATTGGACGTTTTCTGGAAAAAAGTGCTGTTTGTGAGTTTGTAATGCTATCTCAAGGGGTGTGTCTGTTTAACACACACAGACATGCTTGTGTGTGCCCACACACACACACACACACACGCGCGCACGCCCTCTCCTGTACCTGCAGGGGACCCTCGGTCTCGGCCAGGGCGCGCTCCAGCCTCCTCTTCACCTCCGACAACGCGTTGATCTCCCCCACCATGTTCTCGATCTCGTGGTTGAGCTCCGACCTCCAGAAGCTGATGTCGTTGATGCGCTCCCCGATGTTCTTGCTGGTGCTCTCCTGCGTCCGGCGGGTCAGCTGCTCCTTGTCCTGGATCAGCCGGACCGTGTCCCTCCTCAGCCGCTCGGCGCTGTTCCGCGTCGACTCTGACTCCCGGTAGTTGCTCTGGTTGGACTTGTGCCAGTCGTCCGGGGTGTAGCGGGTGGACAGGGCCGTCCTGTTGGAGGGGTAGAACATGGTCTTGGCCCGCACCAGGTCCGGGGAGGCCCTCTGGAGGGACACCAGGGTGGGCACGACGCTGGCCGTCTTGTAGTAGCCGCCGGTCCTCCAGGGCTGGCTGGCACTCGTGTTCAGGGCGAAGTGAGGGGTGTGGCTCTTGTAGCTAGAGGCCATGGTGGAGATGGCGGGCAGGAAGCTGCTGGTTTTGGGCCGGGCGTACGTCGCCGTGAGGGTGGACCCAATCAGCTCCATGGCGCCCAGCTCCCAGAATCCTACCAGCGTCCTGAAAAGCTGGAGAGGGAGGGGACTCAGAGGGAGCCTGGCTTGGACATATGTCATCTGGTCCCAATGAGCCTGTGCTCATTATAGTCGAAAGAGGCGAAAGACATGTTCCATTGCTTTTTTCATTTGCCAGCCAAACAGTGTGTGCGAGAGAAAGTGAGCGCGTGGGGGGTTTGTGCAATTGCACGCAGCGTTTGCACGACAGACAGCAGAGCAGATCTCATTCCTATGGGCAAGCAATGCACCTGGGAAATCAACCCTTTATTACAGAACACCGCATCACAACAATAATGTATGCTTCCAAAGTTCTAAAAAGAATTGCCTCTTACCTTAAAAGGCATACAGAATGATTTGGAATTGCTTATTGTCCAAAATTTCAACGAACATGGAAGAACTGTTCCACATGTTGAAATAATATGAAATTCCAAATATGTTTTTTGTTAGTAAGGGAAGAAAACACGGAAAATTATGGTCTGAATTTTGGCCCTAGGCTTTTGCTGAATTGTAACTTTTGCCAGCGCAATAAAGGTGTTAAATGCTTTAAGATATTACGTAATATAAAATGTCAGTATTTCAAAGGAATGGAAATTTCTACTTTTGCTAAGCTGTAAAATTAAACACTGACACTATTTTGCAGTAAAATAAATACTTTGAAAAGAATCAATAAAGGCATGACTAGTGCAATGAAAAAGTAAGTCAATAAACATTGAGTTTCACATCTGCATAGCACTTGTAGAGTGCATTTTATTATAACTCGGGAATAAATGATGTAGTTTATGTTAAGACAAACTTCCTCATAATTCATATTGCATTTAACAACGCAAAGTATCACATGCCTGAAGCACTAAGCCTTGTTATTCTCTGTGTCTTCTATTCTGTCCTGCCGAGATAAAATGCGTTTGTAAAAGACAGCACTTACGTGAAAGAACGGGTTATAATCCTGCCACCGTCATTCGATGTACTAGAACGACCCCAACAAGTTCACCTCCGACCCGACTTTTGCGCTCACCTTCACCGCGCTTCAGGAATCTAGGAAAGGTATCTGCGAATATATTATTGACGGACAAGTGCACTAGCCACTCCCGCACTGTAATACGGAAGCAGGCTGAAGCAACGAGAAGAATTTGAGCCAATCTGAGCGCGGAAAGGCGGGCCTTCAAAGTTGTCCTAAATAACTCAGTTGCCACAGAGGCAGTTGCCCTTGGTAACTGCCCTCACCCTAGGAGTTCCTCGCGGCAAGAGGAAAAAAAGATGCCGGGCTTCAGGTTAGAATTTCCGAGGACAAACGCAAACACAATGACACCTAACAGTTTACTATGAAATGCTTACTGCTGTTTTGCAGTATCAAATGTATGAAGCTGTGGGTGCCTGAAAAAACACTATTTTAAATGTATGAATCCATATAGTTACAGTGTGCACATATAGTACCCCCAGGGGGGAAAACGTTTTATAAGTAGTTACTTATTTGATCGCATCTTAATTTTTTAACGACATCCATTATTGCTCTTGTCTTGTAAAATTTCAGATTAAGCTCAAAGATATAAACATATCTGTGAATCAAACTTGCACACCGTGTTTCATGTCCAAGAATGAACCTCTACGACACAGCTAATATAAAATGCAACGCAATGTCTCATGAATAATGAAGAGTTTAAATGTAAAGCTCTTTATGGTTAAGCACACTGACGCATGGTTTTTAGCCGTCAAGCGTCTCTGCAATCCCTCGCTGCTGATTCGTGCTTTTTAATTAAGCGTGTTGCGGTTAAACAATAGGCGGTTTGGCATGGACGCAGAAGCCTGCTTGTGTTTCCGCAGGTCACGGCGGCGCAGAACTTCTTTAAAAATCCACCGCGCCGAAACTTCGAGGTGGCCACTGCCGCAACACGGTGAAGAAGACACGCTGGGTTAATCACCCGTTGAAGCAAAAGTGAACCACAGCTGCGGATTGGCTCTGGGTGCCCTCTTTAAATGTACTGTAAGAATGTATTGAGTTCCCTAAGTGGTGGTTTGTTTTTAACTGTCTCAGTACTGTCTGTTCTCATTTTAAAGTGTCTCAGGGGTCACTCTAAGGTACTGTAAATGCACTCTGTATCTGATACCACCCCCTTAAAGTTGTGTCAGGGACAGCACTGTAATGGATGAATCTGAGCACTGGAATCTGTACCCAACGGATTGAATTGAAGGTGGGACCCCAGTTCAAGTGAGCAAAGCATGTCGGTATGTTAAATCACAGCAGATATGGGTGCAACTCAAAGAGATAACATGTTGCTTTTGAAGTGCCTGATTCCTGGTGGTTTTCTGAAGCATGCATTCAAAATGCTTGAGACATTAATTTATAAAACACCTTTTTTGTGCCTGTGGTGTGATTTTAAGTAGAAAATGCCAGCCAGAAGTGTTTTTGAATGACGTTACCCTTCTGACTTCACTCCTAGCACTACAGAAACCATATCTGAGACGAATTAACCACTGGTGTTAACCCTGCGTTTTTTCAGAGGTCTTGACCGTTTGGAAGGTCCTCCTGTTGTGTGGGCAGACAGAGGCCATTTTTTGGAAGGGGTCTGCTGTCATCCTGAAGTCTGACCACCAAACCTTGCTTTGGCAGAGTATCGTGGCAGGATTCCTTTCAGGAACAGAGATCCGTTGTCCTTTCTTCATGTTACAGGGTGATATTGGTGCTGTGGTTCCTGAAAGGACAAGACTTTTGCTGCATGCAGATCCCTAACTCAGATGATTACCAACAGAGAAGAGACAATGATTGGCTAAGTGTTCTCTACGGGAAGGGAAACCTGATGATACAGCACACGCCCCTGACCTTTAATATGGGATCAAGGGGAAAAAAAATGTCAGACTGCTCCCTTATTCAGCCCAAGAGTAAGGAACTGCTGAGAGGTGAAACCAAATACCTGCACCGTGGCTTAAGTATCAGGGCGGCGTCTGCCATATCACGAAAGCTGAATCGCAGCACCTGGGTCCACGCTCCTGGTATGACGCTTTCGGCCTGGTTTGTTTGAGTTCTCTCGCAGGGCAGCTGGGGACGTTGCCATGGGTTTCACTTCCTGGAAGTTGTTAATGGAGTTTAAAAAAATTGGGGGGGGGGGGGTTATTTTGTGATGCTGGACGTGAACTCCATTTGTCTGGGTGTGGCACGTCTGGCAAATGCAGCTGGACACTGAGGTATGAATCACAGGAACCCACCCCCCCCGTCCTCCTCCAAAACTCCACAGCTGTGCACACTAGCAAACACTAAAACACCCCTGCCCACACTCCTCCCTCCAACCCTCCCTCTGTGCTCCTGCCAGAGACAAGAGGAAATGGAGACCTGTCACTGGTGCTGCTGAAATCCCTCGACATGCATATGGGAACCTCCCTTCAGGAATGCACTGAGTAAAAAAAAAAAAAAAAACTCAAAACGGACATCTGCAAGCTGCTCTAGCGTGGAAATGCTTGAATCAGGTAAAGGATAATATTGAACGATTAGGTTCCTGCATGATTTTATCACTTCCTGCATTCCTGATTGCAGCGGCACTCTCTCTCTCTGAAATCGAGGATTTGGATGACTGGATTTGTGGGTAGTGATAATCAGGGACTACAGTCAGTTCTCTTTAACGTGGAATGCGCTGTGAAAGCTATGTACTGCAGTGCTGACTCAACTAATCTAAGTGCGTGTTTATTTATACATGCATGGAAAAATAGCACTTGCCAAAAGGAACGCTTACATTATACATCATCTCATGAGCATTTAAGTGGATCGGGGCGCAGGAGAGACATAGCAACTATCCTGTCGTGTCCACACGTATTTCTAAGAACTCAGATTGTTGTACTCCGAAAAAATTATGGTTCAGCACATCACACTGCCCTGTCTGATTTGAGAGCTCCCAGAATGCACTGCGTTACCACCCAGTTCCCCGCATGCTGTAACTTGTCCCGAGCCAGGCCCGGGTGGAGGTCAGACCCACAGGGAGCTGGTTTATTAACTGCAGTCACCCATCTGAATCCTCTCCAGGGTAAACTCAGATTTGGCGGGTCATTCCGTCCAATGCAATTACGGGTGTGGTGAATGTGTGAGTGCAGTCAGTTAATTCAATACAATACTTCAGTGGTCCTCTGTTCTCCAAAGTGAATAAATACATTACACTACCTGCTGGAGACTTCCTAGATCAACAAATCTTGACACAGTGTTCTGTTACTTCTTCAAACCCAAGTGTCGTGTATTGGCACTCGGCTTACACACCAGAAGGCCTCCAACAATGTACAACCTGGCAGCCCTCATAGCCAGACACTGGCAACACTGGGTGACCAAGGTGTTGCTAGGTTGTGGTGCTTCAGGTTGCTAGGGTCTGGTGCTTAGGATGCCAGTGTGCCATGCAGAACATGGCCCTTTGTTTGCATGTGCAACATGAATGTACATGCTCCACATACACATACACTATATGGACAAAAGTATTTGGCCACACCTGTTTTTCAGGGTTTTGGCTAGGCCCCTTATCTCCAGTGAAGGGCAATCTTAATGCTTCAGCATACCAAGACATTTTGGACAATGCTATGCTTCCAACTTTGTGGCAACAGTTTGGGGGAAGGCCCTTTTCTATTCCAACATGACTGTGCCCCAGCGCACAAAGCAAGGACTATAAAGGCATGGTTTGATGAGTTCGGGGTGTGGAAGAACTTGACTGGCCCACACAGAGCCCTGACCTCAACCTCATCGAGCACCTTTGGGATGAACCGGAACGGAGATTGCGAGCCAGGCCTTCTCGTCCAACATCAGTGCCTGACCTCATAAATGATCTACAGAATGAATGGGCACAAATTCCCACAGAAACACTCCAAAATCTTGTGGAAAGCCTTCCAAGAAGGGTGGAAGCTGTTATAGCTGCAAAAGGGGGACCAACTCCATATTAAAGTATATGTATTTGAATACAATGTCATTACAGTCCCTGTTGGTGTAATGGTCAGGTGTCTGAATACTTTTGTCCATATAGTGTATATAACAATACATATACCAAGGATTCTATCAATCTTATATCAATGCACTTTGCTCACGTAGCACAAGGTGAAAGCGCCCAGCGGCTAGTGTATTTGCGTTGTTTCCTGAGTTTGTTTGGATCAGTTTAATCAGCCAAGGAAGGATGGTTGCAGTGATGGACAGTTGCAGCAAGGACATCAGATTACCTCCAAAGTTGCCAGCTGATACGGTATTCTTGTGTGTCCACGACCTACCACATATTTTGTATTTACAGTTAATCTCCACTATGGTGTCTTGTTAACTATTCAAAGTGTTACGTTCTTTCTGCTTCTGTGTCTGGTATGTTATGGTTTTGTAACATTCCATTCCATGTGCTTCTGTGCTTATTTTACAAACCCAGCTGGCATGGTGCACACAGTTACTGGCAGCGTTATGGAGGGGGGGCGAAACTCAAGCCTGGGCTGCTGGAGCCGCGCAGAATCAGACCGCCCTCTCTTTCTGAGGTAACTACCTTCCGCCATATAGGTTACAGCCTCCTGGTAAAAGATTCATGCCACAGGAAGAGGCCGCAGAAGGCCATTTAACGCACAATAATAATCCGCGTCTCTTGTTACGGCGGGGAGCGGAGCGGGATCCTTTACACTAATCTGAGCAGGGGCCCGAGCGAGAACAATGCCTCCCCCCCGTTTGCTAGGCTTTGTCTCCGTTTGTTCCCCAACGCGAGCGATGAAACGTCCTGTCGCGGGGTGCGGAGCAAATCGTTTCGGGTGGCGGCGGGCCAACGGCCTCTGCTGGGTCGGGTGCCCCGAGAGCCCTGGTGGCCGGTGGACCAGGGGAGCGGGAAAAGGGCGAAAAACCGACCCAAATGTTACGAGTGCCGGGGGTACCACTAGCACCAGGAGTACCATGAGCACCAGTGTGACTCCGACTTCGTCTTGTGTCATGAAGCTCACAATCAGTGAAGCCCTATTCAGACCCAAACCTCACAGTGTAAGAGAGCGTGCTCCTGAGCGAGTTACATCAGGTGGGTCAATGGCTTTGAAAGATTCATGGCCCGTGGTGTCCTTAGGTGTTATGTCACTGGGGTGGAGCTACCCAATGTTTCAAGTACTGTCACGTAAGAGTTTCTTTGTTTCTGCGGGATTATAAAGAATACATTTTGCTGTGCTCTTGTATACGCGAAGGAAGCCGGGTGTGTGCTTGAGGAGGACTCTTGAGTTCTTATTATTTATTAAAGGGTTTGGCATAAGCCTATATCTTTGTGTCACTGGGGAATTTTCTTGCTGATGTGCACTATTTACATATTCCCTGTGGTTTTGAAAGAGGGAGGTGATTCTATGGTGCACAGTCCATGCTGACATCAGAGAGACACCCCAAAGAGTACAAACTTCAAGTGCAGCTGAGGAACTTGGGTTGCAGCCAAACTGTTGCCAGTTCGATTCCTTAGTGGGGCAAAGTGCCTTGCCTGAACTGCTTCATTAAGTACCTAGCCGTCTGACCAGATAACATGCACAAATATAAATATGAGGAATCTCTCAGGAGCTGACTCAAATGTCTGATTCACACCTGTAACAGCAGGTAATGGCAGTGTAGCATAGTGATAAAGAGCAGGGCTCATAACTGAGAAGTTGCTGGTTTGATTATCCACTGGGGCACCACTGCTGTACCCTTGGGCAAGGTACTTAACCCACAATTGCCTCAGTAAATATCCTGCTGTATAAATGGATAACATGTAAAAATGACCTATATAAGTCGCTCTGGATGAGAGCAATCTCAGCAATAATGTAATGTAATGTAGCAGTCCCCTGTGCAGCTACTGCAAGGCAAAGTGGATGCTAGATGCTGACTGGTCTGGCAGCTGTCGATGGCATTTCTCTGTAGTAGATCTCCCGCACGCTGGACTGGCGTCTCCAGCCAAAAGTACGCCCCTTTGTCCTGCTGTGACGTAAATCCCTTGTTGTTATTCCACTGTGACAGGCTTCCTGGGGGCCTCTCCCGGTCCTTAAAACAACATGCCATCACTGGCTGTCCACTCGGCGGGCCCCCGGACCAATGAGCTCCATCCACGTTCCTGTCACGGTTGGGCCACGTTCAAGGGACGAACAAAACCCGGGGGGTCAGTAACCGGCAGAGTTTGGTGTTCCCTCAGGGAAATACCTGTAACACAAACATGGGGTGGGTGGGTGGGTGTGTGTGTGGGGGTGGGGGGGGCATGAGCGGTGTAGCTTCCGCTGTTCTTTTTCAGATGCTCGAAATGTCAGCCTCCTGGAGAAATACTAAACTCTTAATGAAATGGCCTTAGTGGTGTTGTATCCGCTGAGTAGAGAGGGGGCCTGGCTCTTTAGCCAACCGGTGTCACCTTCTCGGTCCGGATCTCCAGAAATAAGCGAATACGTACGCAGACAAATCCCAGAGGAGTTTAGCCAGGCCTTGCTGGAATAACCAGATCCCCTCCCCCCTCTCCTGAATATGCAACCCCCCCACCCAGCCCACCGTGCAGGTGCTGTGGGCCTTCCTCATGAGACAGTGATCGATTCCCCCCACGCTACATGACACTATTATGTTTCGCCACTCTGCGGCTCTCTGGCGGTAAACAGGGGTGGTGCTGGACACCCTCTGGGGGGTGGGGGGGGGGGGGGGGGGTCCGTGCATTCTGTTTATAGTTCCCGGAGAGCCATTGTCATAAACAGGACTGTATTTAGTACGCCGGGCATGTGGCAGTGGCTTGGGGGGGGCACGCCCCCCCAACCTCCCTGCCTGAGTGACCCAGGCCAGCAGCACGCTTAACATGGCCAGGTTTGAACGCCAGGACTCCGGCCCACTGACTTCACCCGCTATAAATATGCTCTGTAATGCACGAAAACCAAGCCCCCTTCCCCCCCCCTTCACATTCCTCCTGGTGGATTAAGTTCTGCTTGCCCTCTAGAAAGCCTGCGCTTACCCCTGCCCGGGCAGGACTCAGCTGGACCGGCTGGACCGAAACACTATAGGGACCTAAATATACGTAAGCCTCACACATGCCTTTAGTGAGGGAGGGGGGCTGCAGTCTAAGCGTACGGGGGGGGACAGCATGTGTAGCCATTGGGCCCGAGCATGTGTTTGTGTGTGTGGGGGGGTTGTGAGGGAGGGGGAGGATTGTGCGTGGCGAGACGGCGAGTCGTAGTTAAGATGAAAAATGACGCCACATTCCCGGGGCTGCAAAACACTGTAACGCTACACTCCAGAGAGGGTCGCAATTAAGCCCTGCACCCAGGGCCCGCCGCCAAACGAAGATCTGAAATCGAGCTGGAGGGAACTGGGCGAATAAACAGGGGCAATCTTGCTTTTCTGCATCGCATTACATTACATTATTGTCATTCAGCAGACGGTCTTATCCAGAGTGACTCACGGAGGTTGAAAGTTTTTCGTGTTATCCGTTTGTATAGCTGGATGCTTACCGAGGCAATTCTGGGTTGAGCACCTTGCCCAAGGGTACAGCAGCAGTGCCCTGTCATGGATTTGAAGAAGCGACCTTTCGGTCACGAGCCCTGTTCTTTGCCACTATGCTCTGCTGCTGCTTCTGTCACTGCCATAGAGTTTTACAAAGACAGGAGACATTTTTGAAAAGCGGTAGCACATCTCTCTGCAGGTGGAACACTGTCGAGGCGCACCTGAAATGGCGTGCGGACGCGCGCAGTGGTCTGTTGCGAGGCGGGTTTTTTAGGTGCAGGCAGGTGAGTGAGGCAGGTAACGGGCACATATGTGACAGCGCTTGGCTGCTGGGTTCTGAATCAATGCCCCCCCCGGGGTGTGGAACTGGAGGCTTGCGTTGCGTGTGCTCCGCAGCGCCGGTATGAGATTTGATCCAGAGTTTCCCGGCACACAATGGCGGGTGGCAGCGGAGCGGACACCCGAGCACCTGGATGACGGCAGGAGGAGTCGGGTTTCAACAAGCTGGAGGTGCGACGGTGGCCGGGGGCAGGTGCTGATGGACAAGATGCCCCCCCCTACCCAAATACCTGCACACACACACACACACACACACACACATGCACACACAGATGTGTTACACTACACATACACGCACACACACACATGCCCACACAGATGTGCTATACTACACATACACGTGCACACACACACACACACGCATGAAAGTGTAGACACACATGGACAGTCACACACACGCACATCACATACACACACATATACATGTGAACAAAACCCCTACACAGATGCACCTAACACTCATATAACACATACACAGTGGTTACAAGCTCATCATTAAAGCATAGACAGGGGGAAGGAAGCCCAATTCGCTCTCTAAACACATGCTGGATCCAGCAAATACAGACCCCCGTTCCCTCTTCTCGTCCTGTCTGGGACACGTCTGTGTTTTCCCTCAGTTTTACTGCTCCTCCAATAAATCACTTATGCTTCCTGTTTCGCAGAACAAACACCTATAGGAGCTTCCGCAGCCTGCTCTGCTCCGGTGCCTGGGGTCAGTGATTGGACCCCCACCTGCCCCCCCCACCAGCAGCCTGTGTAAGGGAATCTGCTCCCCGTTAATATTGCATGGCACATCACCTGCTTCCCAGCAGCATGCCACTACGGCCAGTACGGCGCACAGGAAGTAACCCAACCGTAAAGCCTCACCTCCTGATTAGATCCGCCCCGCGAAGACCGCGGCGCGGGACCCGCTGGGGGAGAAATCGGCGAGCCCCGCTGGGCACGGGCGGGGAGAGGTCGCCCCCTCTTTCCTCCTCACGGTTCATAAACCAACAGCGGGGGGCGGGCGGGGGGGTTCGCGAAAAAGGCTTAGAAGCGCAGCGTGGGGGCCAGCCGTTGTCTTCCTCCTATCCCGCCGAGTTTCGCAGTGTGGGCTGTTTACGTGACCCGTTCAGCTCAGCGCGCTTGCTAGGGCTCCGGCTGAACACGTTTCCTGATTTTTTTTTTTTTTTAATCGATGGCATGTTTGCAGAAGAGGCTCAGCTTTAGGGCTTTACCTCTTTCCAGAAGACAGCAGCAGGGAGCTATTTTGGATTCAAACCTGCTTTCTTCTGGTCAAAAGCTGTTTCCTAAGCAAGGCTCTGGCTTCCAGTCCCCTGGATTTTTTTATTTAACATAAGGCCTCTTGTCAGGAAAACTGAGGGCTCATCTTGTTGATTCTATAAGTATTAAGTGCACGGAACTGCGTGGATTGGCCTATTGTGTAGAATTTGAGCGCTGGCCACGTCCAGTGACAAGGTGTCTTGTGGATGTGTGTGTGATGGGAAATGAAACTCGATTTTGCGATTGAAGGAGTCCAACTTACATTCATAGAGGCCCTGTTGTTCCTTACTCTCAAGCATTTTTCTCTGTGAGACTCAGTGGGATATGCGTCAGATAGAGGCCAGCTTGTTAGCAGTGGTGGCCCTAAAATCGATTAGGTCGATGATGGTATTCCACAACCTCGTGCTTTTGGCACAGAGGCCCTTGTCTTCATCGAATTCTCATAGACCTCCTGGTCTTTCTGAATGGAGAGGTGTTATGGGAAACTCTTGCAGTGCCATAGGAAATAGGAATGCCGTGCCCTGTTTCCACAAAGGTTCGCAGTCCAATGTGGGCTGGACTCGAAGAGTTTCTCACGGAGAGAAAACTGCCGACAGCCTCAGGAACGGAACCATCTGCCCTGTGCCCAGCCCAGAAATGTGTGAAAGAAGTACGTGACAAAAACACATCTTTACACCTGACCTTTAAGGCTATGAAATAAATCTTTCCACATGCAGTAGCTTTATACTCCTCAAATACACCATACTCAACAGTTCACTGACACTTGACCTCTATTTTAGTTTTAAAGCAGTCATTTGGGTTAGTTAGTGTTATGTGCCCGATTATAATGCCATATTTGTTATGTTCATTGCATGTTTATTTCAATAATTCAGAATTGTAATATATTATCATTGAAGATGTTTGTTATATAACAAATATGCATGCTGCATACTGGAGAAATTAATGTACTGGTGACATAAACCACAGCATACTCTCCTTTACATCAACTGTATTTCACTATCACTTTTAGGCCATATCCCTACTTCTTCTACTGTTAGTAAATTACCCTGATACTACTGCTGGTGTGAAGCATATGTGTGTATTGTGCATTACTAGACAGAAGTGCCTATATGCAGCTTGGGGGCACCCCAAGATCCAACACGTGTCAAGCAATTACACACAGTGAGACAATATGTAGGTGATACATGGGTAATTATACAAAGTGAGGCAACGTGTGTGTGAGCTATACATAGACAATTATATAAAGTGAGACAATGTGTGTTATACAGCATGAGATCATTATGGCACTATAAGGCAGTGTGTGTGTGTGTGTGTCCCACAGCTGGAAGCAAAAAACGGGGCACTGACACTGAGATGGAATAGAGACAGAAGAAAACTAGAGACAGTGCAAAAATGCGAAGATTTATTTTTCGTTTGTTTGTTTCAGTTATTTTTTTTAGATGCCCTGGAGGCAGTTTTCAGCATCGACAATTCGAGGAGTCTGTGTTACTTTTGACTGCTATGGCTTCAAGCAGCCAGATGTACAGGCCCCCAGGCTACTGATTGCAAACACCATTGACTGTAATGGAGTGTGATTTTTTTAAAAACGTTTTTTGTGTGGAAAGTACGTCAAGGTTTTGTTCTTAACCCCCATTCTAGACCTCCCTGACCCTGTCATCCGTAACATTATTTGCTGACCTTAGTTTCATTTTTGACACTCCTTGGTAACTTCAGGATTTTATTCTCAGCTCTTCTTCCCTGCCTTCAAGCTTCACCCTTATCACTCCCTTTTTTATTCTTTTGGTATGGTGGATGACATAGGTTTATGGATTCCCGATCCTGATACCTCTGTGAGCCAAAGAGTGTGGAAGCAATTACAGTGTCTCCAAGCTTCCTGCTCAGTGGGATGAAAGAGCCAAAATGATTCCCACCGGCAGATTGAGCCCACTCAGCGAATCACCCTTGGGGGGAGCTTGTGGTGAGCGGGTGAGTGAGTGAGTGAACAAGTGAATGAGTGAGTGAGTGAATGAACAAGTGGGCGAGTGAGTGAACAAGTGAGTCGGTCGGTCAGTGAGTAAATGAACAGGTTAGTGAGTGAGTGAACAACTGAATGAGTGAGTCAGTGAGGGAACAAGTAAATGAGCCAGGAAACAAGTGGATGAGTGAGTGAGTGAGTGAACAAGCAAAGGAGCAAGGAAACAAGTGAATGAGTGACTGAGTAAATGAATGAACAAGTGAGTGAGAGAGTGAACACGTGAGTGAGTGAAAGAATGGGTGAGTGAGTTAGTGAACAGGTGAGTGAGTAAACAAGTTAAAGAGAGGAATTATCTGCCTCACAGAGTGTGTGTGTTGTGAGAGATAATCTGACTGGCAAAGGCACCACAAAAGAAGGATGGCAGTAAATGGATGCTTTTAGTCCAGCCCTCCCCCATTTCTGCTCCGAAGTGAACCCCAGCGGATCTTCCCCCCAGCCTCTCCTTCGTCCCATGTTCCTCAGCAGAGTGGCCAGATGGAACAGTTAAAAATCAGGACAGAAGGGGGTGTCTCCTAATCACTCCAACATGGGTCTTTGGAACATGTTTAATTCTCTTAGTTTTAAGAGTTTTAAACACTTAAATAAAAAAATGTGGTACATATCCAGTAGTATTTTTCCACACTGTATGTGGCATGTGAACTGTCTTTGGTTTATTGCAATGTATACACGGCTCATTCTCTTAAATAAACGTGCTAAATCTTGAGAGAAACAGCATTCCTTTCATGCCTGTATCGAAATGAACAAATGATTACATTGTGGCACTGTCGCATTTTATTTTTCCTGAGACACCCAGTCATTCTGTTCAAGATGGCAGCCTCCTCAGCCATGTCCCCGAATGAACCGTCCCCTCCTCATGCCTGTGAGTGAAAGGCCCTGTTCCCTGTTCAGGGTAAAGCATTTGACAGGTCCTGTGGCTGGGAAGTACTCTGAGCAGAGATTAGGGCCAAAAGAAGGCGGGGTGCTTTTGGGGTGGGGGGCGGGGGGTGGGGGGGGAGGGGCACAGAACACATGTTGAACAACGTGGGGGCGGGGTGGACCGTGCCACACCGCCAGCAGAGAGCAGAGAAGTCCCGAATCCCGCCGGGGACCTGTGAATGTTGGCTTTGTTCGGCGCACAATCGGCGCATTCCTCCGAAGCCACCGCCACGCTCAGCGGTGGACAGGCGGAGAGGAGAGCCCACGGGCTGCTGGTGATGGACGAGGCCTCACCGCATCGTCCCCCCCCCCGGCCCGTCCTAGCCCGTCCGGCCCTGACGCTGTCCAGGGGGCCCCTCGAAAAAAACCCGATGGCTTCCCCTCGCGCACCCCCGAGGAATGAGGAGAACGCGGAGGCCTGTCCAAATTCTGCCGCTGTCTGCCGGTGGCATTCTCTGCCAGCGCAAAACGCACACAGCCCGGCGCAGGCATCCCAGAAATGTCCTTAGTTAAGGAATTTCACTCACAGCGCAGCGATGCTGACAACCACTGTCCGTGCAGATGCTTTCGCTCAAAAGGGGCAGCTGTGTGCTGGAGTGGTAAGCAGCAGGGCTGGTAACTGAAAGGATGCTGGTTTGATTCCCCGCTGGGGCACTGCTGTTGTGCCCTTGACCCACAATTTCCTCAGTAAATATCCGGCCGTATAAATGGATAAAGTTGTAACCTATGTAAGTCGCTCTGTGTAAAAGCATCTGCTAAATGACATCAATGTTATGGTAAGACCAGGCATTAGGTATTTATTGACTGTATCAGTGTTTTCAGAGAGTGAATTGAAGCCAGAGAGACATGCATTTTTTTTTTACCTGGCACTCTTTATTACTTGAGCTGTTGAATAATACTGTAATGATGTATAATACAGAAGTGCTGAGGTTCATCTAACACGGTCAGGTCATCTTCCTCAAAGCTGCCAGGCCTGGTGACGTCCTCTCAGGAAAGCGCCCTACACATTTCCTACTCATTGTATTACTGGGTGATGACACTGCTTTTGTGGAACAAGCCATCTAATTTTGGGCCCTGGACTCCACCTCTGATATGAACTCGTCCCATCACTGAATCCCACAGCGGTGGGGGCGGGGGTGAGGGTTGTTAAAAAACAGGAGTGGAACTTATGATGGAACCTCTGGCCCTGTTTGTGGGCAACCCAGGGCGTTGTTATGGTTGGCCACCATGCATGTTATTTTGCATTCCAGATGACCAGATGACCAGACAGATAACTTGTACACTCATTTAGTCCCATCAGCATGTCTCATATCCTCTCCCCCAAACCCTCGAACCCTGATCCCTGCCCTGGATGTGAAGCGTTTTCACTGTCGAAGCACAGAAGCTGTCACTGCTTTCTCATCATGAAGGAGAATGAGCCAAGGGGAAAAGGAAGAGGAAGAGCGGTCTTCACTTCACAGCTTCAGGGAGGTGTGATCATGGGAACGCAGGGTCTGGGAGTGGCCAAAGGGGGGCTTTCGGGAAGCATTAAAGCTCTAAAGGGATGTAAAAAAAAAAAAAAACCCTAAATGGCATAGCTTGAGTTGTGACAGCACTTCAGTAACCCTGGCCTGTTCACCTGTTCCCTCTCCCTGGCTGTCATCTCCCCTTACCTGTGGGATAGGACATGGAAGAGCGCCCTCACAGGAGAGCTGGAGGAACTGCAAGGCGCGTTTGGCCCGCGTTGAGCTCAGCCGGTCGCAGTAATGGAGTGCTTCATGTTTTAATCTCTCTCTGAGTCCCAGCCAGCAGTGGAAGAGAGTGGAAGGTATGAGTCATTCGCTTCAGTGCTACACTCTCACACACACACTCACACTCGCGTGCGCGCACGCACACACACACACACACACACACACACACATGCACTCAGGACTCACACTGGCTGGAGGCTCTCTGGTACAGAAAGAGAAGTATGGAATTCATGCCTTTTTTGTAGAGTGTTTGATTGTTAATGTTTTTTTTTTGTTAGTGGGGTGAGCTGGTTCTCAGGTTACAGTCATGTCCTCCTCCATTAGACTTTGATCACTGTTAGTGCCCTGTTTATATAAGGCTTTCAGCGCCACATCTACACCCATAAGGTTTTTCTTTTCATTTATATCCCCCGTGATCTAAGCAAAGTTTTCCTGTTTCCCGTATATATAAATATCTGTGTGCATGTGTGTGTGAGTGTGTGTGCAGCGACATCCTGGCTCTGGGCGTTAAAATGTCAGTGACGGGTGGGGACACATCAAGTACAAGCCTCTCTCACTCCCCCCCCACCCCCCTGTCAGAGGAACGCGGTGTGTCCGAGTCGTGATCTCCAGCTGCGGGCCCGTCTGTGGGCGTGGTCCACGGGGTCTGGCGTGAGTGTGAGCATGCCGGGCGAGGGGGGGGGTGATGACCAGAGCGAAGCCCTACCACTGATCTCAGAGTGACTCAAGCCCTGGGATAGCTCCGGTCTTAGTAACTCGGAAAAATAAGTCACATTTTTTCCCCTTTATTTCTTCAGTGGGTGGGGGACCGCAGAGAGGTATTTCTGAGCGAGACTCGGGGTGAGGAGTCACCGGACTGGGGGGTGCTTGATGAGTAAGATTTGTAAAGACAGGAAATGAGGAGTGGGTCTGTAGCCCTGTCCCCCCACCCCCTGCCCCACACACACACACACACACACACACACACACGCCCTCGTTCACTCCAGACGCCCACCGGTCCGTGTTGGTCTGGACAATGAGGGGTCTGTGAGAGCCGGAGTAGGGCTGTGCGCGGCTGTTTTCCCTGTCACAGATGGCCCCGGTCAATGCCAGCTCTCAGGGCTCCTTAAAGGGCCGCTGACGTCACCGTTCTTGGGCTTGTCATCGCTGGAGCGAGCGGCGCCTGCTGTTTGGGGCACACCCCCCTTCTAAAGCAGCAGGCTTCGGAGCTCTGAGGTTCAGCTGCGCCGCTGGTTATCGGCAGCTCAGGGTCCAGAGCGCTCTCATTGGACGCTGTCTAGGGGTCGGCCCAATGGGTGGGTGGGATGTGGAGCGAGGCAGGTGCAGTGGGAGGGGCTGCGATCAGAGATCAGGTTCCCTTCGTCCAGGATACTCCTTCTGCTCCACCTTCTCTGGGAAGGCTCTGATTGTTAGTATTTTTTATTGTTGTTATTTTTTAATTTAATTTAATTTTTTACGCTACATGCTCCAACTGTACAATTCATTTCACTGAGTACAATAATTAAATCGTCAATCCATGTGTGTTCTACACAGCGTACTCTAAACACTGTTGACATTGCACCAGTCTGCAGAATGTGTGTATTAGGTCCTGTTGAATGCTGCAGTGTTACATACAGGGCCAGTCATTAAAACATGTTATATATGGTTCCACATCTGCTCATAGAGTCAGTTGTATCTGCAGCCTAGATGTTTGAGGTCTGCTGCATTCAGTCTAGCGTGTTAGGTACTATACCTGTCTGTACTGTAGTATTCAGGCTTGTTGCCCAGGAATGGTATGCCTGTTTGAGGTAAGCCAGTAGAGAGTAGTCAAGCAGTGAATTATCATTTTGTATTCTACATGTACACCTTCATCTACACAGAGGCTTGGAAGGCAGCCCAGACCAATCGCTCATGATTACACAGATTGTCATCTCCTCTCACACTAATCCCGCATGGCCATTTTGGAGGGGCAGGTCTGTCTACCCCTTGTCTCAGACACACACACACAGACACACACACACACACACACACATCACAGATCATACACAGCTGTAGCTTGCTCTATCTTGATAAAGGTCAGAGGGCATCACTCTTCAGAGTATCAGATGCGTACATGACCACAGTCTTATGCTAAGCATCCAGACACACCCTGGTACGATTACCCACAGTTATTTCACGCTATCAATAACCGCTAATGTGAAAATCTTGATAAATTTAATACTTCGCTTTCTACTTGTTCTGAAAGTTAACAGGATCCGGTGACAGTGTTGTTTGAGGAGGAGTTGAAAGGCCGGTGTTGTTTGAATTCGAAGGATATTTCATGATCGGATGGAAGATTCCACTACAATCAGTGCCAGCCTTTATCTGTCAGTCTGTGTGTTTCAGTGCATTGCACTTTCTCACCCACTGAGCAACAGGAGGAAGCTTATTTTTGGCATTTGTCGTTAACAAGGACACAGAGCCCAATTGTCAGAAAATAGTATCTTTAATGTCAAACATTGCATATTCCTAATACTGGATTTATTGTCCTTGAAAACTTTGAGCATATGAATTAAAAAAAAAAAAAACGAGAGAGAACGGCTGTCTGTTGAGAAAGAAGCGTGTGTTCTGGGGCACCGATCTCTGGAAATGCCAAGGGAGTCTGGGTAGGGGAGCACTCTTTGGGGGCTGCCAAATTGTTCTCTTTCGCCCGGCCCTGTCCTTTTCGGAGAAGAAAAGAACGATTCTCCTGCCACAGGAACAGACACGCGGGGAGAAACAAAAATGAGACTGATGGTGGGAGATCGGGAAAAAGAGTGAGAGAGAGGGAGAGAGGGAGAGAGTGGGACGATAATCCAGTCACAGGGCCCAATCTGCCATATTTAGAAGATGAGTTTTTAATGGCCAGCCCGTTTTTTTTTTTTTTTTCTTTTTTTTTCTCTCGCCCTTAATGGCCGTTTTGGTTTTAGCTGAGCTGAGGGATCTGTGGGTCGCTGGTATGCCACCCGTCCCCTGGAGATGCCAGGGCAGAGGGCGGAGGTATGTGACAGAAATGGGCAACGCGGCGCCTGTAAGTTTGTCTTAAGGCAGAGGGCACGGGCACACACAGACACACACACACACACACACACACACACACCCGACGGGGGGAGGAAAGTGTTTTCTTGCCCATTTTGAATTTTTACACCGGAAGGTGGGCAGGCGCATATTGGGGAAAGAAGAGGCCATTTGATTTTGCCTTCCACCACAAGCCTGCCCTGCACGTCCTCTTTAAAAATATAAAACAATGTTATATAGTGCCCAAAGCTTCGAGGAGTGAAGGAAACCCATATCCACCTGTCTCATGTGTACGTGCCAATTCTAATGATGATTTTTCAAGTGAAGTAGACTACTCAAGAGTGAGTCAGCCCCCAGAATGACACAGCATTGACCAAGTAGTGCCGTGAGTAACCTCTACAAGGACTTGCTGTTACTGTGGGTTCACTGTAGCGGTAAATCTCTGTTGAAATCCGTGATTACGCTGTGTAACCAGATTCATTAGGGACTCCCAGTTACTGTTTGTTCCTTTAAGGGGGGAAACCAAGGAACCCGTGCATGTTTGCATGTTTGTCCTGGGTAGCCTGGAGGCTCTGCTCGGTTAGTGTTCATGGGAACTCTCCAGCACTCGCGTAGGAGGGCCCTTGGGAGAGGCTGTGATGTCAGCCGCATGCTTTATTTGGGAGTTTATGAGGGTACGCGCAAGGGATTTTCGAAGGGCGCCAATCCGTTAACCCCCCCCCCCCTCCCTGACACTCCTCCCACACCCCTCCCCACCCACCTACAACTGGAGTCAAGGGAGCGGCCCTCCAACCCTGAATCCAGCCAATCGCGGGCCACGCCTGTGGGATCAGCTCCCCAGTTCACAAGGACCCACAGGGCTCTCACTTCAAGGCACTTTCAGGCCATAAATGCAACACAGATGTTTATTATGAAGTTATTTGAGATTATGCAATATTCATTAAGTAGCGGGAAGATTAGATGCAGCGGTCGCATGAGACGCGTGTGAACGTCGCAGGGCCCGGCGCAGATGCTTTATATAAAATGTAGGCGACAGGAATGCGTCCAAGCCCGGGCGTCTCCACCGCAGAGACACATTAACGGCTTCAGCTGGATCTGCCTGCATGTGTGTGTCTGTGTCTTTAGGAACCACGCCATATGTGTCTGAGTTGTATATGTGTGGTGCCCTTTCATAGACAGTATGCCATGAGTGAGTGTGTGAGTAAATACATGTGATGCTCATGTTTGGTGAAAAGTGTGTGTGTGTTTGTGGGTTGTGAAGTATGATTGTATCTAGATGGTATAGTTTGGTGTGTGTATATGTGTGTCTGTGTGTGTTTGTGTGTCTTTAGGAACAGTACCATGCGTGTTTGAGTTGTATATGTGTGGTGCACATTCATAGACGGTATGCCGCGGGTGGACATGTGAGTAATTTAGTACTTTCACGGGATACTCGTGTTCAGTGAAGTGTGTATGTGTGTTTGTGGATTGTGGAGTGTGATTATTCTGGATGATAAAGCGGTGTGTGTGCGCATATGTGTGCATGACTGTCTTTGTGTAGGTGTGCATCTGTGTTTGGAGATGGTGAAATGTGTGTGAGTTTAGAGATAATGAAGTGTGTGTCTGTGTAAGTGTACATGTGTTTTGGAGATAGTGAAGTAAGAAACGTTTGGAGATAAAGTATGTGGGCTTTGAAATATGTGTGTGTGTGTGTGTGTGCGTGTGTGTGCGTGTGTGTGTGTGTGTGTGTGTGTGCGTGTGTGCGTGTGTGCGTGTGTGCATGCGTGTGTGTGTGTGCGTGTGTGTGCGTGTGTGTGTGTGTGTGCGTGTGTGTGGGGTTATGTGCGTGTGTGTTTATTTGTAGAAGGTGAACCGCGCTGGCCATGCGAGTGGTATTACGGACAGGGTGTCCACTGCTGCCCTTTGACCTGCTGGAGTTGTGGAGTGAGGAGGGAGCAGGTCACAGCAGCTGGGAATGCGCAGTGGGAGGAGCCGAGGTCACCGACCGCACGCCAGGAAGGGGAGCTGGATCTCACCTCAGGGGCCCCATGTGACCAAGAGCCGGGTCCCCGTGCTGGGCGTTTGCCCTTACAAACCGTGCCTCTTTCACGCTGCACTTGAGCCACTCCCCACACGCCCTTGCCCTCTCTCATGGAGCACCCCGAGGCTTTTGGGACGGTGCAGCTCGACCGCCCGCCCGTACTGTATTTTGCCCCCTTCTTGCTGGCACTGACACCCACCTCACCCGACAGCTGCGAAACTGTCACCCGACCCCGAGTGGCGGGGGCTCCACCCCTCTATTGCCCCTGTATGGAAATCTGCAGCTGTGTTTGAACACTCTCACACCTCTGCAACTCTACAGGCTAGGATGGCGGTGAGGACACAGGGGTTCAGACATGAAGTTGAAGGTTACGTCACATTGCATTACATTCATTTAGCAGATGCTTTTATCCAGACCAACCTCCAGCACAAAAGAACAGAAGTGTATCCATTCAAGTTGAATGATCAACAGTGACACACCAGGCTAACAACACTCCCAGACCAGTGACTGTGAGCATAACACTATTCAAGCCCTACCACAAGTTAACTTGTGCAACCTGACTAGACAAGGGAAGGCAGGTATACTAACATACATCAGTGACTAGATCACAGAATCCAAAACACATCTCAATACAACATACAAAATAAACAGCATGTTCTACAAGATACTGCTCTGAACGCCACTGGTAGAGCCCCTTACAGTCTATCTCTGACACCTATGTGTCATCTTACCCTTACCTGGCTAGTCATCCAAACGGCAGTGGCGGTTTTGCAGTGTAGGAGTAGGCGGGCCAGAGGGCTGTGAACACACATCTACAGGCTGCTACTGTACTCGTTACCACTCCAGTGAACATTCAGGACTCACAAACAAGCCACAGAAAGATTGCAAGACACAGGCCTGCATAAGGGTGTTTGCGCATGTCGCGCCAATAGCGTACAAAGACAACGAGGCAACCGGGAGGTGATAGAAAGGGGATGTCTGAAATCGTCTTGCAGAGGAATGTGTGCGCCCCCAGCACAGCCTGTAGAAGAGTGTGCATGTGGGAAGGGGAGGGGCTTAAGTTATCCTCACAACCATCTGTTTATAAGCCCAGATGCTCTTACCCACAACTCTGCAGCTAAGTGTATCTGTGCTCACAGCCATGCTAACAACACACCCCATGCCTCTCTCCCTCTCTCTCTCTCTCTCTCTCTCTCTCTCTCTCTCTCTCTCTCTCTCTCTCTCTCTCTCTCTCTCTCTCTCTCTCTCTCCCCCAATCTCACTTTCAACAGGTGTGGTTAAGAAAGCCCAGCTTTGACGTATAGAGAAAACACACTTTAGTTTATGAACAAAAAGAATCACCTTGTTTTGGAATAAGATACCATGTTTCACGGGATTTGAAGTGGTGTTTGTGACGCCGAAAATGAGGGCCAAGCGGCCGGACATTGCCGGCATAACTGGAAAAAAAGCAAAAACAACACATGCGCCTCTCATCTGGTTCCAAATTGGGGGTCCCTCCGGGGGGGGTTGGGGGGGGCGTACCGCCTGCGTTTGGGGGCGATGAGGCGCGACCGTTGCGGGTTGCGGGTCGTAGCGTGGCGAGGCGAGAGAGCGGGCCCCCCCTTACACATGTCGGAGTGGCAAGCTGGTGGTACGGGTGGCGAGGGGTACTCTCTCTCTCTCGCTCTCGCTCTCCCTCCCTCTCTCAGGTTACCCATAAAGGGAACAGATGTGTGTGATCGTCAAGAACAAGCCCGTCGGCACGCGGGTCACTTCGCCGCCCCGCCGCTCCGCCGCTCAGCGCCGCGCTCAGGCACCCAAAGCATCTCGTCTGCACTCGGCCGTGTACGAAACTGTAAACACACACCAGCTGCGCCGTGTCATAAGTCACGGAGATTAATTATGCGGCTCACAATTCTGGGAGATGATGTCAGCCGTCAGTCAGTCACTTGTTCTCTTGGCAATAATTTAGCGCTGTGTTGCGCTGAATTTCAGATTGGCTCCGAAAGTATAATTTTGTTAGCGCTATCATTTAATCACGACTATAAATAAAAGAAATGCAAGAAATCCATGAACCCTTTTTTTTTTGGTACGCTCGTGATGGCCCATGTTTGACTGTTCGTGTGAAATACCACAGGGGTATTTACAGTGTTCTCTGTTCTATTTACAGTCTTACAGTTGCAGCTCTCCCACACTTCTGTGAAAGTATTTGGTGACATTTCGCTGAGGATTGTGGGAAGGCTCCCACTCGGAGTTCAGGGAGCCCCAGTCGCCCGCCCTCCCCCCCCCTGAGCTGGGCCAGCACAGGGCAGCCCTTTGTGTGGTGGTATTACCGCAGGAAGCACTTCCCTGTCCTGGGATTTATGACCATGGATGTTCAGGGGCACACAGGGAACATATGGAACACCATGGGTCACACACTGCAGTCTCCCCACCAAAGCCTGATCCCTGTTCAACCTGCCTTTCATGCAGGTGCATGTCTGTGTGCCCATGGTGATTATAAGTATGTGTGTGTGTGTGTGTGTGTGTGTGCGTGTGCGCGTGTGTGTGTGCATGTACGCACGTGTGTGTGTGTGTGTGTGTGTGTGTGTGTGTGTGTGCGCATGTGCGTGTGTGTGTGTCTGTGTGCGTGTGTGCGTGTGTGTGTGTGAGTAAGTGTGTGTGTCTATGTGTGTGTGCGCACGCATGTGTGTGTGTGTTTGTGTGTGTGCGTGTGTGTGTGTGTGTGCGTGTGTGTCTATGTGTGTGTGCGCAGGCGTGTGTGTGTCTGTATTTGTGTGTTTGTGCGTGTGTGTGTCTGTGTGTGTGTGTGTGTGTGTGTGTGTGAGTGTGTGTGAGTGTTTGTGTGTGTGTGTATGTGTGTGTGCACGCGCGCATGTGTGTGTGTGAGTGTGTGTGTGTTTGTCTGTGTGGGTGGAGTGGGTGGGTGTGTATGAGGTCACCTCTCTCACAGGGCCTGACATACACAGAACATTTGACAGGATCCATACACACCCTTTGCCGGGGCTGGGTCAGGACCAGTTCGCTCCAACACACCAGTGAGGTTTTAGCATCTTACCAGTATGGTGATGCAGGAAGTTTAGTTTGCTTTAGTATATCACCAGTACAGTGATACAGGGGTTGCAGTATGTTACCGGCACAATGATGCTGCAATTTCAGAATGTGACCAGAGTGGTGACGCAGGGGTTTTTATGTGATCAGTACAGTAATTCAGAAGTTCTCATCATCTCACCATTACAGCAATAAAAACCTTTTAGTTCCTAATAAATCACATGCACACATGCAATCAGAAGTGCAATATTATGCATATTATTACGTTATTACATATTATTACATGATCACATATTGCGATAATATACATTTAACTGTACTATAAAACTGCATTATTACTAATATTACTTTACTATAATATTAATACATGTATTATTACTATACTGCAATATTATACACGGGCTCATAATTACAGTCATGCATACACACTCTCATCTAATCATGAACAGATCACACTATTACACAATCATGATGAAACACACACACGCATACACACACACACACACACACACACACACACACACACACACAGAGCGATGTGCTGCAGCTTGAGTCTCTCAGGGCTGGCTGCGATCTCAGAGGCCCAGACAGCAAAGAATGCAACAGCGTGCTGTTGAAACCCTAAGAGCCCTGAAGTGAACCGTGTCTGTATATAAAACGCACTCAAACTGCATAGCACAGAAAGCATCACGCGCTTGTCCAGCGGCGACCTGCGGTCTGAGACGCACACAAACGTATCTGCCCGCCTGCAGTTTGTGGGCGAGTCCCTCCTCGCCCACAAACTGTTTGAGGGAAAAGCGTTGCCCCCCCCCCCCCCCCCCCCCCCCAAAGGCTGTCCGTCTGTGCTGTGCCGGAGCAGGAAGTGCCTGTCCGTACGCAGGGTGGAGTGGACAGGTGCCCAGTGCCCTCCCGTCTGCACAAGCATGACAGACAAAGGATTGTTTTGTTAGGAAATTTCAGTCTCACCAGTTCCCCACTCATACCCCCCCCCCCCCACCTCCCCTCCCCTCCCCTCCCCTCCTGAGTGCTGAGCTGGGAAAATATCTGAGCTTCAATACTCCCACCCACTGTCCTCCTACCTCAAACATTGACATCATACCAGGCTCCCACTGCTGCCCCTCTCTCTGCCAGAGAGGCTGAAACAGCACTTTCACAGAGAGAGAAAGAGAGAGAGGGAGGGAGAGAGAGAGAAGGAGGGGAAAGAGGGAGAGAGAGATAGATAGAAAGAAGGAGGTAGAAAAAGAGAGAGACGGAGGGGGAAGGAAGGACAGAGAGAGAGAGAGGAGATGGGGAGGACAGAGAGGCAGACAGAGTGAGACAGAAAGAGAGAGAGGGGAAGGAGGGAGAGAGGGAGTGTCTGTGAATGAATGTGTGAGTGGGGCGGTGCTCACGTGCAGATACGTGTGCATGTTTGTGTGCTCTTGTTGGTTAGCACAAGTGTGTGTGCGTGTGTGCGTGTGAGTGCACATACGTACATGTTTATAGGCATGAGTTTCTGAGTGTGTGTGTATAATAACACAGCTGGTGAGGCTTCTGTAATGCTGTCCCAGTTAAAACAAATAGCCTAGTCACAAGCAGAACCGGATATGCATAAACAACAAAATACAGAGGAACATAAAATATAAACAGAGATTTTTTTTTTCTTCTATTGATCCAGAATGACAGGCCAGTTTTTTAGCATTTATTTTTATATTTATATTTGGCGTTCTTGTCTGCTGTCCCCTTGCAATACAGATAATGCTGGTGATTGTGATGCTAATGGATGCTAACATGCTAACAGGCTATGAAGGAGTTGTCTTTCAGAGAGGCCAGGCTTCCAGAGAAATGAGATGAGCAGCCTCGCGTGGAGGCAGAGGGGACGTGAGGCCGCAAACCACGGGGGACGCCAAGGCCCTGATCCGGGAGGGGGGCGGGGGGGGGGAGGAGGGGGACACGGAGGGACGGGGGAAAGGGGGGGAGAGAGAGAGTACAAGTGAGAGGCGCAGCCCAGGGTGTCCACAGAGGGTGACCGAGCCGAGGCGTCCGAGGCTGGCGGAAACGGGAAGCCCCCCCCCCCTCACCGCCCATCTCCATGGAAACGGGCTACAGGGGGGCATGGCCGTTGCTCGATCTGGACCCCTCTCCTTGCCAGGGCGGTCCCAGGGCCCTCGGTGTCACAGGCAGGCCGCTTGCTGGGGTACATGGCACGCAGTCCCCCTCCTCTGTCCCTCCTGAGTACCCTCACCGTGGCTGAGATGTAGGTGGGGTATGCTGGCCAGCTCTGAAGGTCGAGCGCACACCCCTGGCATAGGCCCAGCCTTGTGCTGCAGGAGCCTGTAAGCCAGAGACAGAGCAGGGCAACACTCAAACTACAGAATTCTCTCATTTCATTGCCCTTACAGACAGCTCTACCACAGATCTCCTATTTATGGACCATACAGTCATTTCATTATGCTTCACTTTCAAGATTCCATCTCTGCCGTTGTTGAATCTGCAAGTGTCCTGATTCGCTGGCTCATTATGAACATTCTTCAAGGGGCGTGGTCTAAAACAGAACAACCCTCAGTGGTGGACTGAACCCCGCCTGAGGGTCAGGGCGGTGGAATCACTGGCCATCTTCCGACGCAGACTGCAGACCCACCTTTTCAGACTGCATCTCGGTTCCACCTCAGTCCCCACACCCTAACACCTTCTATTTGCATTACTTGCTGTTTATTTTATGTGTAG
Source organism: Megalops cyprinoides (assembly GCF_013368585.1). Classification (NCBI taxonomy): domain Eukaryota; kingdom Metazoa; phylum Chordata; class Actinopteri; order Elopiformes; family Megalopidae; genus Megalops; species Megalops cyprinoides. Next base: position 9,886,675 of record NC_050583.1, on the reverse strand, counting down.
TATTGTGATGTGCTTTGGATTCTGTGATGCAGTGACTGATGTATGGTAGTATACCTGGCTTCCTTTGTCTAGTCAGGTTGCACAGCTTGTGGTGGGGTCTGAATAGTGTCATGCTCACACTCACCGGTCTGGGAGTGTTGTTAGCCTGGTCTGACACCATTGCTAGATCAGCTTGATTGAATACACTTGTGTTCTATTGTGCTGGAAGTCACTCTGGATAAGAGTGTCTGCTAAATGAATGTAATGTAATTCATTGTCAGTACTGGAACTCAGACAGAACTGGAACTGACTCTTACCAACTGGACCCTAGAAGGAGAAGACAGGAGAGATGTTGGAGTGGAATATCTGGTCATAATAGACCATCTGTAGAGCATTACAGAGCATTAGTATGATGCGTATTGCTTTTAGGCATACTTTTTTGGCATAATGTTTTGCTGTTATATGCTTTTATTATGCGCTACGCATTTTTATTATGCATTAAGTACTATCATGCATTAAGCAATAGGCGTCAGGCCCTAGAAAGAGGGCTGTCTGTTCTGTACTACTGTTGTTATTATTCCTGATGTCTGTGGTATGCGTACAATGTATCACACCACAATAGACTAAGTCACCATGCATAAGAGCATCTTCTAAATAAATAAATACGGTTGATGTTGATAACAATGATGATGATAATGATGATAATGATGATGATGGTGGTGACGATGATGATGATGATGATGATGATAGCAATATAAGCAGTTTTTTTTTCAAGTTTTAGTCACATAGAGCATTGTACTCTGTAGGCTACATAGGCTTGTGGGCCATTCATGAGACCACATGACTTTCACTACAGTGTTCTCTGTGAGCGCGCAGCAGAAGCTGCTGCCTGGTCTGCCTCACGAGGCTTACATTACACATCCACACGGGGCGAACACAGGGGCAAATCAGGTGAAGCCCGGCCACAGAACTGCACTGACGAGTCGCGCTAGCGCTCAAGCTCAAGCCAGGGCGCCGGCGGCCAAACCACAGCTCCACGGCACGGCAAACCTCAAAGACATGACAAGCAGCAGATAAGCGGGTCCGTGTCGGCCATCTGTTCGCCCCCCCCCCCTGCTTTGGTGTCTGGCCGTGTTTAGGGTGGAGAGAACCAGGGATGCAGCAGCGGGGTCTGGATCTGCTCATAGTGTCTTTGGTGCTGTTAGACTCCAGCTCCTGTCATTGCTGTGGTAGAATGACGAGGCCACACAGAGGATCCCTGTGTCCCTGTCTCAGACGGTATGGAACTGCCATGTGCCTGCCAGTGGGTTTCACACTGGGACCAGGCTCATAATGACAAACACATACACACACACACACACACACGCACACACACACACACACGCACACACACACAAATACACGCACACACACACACACCCATCCACACACGCACACACACACACATACACGCGCATACACACGCACACGCACATACACACACATACACAAGCGCGCACACACAGACTCACACACACACACACACACACACACACACACACACACACACACACACACACCCACCCACACACCCACACACACACACACACACACACACACACACACACACACACACACACACACACACATACACACACACACACACACACACACACACACACACATACACACACACACATACACAAGCACGCACACACACACCCACAGCCACACATGCACACACACACACACATGCGCGCGCACACACGCACACATGAACACACACACATACCCACAGCCACACATGCGCACACACACGCACACACACACACACACACACACATACACATGCAAATGCTCACAGTGACACACGCACACACATGGCCTCAGTGATGCATATACATACACAAGCATACATTGCATTTCATCTCTTTGTTGTCATTTAGCAGATGCTCTTATCCAGGATGTCTTAGAAAGGTTACAGTTTTATCCATTTAGACAGCAGGATATTTACTGAAGCAATTCTGGGTTAAGTACCTTGCACAAGGACACAAGCAGGGAATTGTGCCCCAGCAGGAAATCAAACCAGAGCCCTGCTTCTTACCACCACTCCACACTGTTGCCCCACACACACACACACACAACGACATGCAAACCGCAGAGGAACTGGGACGTGTGGATGATGTCAGAACGGAGCAGGAAATGAAGGCAGACTCCGTTGCTTGTGTTACCTGCCCCATCATTAGAGCGGTAATCAGGAGCAGAGAGCGGGCGGCCTGCAGCATCTCGCAGGACCCTCCATCTGGAACAAACCAGCCATTGTCTCACTCCACTCCCCTCAGCCTGTCTCCCACCAGGTGTCTCCTCATTAACGTGGTCCATTACAGAACCAGCTTTGGATCGCTCTGGCACTATGGAGGATGTCCTGGAGCCGTCTCAAGGGCATCGATACGGACTCTCGTGTTCAGGCATTCCTGATCCAGATCAGACCCCTTTTCCTGTCAGCTGCCCTTAATGACTGGATTCCTGTTCACAAGAACAGACTGATAAGTGAGTCTGAAAGCTCAAAATCTGAACTCATCGAACTCCGATCAAACTTTGGCCAGCAGTACCCGTCATGCCTTTGGGATCTTCCCTTAAAGAGGGAATTCCTGAGGTGCACTCACCCAGAAACCATTAAACATGAGACTGTCAGCTCCTTAAAACCGCCATACTTCTGTCTGTATGAGGTTCTAATTGATAGCAGGCTTTGATGCAGTCAGTGTGGATGTTTGAACTGTGGATGTTGAAATGACAGCTGATTTGGTGAGAGCACATCATTAAACTTTTCTATGTCCAGTATGTACAGTAGCAAGGAAGCAAACAGTTAAGAACCTTCTCTGACAGAGTAAAATGCTCTTTTTATTTGTTAGCTGTGTGTGTGCCTTTAACCTTTGCTAACAATAAGATTATTTATATTGTTGATCCGCTACATCTTTATCCAGGGCATTATTTCCGTTAACCTTCATTATTTTGCCCATTATCCTTTTGTATAAAGATTCAGTACGCTGCTTAAGATGACCACAGCATTGCCCTACCTGGGATCTGAGCCTATAGCCTTGTGGTTAGGAGTTCAATCCCTGAAACCGTTATGCCAAACAGCCCAGCATATCATTGCGTAAACCAATGTCTCTCGGGTTGCTAGGTTTTTGCAATCCAACACCCTGACCCCCACACAATCTACGGTGTGCGTGTGTGTGTGTGTGTGCGTGCGTGCGTGCGTGCGTGCGTGCGTGCGTGCGTGCGTGCGTGCGTGCGTGCGTGCGTGCGTGCGTGTGTGTGGTGTGTGTGGTGTGTGTGTGCGTGTGTGTGTGTGTGTGCGTGTGTGTGGTGTGTGTGGTGTGTGTGTGCGTGTGTGCGTGTGTGCGTGCGTGTGTGCGTGTGTGTGTGTGTGTGTGCGTGTGTGCGTGTGCGTGCGTGTGTGTGGTGTGTGTGGTGTGTGTGTGCGTGTGTGCGTGTGTGCGTGTGTGTGTGGTGTGTGTGGTGTGTGTGTGTGTGTGTGTGTGTGTGTGTGTGTGTGGTGTGTGTGGTGTGTGTGGTGTGTGTGTGCGTGTGTGCGTGTGTGCGTGTGTGTGTGTGTGTGTGTGTGTGTGTGTGTGGGTGGGTGGGGGGGGGTGCATTTTTGACATAGACACATGCTGCAGTCCTATCAGCAGCTTGTAGCAGAGCATGCCAGGGATGGAATGTATGGGCACAGGAATGGGCGCCGTATGAGGAAATACAGAGTGGGGGTCTGGGAACCCGGCCTCTTTTATAGCACCCCTTGCATGTGGGTTACAGGCCGGACGAATGCCTAACCGTAACGCAGAACACAGCTCCAGCCAGCTCTTATTTTGGGTTTCACGGGAGGCCCCCTGTACCCCCAGCCCTTCTCGCGGGGGCCAAGAGTTCAAAGCACAAGAACAGCATTGAGGAAAGGCGCAGAAGTTTTTTTTTTTTTTTTTTTTTCCAACATCTCACTTCCTCATACAGGAGAGTGGTTCAACCGACTCCACAACCGTCCACATAAAGTAGTTTGTCAAAAAGGGGAAGTCGGTGTGCCCCCCCAAGTTCCAGGAGAGACTAAAGGCGCTCTCACAAACTTACAGATAAGACACACGCACATAGTGTACACTGACATGTAAAGAAATACACGCATGCATAGTCTACAATCATGTGAATACACGTGCGTACACATGCATACATGCACACAAGTGCACATAGATATGCATACACGCACATACACAAAAATAATACACAAAATGTACAGACATGTCCATAAGCATCCACATGCATACATACTGGACACACATACACACACACATACACACACACTCTGTGCATGCAGCTGCGCACGCAAACACTCACTAAAAATTAAATTTGCTCAGTTAATGTTTACAGCATAACGAAGCAGCTAATCCTTAGTGGATGATTTCCTCCCATTCAGGAAAACCTGTAAATCCACGGTGACGTTTTCCTGAAGGCTCACAAGTTCACAACAGCTCGTTTCATAAGGA
>NC_050583.1:9864682-9879682 GCF_013368585.1 Megalops cyprinoides | reverse complement strand
TCTGAACAGCGTATATAATTATCCGCATAACTATCTTCAGTGGGTCCCTGTTATAGTGTGGGCCCTTCATTATCCCTGCTGAGATTACAGAAAACAGACCACGGAAGTTTGGATTGGGCTCTCCTGTGATTTGAAGGCATTTGCCAAACTAATTGGAAACAGGGCTTGTTTTTGTTTGAATTTTTCCAGGGGTAAAGTTACCCTTTTTTTTTTTTTTTGAAACAATCACCTAGGTTCTCATTATGGGCCGCCCAGCTGAAATCCTATCTCTCTCACCAGGCTGTTAGAAGGCCAGTCTCCTGGCAGTCTTCATGTGATTAAACTGGATTTAATAACAACATGTGCATCTTTACCTACCTCCCCCCACCCTCCCCCCACCCACTCTTGCCAAAGCTCCGCCTCCCACGCCCCATGTCATAATGTAGACTAAGCCTAGGATTCCGTGCTTTGATTCCTTATTATCTTTGGGCTCCTCTGTATTTTGCTTTGATTGTCTGCACAGGATTTATACACTGAGAACTGTGCTCGCTCCAGACCTCTGTCTGGATTGCTTTCTCTCTTCTTCTTTTTTGTTTTTATTTTTTTTTTTCCCGTGCTGTTTTGCGAGGCGGTTTCAGGTTCTCCTTCTCCTGAATTAGAGCGGTACTCTCCAGCAGAATCAGGGGCTAAAAATACGCAGGCCTAACTCAATTTCATCAGAGGCAGAGATGGGAGAATGGAAAGTAAGTGTGGAGTGCCATGTCCTAGCTCGATCTGTTTCACGTCTCGGAGAAGGCTGACGATCTTAATCGCCGCTCTTGTGAGAGATGGTCTGTTAACCGGTCCCTTCTGTTCTCATCCACACCCCCATCCCCACAAAGGAGAAGGGAGTGAAATCTGTTGCACCTCTTCACTGTTAATATAACTAAAAATACAAGTGAAACGGCCTCCTGGAATGACCCAAGACAGTCGGAAGCCGTCTTAAGGGAAAGTGACATTCAATCAAAAAGATAAAATCCTTTCAGATCAGTGTATTACAAAAAAGTCACTCTCCCAGTAAAACAACTTGGAAGTTTCAGCAGAGTCCAAGCCACCTTAACGGAAAGTTGTTTCAATATGGCAACCAGATTAATGTGGATTTGTTTTTATTATTGTTAAATTAAATTCCTTAAGTTGACTCGGAAGGTCTGACTGAATCAGGGGTGAGTAATTGTCTGTGCAGGAAGACTTAGGTGCAGAATTAAAATAGTCTAATCTCCAAGCGTGACAATAACATCAATTTATTTGAGCCAGAGGATACTAATTATCTAAAACCCATTACATTACATTATTGTCATTTAGCAGACACTCTTATCCAGAGCACATTACATATGTTACAGTTTTTACATATTACCCATTTATGCAGCTGGATATTTACTGAGGCAATTTTGGGTTAAGTACCTTGCCCAAGGTTGTAGTAACAGGGGCCCAGTGGGGAATCGAATCAGCAACCTTTAGGTTACAAACCCAGCTCCTTACCACTATGCTGCACCGCCACCCGTAAACCATCCCCCCTAAAGAAACCAAAAGTCTCTTTTGCAGAAAATCTCTTGAGTGATAATTGATGGGTAGATGAATAGGTGCGAGACCTTCACCGCGTGGCCCGGCGGCAGAGACGGGCATCCAGAGGCCGGAGGCTGGTATGCGCTTGGCCTTTTGTTGCCGTTCTGGTAACACCCGAGGCGTCCGTGGCACGCAAGGCCAGAGGGGACTGCGTATTATAAATACACCCCCCGAGCATGTCAGAAATGCGCCACGGGTTTGTGTACGCGGGGGCGCCTGTCTGCATGCGGTCCATCAGGGCAACACACGAGGCGTTTGCCGTCTTCGCCACCGAGGGGTTCCCTCGGTTTGCGTGGAGCTTCGAAAAACGGGGTTGGGTGTTGGAGTCAGGGTCGAAATGTCCAAGGTTAAGAGAGAGGGGTTTAAACACTGTCAGCGTGGATCACAGATCACAGAGCTGTCCTCCCCGCTGAGTGAAAAACGGAGCTCCTTCTCAGATCGTACGCGTGTTCTCCATAACTTTTCAGTGTCGTTTTCAGGACGAATCTAAAACGTTGAATTGCGATGTTTATTTCAATGATCAAATTCCTGCAGAACTGGGCTACATTGAAAATGAAAGAGTAGAGTGAAATTCTTTTTGAGACGTGTTACTCTTAAAAGGGTTTGTCGTTTGCGCAGACGCATGCTTGTCATTGCTGTTGGCAGTGAATACCAGTTTTCAGTTACTCCTGGTAGCAGACATGCTGAGCAAACCACTGAGCTAGCCAGATTGTTGGAAATATCAACATGCTGAGATGGCTAGACTTGACAATAAAAGACATCAAGCTATTGAGTTGGCATATAAAAATATAGTTGTATTTTGCCTGCTATAAGAGAACAACAAGTTCAACAAATGAACTTCCCTTAACTTAATTTCACAAATTTTTTTCCACAACTTTTTAAGGAGTGTGAGACAGCTGACCACTTTTTATGAATTTTTCATGACTTTCCAGAATGACAATATTAAAACGACTCTTGAAAGAAACCTTGGAAGGATTGCTGTGAACTGTGGACTGTATGTGGACTATTACGTATGTTTGAGACCTGGCTGCCCTGTGTCTGCAGGGGGGTACAAGCTGAAATCTTTGGGGCACAGGGGAACTGGAAATGGGTCTTTTGGGAAAAACATGATCTCACAGATGTAGAGACCCACAGTACAGCTGTGACCCATTCCCTACCCAAGGTCACCTCTTAAATGGAGCCAATTCTCTGCTCTGCAGGTGTGCATGGAGTTTCTCTCAGAGTGGGCTGATTTTGTTTGACTTTTATGCCTACCAACTTTTTTCTTTTCTATCCCCCTTCTCTCAGCACATCCCAGGGGCTAGATAACCCGTCCTCACACACCCAAAAGATTGGAACCCCCCCCCCCCCACCCCCCCACCTCCACTCCCAAGAACCCCTAATGGCTGGATAACTGCCTAACCCACCCCAGTACACCCCGCAGATTTGAATCCCCCCCCGAACGTACATCCTGAAGAACAGAGGATAGAGAGAGGTTGACGTTCCATTCCCAAAAGTAAGGTAAAGCAAAACTCTGCCCGATCGGAGCTCAGTACTCTCACAGTAATCGGGAAGAATTGAACACCCGCTACACTCAGACGCAGAGAATCTGTGTTCAAAACAAACCCCCAAACTCCCACACTCATCAACCCACACTCATCAGTCAGGAATGTGCCATCACAGTGAGTCCAGGGGTCAGCAACTTCCACCTCTCTCCCTCTCTCCCACCCTTGTTCTCTCTTCCTTTTCTCTCACATTCAGTTTTAGCCATTTTATGGATAACTGTTCACAGAACTGCCTTTGTCTTGGTATAATGTGATTCTGTAACAGTTATTGTTATGCTGGAAAGGAATTTACCTCACATCTAATAACATTCTTTTTTTTTGGGGGGTCTTCCCCACAGTAACAATGTCGGCCCTACTCAAGGCCATAACCCATTCAGCAACCTAAGAAACATTCATCTCTTTCATTCATCTGTCTTTCATCTCTGGCCACTCCATCTGGAACTAATCAATCACTAATCGATAAGTACAGGGGAAAAAGAAAGACCTGCAAAACATTTCCACCCCACTTTCGCTGCATCAGAGTATTGCTGGGACAGCACATTCCGTGGAAAGGGCGGGAATATGGGATTTCTCTAATTCCCGCAAAACAAAAAAACGGCGCGACGTTCAGTGCCAGGTGGATTTGGCAGGGAGAGAGACACCCGGCTTCGGCTTTTTCTCTGCGCCGTTCCCCCTGAGCGCCTGGCAGCGTGGTGGTGGAGCCGGGTCTCGTGAAAGGCAGAGGCGTATGCTGTCAGAGGAGGCACGGGCTTGCTGTCAGTCAGCTGGGCAGCGTGTTTCACACAGCACGAGTGTGTGTGCATGTTTGTGCGTGTGTGTGTGTGTGTGTGTGTGTGTGTGTGTGTGTGTGTGTGTATGTGTGTGTGCGTGTGCGTGTGCGTGTGCGTGTACGTGTGTGTGTGTGTGTGTGTGTGTGTGTGTGTGTGTGTGTGTGTGTGAGAGAGAACTTTAGCCTGGGACTTGGCACATCTGTGTGTCCATTACAGTTAGATTTGGTTTTGTTTGTGTGTTCTCGCTTTACCCCAGAAATAGCCACATATTCTCCTCACCCTGTTAACTGATGCTTATTCCCTGCCTATAAGTGTCACTCTGTCTCAGCTGGCCACAGCTCTGAATAGCACGGTCAACAGCACGGTGCAGCATGTGGGCTTTAGCGTACACAGTATCCCTGTCAGGTCTCTCTCAAGCTCTCCGATAGCAATTACGGTATTAATGACATGAACTCATTTTTAACAATTTGTGGTCACAGACTACATGTCTTCAGTCATCGTTATCTTTGATTATCTTTGAGGTAAAGCAAGCAAAGCTGTTTTGCAGTCCTCATTCTGAGAGGGCCTCCTCTCTCATGCGAAGTTCAGGAGGAACCTCTTTGGTGTAACTGTGCTTTGCATTTCAGAAACCCGGACAAGACTACAATGGGGCAGGGGAGGGTGGGGGGGGGGGCGTGCAAGAGCGCTGAAACACGACACCGGGCTGGTCAAACGGTAAAACCGAGGCGATCTCCGGCGACCTCGTCCGCGGGTCAAGCCGAGCGCGCGTTGAGTTTGAGCCGAGGCGAGACCGAACGGGCTCAAGAAAAGAAGGAAAAGAAAAGAAAAAAATCTGTAACGGCACATTCCCTCTCTGCCCGCGGGCTGCACGGCGCAGCCACATAAATAAACCCTTCCGAACGCGCAGAAAGCGTGGCTTTCTGTGTGTGGTCCGTCTGCTAGTTTCTGCACCCCTTCTCCCCCCCACACCCCCCCCCCCCACCCTCACCATGGCGGTTTGCATTGGAGTCTGTAGCTGAGTCCTGTAAGAGTGGCTCGCCGGTCTCCGGCGGTTGGCAACGCTCTCTTGCGTCTCACCAGACGATTGTTATCGCAGCCGATGTTGTTTCATCACACCAATAACGAGAGACACACGCAATTTCTGCTGGATTTGTTATTGTTATTCCAGATCTAAAGTTTCTAATTTGTGCATGGCTGCTTTGGAGGCCTTCCCAGCAAAACTGTGCGAAGTCTCCGCCGAAACCTCTCTCACTTTCTAAGTGCTGTCAAAAGAGAATGACTACGGACACAGTGTAACGTAGTTATGCTTAAAATTATGCTGTGAAGCACACACATACACATGCACACCCATCACACACACACACACACATGCACACACATGCACACACGTGCACGCACACACACACACACACACACACAAATAAACACACACACAGGCTTCACAGACACCTACACGCACACACACACCTTGTGTGTTCTCATTCGCGCTGGACTAGACACCCCAGCGTCTCAGACAGGGTGCAAATGTAAAGAAACGTGGACTGCATGGCCTCGGTGAGTACGGCCACAGAAATATCACAATCCCTTGCCAACGGCACATGCCGCACACACGCCCAGCCGGTAAATAACACTCCACATAGAAGCATGTTGATCGGGCCTTATTCTAAGCCTTCTCTGATATGCGAGGCTCACAGCCTGCAATCTTATCCCTGCGCCTTATGCCTATCACCTACATCGCTCCCCAGTGGTGGAACGAACTCCCTGTCCTGCTACGGACAGCTCCTTCACCCCATTCCTTCAGACAGGGCCTGAAGACGCACCTCTTCAGACTCTACCTGGACTGACCCAGCACACAATTTCTGCCCCCCCCCCCCCCCCCCCCCCCAATCAGTGCTGTCGTAAATTGCTGTGCTTTTTAAATTGTTTCTTGTTGCCACCTTTACCCTGACGCTCATTGCGCCGTTTGAAGTTGTTGAAGTTGTGCTGTTTGAAGGTGTATCGTATTAGTTGCCCTATACGCTGTAATTGTACAAATCTAATAGTACTGTGTCCTCAAACAGACCTTGCTCTCAGCTGAGAACTGTCTCATTGTGGAGCTGTACACATCCTGTCCCCGTACTGTCGCTATACTTACTGTATGCACTTTTGTAAGCCGCTTTGGATAAAAGCGTCTGCTAAATAAATAAATGTAAATGTAAATGTATGGTAGCCTGTTCTCCCAGGTCAGTTCACCTTCAATTTACTTTACATTACCTTACCTTACATTACCTTACATTACGTTGTATTCGTTTAGCAGACGCTCTTATCCAGAGGTACATCCAGCACAAATGGACAGAGGTGTATCCATTCAAGCAGAATGAGCGACCATGTCATTCACCTCCATTTTCACCAATCAAATGTGCTCACTAGAAAACTTTACTAGCAAACAGGAAATGTTTCAAGTGCTTCATCTCAGAAAAATGTGTGGGCTGTTTTTGTTTTTTAGACTTTGGAGCTCTCAGAAAGTGATGCTTGTAGACAGATGAGGTGTGGAGAGTGCTAACTTGTAATCAGGCACTATGCTGCCTACATTTTTACAAGGAAATGAGGCAAGCACCTTTACGAAAGCCAGAATCCTTCCATGCCTCTTTTTCGGCCTTTGTATTCACAGTTATCCGGTTGGATGGTTCACTCACCTTCTCTGTGGTAGTGGGCATCTCTCAGTGGGGGCCCCCCCTCCATCCTGGTCAAGTTGGTAAAAACATGGCTCTGGGAAGGTTCCAGAAGCTCCCTGAAGAAGGCTTCCATGCTGGGCTTAAACGATCAGCAGCGGCAGTTCTCCTTTCATCCAGCGATCCTTTTCTCGGCTAACTCACCCTGCTCAAGCTCTATGTGTTGTGGCTCAGAAAGAGATTTCCCACTGACCCACTTGACTCCCCCCTGTTGCCATGGCGAAGTTACACTACAACCGGCCTCGCCGCTGTTGACTTGTGACCCTCGGGGTGGGCCCGGCGTTCGCAAGCGGCCAAGTGAATGGGCCATTAAAGGGCCCGTGGCTGCAGCCCCCTGTCAGTCAGGTTTGCTGAGTAAAAGCTTGAGGTGAGGGATTAAGCCAACAGACCAGTCGCAAAAAGGGGCCTGCTGGCTGCCCGGTATTATGGAGGGGGACTGAAGTGCCAGCTGGGTAAACAGCATGTGCTCGAGTCCTTGCCGTGGAAACCGCCCCCATTTCCCCCTCCCTCTTTCACACGGCCACACTTTGGCACGACGCTCACAAGCAAAGCCAAGCTGTGCCCACCTGAAACTGCTGGACTCGTTAGAGCCAAATACGAGTGTCATAGTTCCACATTATTCATGGAAACAGAATGAACATTTATTAAATTCTCTGTCTATGTATCTATATGTTTGTTGATCTGCCAATTCATTTATCGATCTATCGACCTATTAAATAGTTTATTTTCATATAAATACCTATATAGCTAAGTCCATGGAGACTGTCAAGCCTGCTATGGAATAAATGGTAAATGGACTGCATTTATATAGCGCTTTTCTACTCATTTGAGTACTCAAAGCACTTTACAGTTATATGCCTCACATCTACCTACCAGTGGCAGAGGCTGCTATATAGGCTTACCAACTGGCCACTGGGAGCTGTTGGGGGTTCAGTGTCTTGCTCAAGGACACTTCGACACTCTGCCAGGATGAGCCAGATTCAAACCAGGGACCTTCCAATCCCCAGTCGACTGCTCTACCTCCTGAGCCACTGTCGCCCCATATCATATCTTACAGTACAGTGTGCGTGTTCATACACAGTGTGGGAAAAAAAATCAAGAAGAATATAGATAAAAATGACAATCCAACCCAAAGATCTTTAGAGATCCAATCATTCATCCGCATCCATACATACATCACAACTCTGATGGAGGAAAACATCTTACTGAGGGAAGAGTGAGCTAGCAGCTTGGTGTAGTTAACAAAAAAATTGGCTTTGAACTACAAGGTTGCAAGTTTGATTCCTAGGGTGGGGCACTTGACAATGTGCTCGAATTGCTTTGGAAGGTTTTCCTCTGTTGAAACGGATGGTGAGCAAGCAAACTTGGACAAGGGCATCCGCTAAAAAGACTGAGTAACAACAGCTGGGTCTCTTTGGTAAGGCAAACCGCGATGAAATTTCGAGAAAAGAATCAATTGTGCTTGCAGTCTTGGATTGGGTTCTTTCATTCTTGCCAAAGATGGCTTGAGAGAGTCTGAATGCTTTCACATCTCTGGAAGCTCCTCTGTAACGCGTGTGCTTGTTTTAATTTTCTTTTCTTTTTTTCGAATGTTTGTGTTTGTTTTAAAAGAACGGCCCATGTAAGTGGAAATTAACAGCTGATCCAGCATTCAGAGCTCAAAGACACCACGTATTACCCTGACTCCATGTGGGAAACAATTATCCACTCGTGCTTGTGGTGAAACTAGAGCATTTCAATTTAAAGTTTTTAAAAAAAAGACAACTAATAAATCCACTTGTCAGTGGCACCAGGGCAGGGCAGGGTTTTCTGTTAGAAGTCTGAGGGCTTTAAAGCGTGTTGTGCTCTGAGCTCTCGGTCATAAACAGAGCAGGAACATTGCGTGTTTACCCTGCCGTGGGCCGGCCTGACCTCATCGCTGGAACTGCCCTGCCGGGCCCACGCCTACTTTCCATCTCCCTCCTTAGCTAGGCGTCCCGTTCAGAGACGGGGAAAATAAATAGGGAGGGAGGAAAGAGCAAGGGAATGATGGATTGCCTAAGCATCCGACCGTCCATTTCCCGTGCCGCTTTTCCACTTCCGCAACGCCACCCCCCCCCCCCACACACACACACACACACACACACACACACACGCACACACACGCACACACGCACACACACACACACACACACGCACACACACGCACACACACGCGCACACACACACATACACACACGCACGCACACGCACCCGCACATGCACGCGCACACACACACACGCACACGCACACACACACACACACATACACACACGCACATGCACACGCACGCGCACACACACACACGCACACACGCACGCACGCACACACACGCACGCACGCACGCACGCACACACACACACGCACACACACGCACGCACACACACACACACACGCACACACACACACACGCACGCGCACATACATACACACACACACACAAACACACACACACACACATACACACACACACACACACACACGCACGCACACACACACACACGCGCACATACATACACACACACACACAAACACACACACACACATACACACACACACACACGCACGCACACACACACACACACACACATACACACACGAACCAGCAAGAGAATGTCTCAAAACCCTCGCTTCATTTTTCATAAACAGCAGTGCTGCCTACTGCCGGCCTCCCCCCCCCCCCCCAACACCACCCTCCTCTTCCACCCCAGGAAGGAAGCTGAGCCCCCCTGTGCCCTCCAGCGGGCACACACACACACCTCAGTGAGGGTCAAGGACAGTGGGGGTGGGTGTGTGCGTGTGTGTGTATGTGTGTGTGTGGGGGGGTGGCACTAAGGCTCCTCTGCTACAGACAGGAAGGTCAGGAGAGACAGGGAAGTGTAGTGAGGTGGTGAGCAGGCCCACGCAACTCCTCTGCTGAAGACAGGAAACTCAGGAGAGACAGGGGAGAGGAATGAGACAGCAGGTCGGCCCACGTGGGTCTACACTACAGACAGGAGGCTCAGGACAGATAGGAAGGCCCAGTGAAAGGGCGAGCAGACCCATGCAACTCCTCCACTAAAGACAGGAAGCTCAGGAGAGACAGGGATGAGAGGGTAGCTCGGCCCACGTGTGCCGATGTTCCCTGGAAGCCGGCAGGAAATCCACCCTGATCCTTCCGCCTGTCCCCAGGACCGCGTGAGCCGAAGATCCCTGATTCAGGGGAAACGGCGGTCGCCCCACCAGCTCCCAGACCGTCGGCCCCGCACACTGTTTCCTCCGGGAGACAATTGGCAATTTGCCTGAGAGTTACACTAGGGAGGGCAAAAGTGCAGTACATTTACATATGTCACACTTGGGTTACAGTGATGTGGCGCACACTTGGATACATATAAGTACACGTGATGAGACAACCTGAAAGGAGCGCTTACAGACGTGTCAGACCATGGCTGAACACACATCAGGCCATTACACGCTGCTACAATAACCAGCGCCATGCTGAACATATTAAGTGCTACGACAATCACACCTTTCCACAACTAGCATCAAAGTGCAACACTGGCCTAAAGCAATATGTACAAACAACACTATAAATATTTGTGCTACGACACTTTTATACTTTGTACAATAAAGCTTCACTTTCACACCTTTCTCACACCTTTATGGACGAATAACCTTTCAAAAATAATGCTTCATTTTGGCCCCTTCATACCAATACGTGTTCCAAAACCAATGTTTCATTTCGAAACATTTATGGGTGTATGACCTTTTGAAAGCAAGCTTTTATTTTGACACCCTTTACAAATGCATAGCCTCTGACCAATTTACACTGAGCACAGCAGTCATGTGACTCAGGGGCTCCAATCAGATTGCTCAGACTTCAGTGCTAGATGATAACTGCATTCCATGCGATGACATCATCACTCTCACTGGTTCCATCCTTTGCATACCCTCTGTTTTGGGATCCCCAGTTCCCTGGAGTCTGCGTCTCCACCCTGTATGTGTGAAATCAGACAGCAAGCGATTGCCAAATTCCACCCCCCCCCCCCCCCCCCTCTTTTCATCCTCCTCACCCCTTGGACTGAACTCACGCTCACATAGGACCTCTGCACCCTAACTGGCCTCCAGAAAGCCATCTCTTTTTACAGCTCCGCTCTAACCGAAAACAGCAGAGCTATCAAACTGCTGAGCCATTATCCCCCTCCATGCCAGGAGACATTCATTATTCCAGGAATTATAACTGCAGCTTTTTGGCTGGTTCCACTGTAAACCCCCCTCCCCCGTCCTTCCCATCCCCGAACATAAAGCTACTTCCGAAGCCTCGCACGGTGGAGTCGAAGTAACAGGCGCCAGATAGGAGAGGTAGCACCAGACTTCCCAGCCAAACGTCAATTCACCCATTTACCTCTAATACCCTGGGCCCCCAGTCCCCCTCTCACTCTTTCAGTCCTGCTGGGATTATATCACTGAGACTCATTCATAAAACAGGGGCTTTACCTGCGTTCACCATTGGTTCATTCTAAGCCGACGCCATTGAAGAAGTAGGAAAATGTCACGTCAGGTACCGAGCGTGCTGGTTCATGAGAAGCATTTTTTTTACGTTTATTAACTTTAAGCTTTGAGTCAGTTTCTCCGTTACGAAAACGTTGGCTGACGTCGGTCGAGCTGACCGTGTAATAAAACGTTAAAGGAGGAAAATCTAACGTGACTGCAACGTTTTCCAAACGCATGCCCTCCGACTCCCACCCTCAGCAGACAGATCCCATGCAGAGGGTTAACCATTCCTCAAAACTGTTATTTCAGCTCCAACCACTATTGCACAGTCGTTGTCTGCGTCTTGTGAAACCTCTGGAATATATCTCATTAACCGTGTCATGGGTTTTCTCTCTTTTTGAACTGCCATTATCCAAGCAGTGTGCCCTTATTGGCTAGCGTGGGGCTAGCATCCAATCACCATCCAATCAGACTCAGCCTCGGCAACCAAAACTCACATTTACGGCCCTGCCCACGTCTCCCAGTTCCACAAACTCTTACTGACCGCAGGTCCTTTGAAGGAACATTTCAGAGATTGCTTCCCCCTTCTCTGTGTGTTTTATATATTTTTTTCCGTTTCTGTTGTAGTCCTCTGAGGGAAGCTGGGGCTCCATGGTTTTTTTTTTCTTGGGGTCTGTTTCAAATCTGCCTGTTTCTTTTAGAGCCCATGTCAGCGTGTCAATCAAAAGAAAACAAACGCAGATGCAGGAGTTGAGCTCTGGGGGTTTTTGCAGGCTTATATTGCACACCCTTCTCCCCTCCACCCCACCCCCCCTCCCAAAACCAGGAGCGAGGGGCCGACAACCACAAGGCAACATCTGCTAGCGTCCTCCACAGCTGGACCAGAGCTTGATATTATCTATATTTGTTTTCTCTGCTGATGGCCTTATCCCGAGCCTGCCTCTTATTTGACGGCTTGCATGTATATTTTCACAGATTGATTTTTGCTCAAGCGTTTCCACAAGTAGAGCTTTAGTGCTCGGAGGCACTAATAGCAGTGACTCAGACAACACGCCCAAGCTTAGCTTAGCAGTATGGGCCTCAGAGGGCCATGGATTTCTGCAGGTGTACATGTCGGCAAATGTGTAAATACACAAACCGCCTTGTTTGACTAACCATGATCCCAACTGAGTATTTTTACGAACACTTCATCTATCATTTTAGCAGGGATGGCTGATGAATTAAGAGAGAGAGAGGGAGGAACGGAGAGAGAGAGCATGAGAAAGAGAAAGGGAGAGTGAGGGAAAGAGAGAGAGAGAGATACACATTTGAAAGTATTTCCCATTTGTGAGTTTACTGTCAAAAAAACTGTAAAGTCATGCCAACCAAACAAACTGAATATGAGACAGAGATGGGGAAACAGAGAAAGAGTGAGTGTGTGAGAGACATACATAGCCAAGGACAGAGAGATAGGAGAGTGAGTGTGATTAAGAGAGTGGCTAGTTGGGGTGGGGGGTGATACGATCCCAGGCCTAGCGCTGCCTCTTTCAGTCCTGATGCCTGGAAGCTGCCAGCTCTGATTTGCTCTGTTCATTTTACGTCTCCCGGCCAGCAGAGAGGGTCAATTTGTATCTATTACAGCTGAAAGAGAGCCAGATTCTCCCGTCTTCTTTCCTCTCAGAAAACCTTTTCACTCCTGGCTCCCGGCGGAGAAACACCAGCCCAGGGGAAGAAGGTTAACTAATGAAACAGCAGGGGAACAGTGAGAAAATATCCACCGCACCGCAGCGTACATTACATGTCTCTATGCAATGTGTTTAGGGAGTTTCCATTGTATGGGGCATGTCCCTTCTTTAACATCTCTACAGCACCAAGTCTGATAATAAAAAGGGACACAAACTATGACTAGAACATTGGAATAGACATGATAGACATGCTTTTTCTCTAGTCGTTTATTGACTGGAAAGTGAATTTAATTCTGCTTTTTCAAGCTTCTCCTTCCCAATATTTATGTTGATTTGCTTTGCTGTGTCATTGCTGTGGGTTCTTTGAGTGGTCTGCACTGTGAGTTATGTGGACGCTGTGCACTCTTTAAAATCCTTGAGCTGAATCCATTCTGATAGCACTCCCTCAGTCTGTGAGGGCGGCTTTCGGCTTTACCAGCTTTCACTGTGTTCAATTCTTAAACCCTTCACAGAGGACTGTGGGATTGAAAACCAGGGGAGGAGCTGTTCTCCCAAATCCACCAAACATGTTTACCCAGAAACCTACAAAATAGAGAGGTACAGACAGCTCACACATGAAGGAAACAAGCTCAGACGGGGCAGGAAAATGCAGAGAGGTTTCAGTAGCTGTTAGAGTGGCATTTAAGTGAGGTAACTGAGACATAATGAAGTTAAATTTTCTCTACAATGGGACGCTCTGCGTCCAGCTCACTGTTACTCCCACTCCCTTACTTCCATTTCACGGTCTCCTCGGCACTGTAAAACTCGCACTTAACAGCCGTGTTACACAATCCCAAAACCAGCTGCCAGCGGAGCAAACCGAGGAAACTGCTTTAATTGATCCAAAACCTCCCCTTTTTTGTTAAAACACGATTGGGAATGTTCGCAAGTTCTGAAAAAGAACAGCTTTCAGCTCTTTGTTCTGTCAGAGTGTTTGTTTCTCTGGGCACCCCCTCTCCAAATAAAACTGGTCCTTCCCGCCCTCCGCTCCCTCTGCTGAAATTTAATGTGAGCCCAAAGGAAGTCACCCCTGATGAACTCACGTTCCCCCCCGCCTGAGCCCCCCACACCCCTCCCCCCCTTCCCCTCTCTACCCCAGACAGCCCCACCGGCACATGTTCCGTGCATGGACAATGTATACCAGACGAGAGGACGTTATGCTAGGTAGGGTGGTGCTCGGTCAGGCCCATCCTGGCCCAGAAGGTAATGCTTCCATGATGGGTCAGACCCAGTGTTCTTCCAGGGCTAGGCCCAGTTTCTGTAGTGGGAGTGGAGTTGGCATTCCTCTCGGCTTGTGTCACCATGATGACCGGGGTGCGGTTCCCCCTTTAGGCCAGATGCCGAGGTCCCCCCAGCCAGCTCACCAGCAGAACCAGATCTCCCTCCGTTCTGTGTCACCCCCCTCCCCCCACCCCCCTTAACACGGAGACAGAGATGCTGCCAGATCCCAGAATCCTCTAAGAAGGCCCGGAGACAGCGTCTCATTCCCAGCTCGGAGCGCTCTGGCACCCAGACATCTGCTCTTGGCAGTCCCGCTCTGGATGAAGTGGATGGGGGTAATAAAATCAGGGCTTCCTCTGTGTGGAAGGAGGGGAGAGCTTTGCTCTGCAGTCTGAACATCTGGGAGACAAACATCCCCCCCCCGCCCTGCTGCCGCTGTCGTATGCTGCATCCTTGACGTCCAGGAGCTGCAGCCAGGGCACGCTCCAGCAAAACGGTGAAAGCCACAATCTTTACAGCGCATTAACACCCACCCAGACACGTTATAAAGCCCTGCCGTTCAGGCACCGAAGGGCCGCGTACTGCCAGGGCGAGAGCGAGCGATCCTTGATTACTAGAGGAAAATTGCAATAAAACTCCAGAATTAGCCGCGCACGTGGACCCTCATCCAATGCCCCAAAATCTCCTCTGAGGAGGTGGACTCAGAAATTCAGCTCCACGGCGTGGCTGGAGGAGTCGGGGGGTGGTTGATCCGGGCCCGGCATAGAGCAAGGGATGGTGATGGCCATCTTTTAGCGAGGAAATGGCTTGGACTGAACCGCTGCACCGGACTGCTGCCCAACTGAGTGGAGCAGTTGCCTGGAACGGTGAGGATTCATTACAATGTATGAGTCAGTTTTTGGACTCCTCTGCGATTTACGCCTGGGAAGTGAGCTATGGCGGGAGGGCTTAGCCTGTCATATTTACCAAGACCGCTCC
>NC_050583.1:9724682-9859682 GCF_013368585.1 Megalops cyprinoides | reverse complement strand
ACTAACTCGAGTTAGTTAACCCGGAGTAGATTGAAATTTGGGATTTTCTGTTCCAAAGGCCGAGATCAGATTAATTCTAGGTCAGTTACTGCAGCAATTTACAATCTGAAGCTAACCTGCAGGCTCACTTGAACTAACATGGAGTTACTCATCAGAACACCTGCCAAGCCTGCAGTATTTAGGTTGGAGACAGTTGCCTGACATGGCGTGCCCTTTCCTTGGTGATCCCGTCGACACTGAAGCCCAAATTGTTTGCAGTGCTTTACGTCGAGAGAGAGTTATTAGACCCCGATTATATGTTTTCAGAGGAGTATCTTTGCTAACTGTGTTCTGCACAATGAATAATTTATTTGAACAACATTCTCCAGCCTCACATTTGAAATATTAAACATCGTGGATTCACCCTCAGTTTGGAACAAATTTTCAGCCTCAGTTTTGGTTGGGGAATTAGAACGTGTAATGTTAATGAACCTCCTCCCCGTCTACCTCACCACAGCCCCTTGCAGAATACTTCCTACGTCCCTGCGCTATGAATAGCTGGTATGCAGTGAAAAACAGGAACTGTTAACTTCAACCGCTAGGGGGCGGATGTTCAGATTTCGGAACACAGATCCCGATTTCGGTGGTCAGAACATTCAGTCAGCGAATTAGAGTTATGACCAGGCTCTGAAATCATAAATTTTGCTAAACTCCATTAAAGACTACTTTCAGACACAAAAATCCTGTTTCTTAATTACCTCCTCCCCTCAAATTCACAACAAGTACAGTAAGTCCAAATGCCCATGCATAACAGTATCCAGCCTGCTACCAGCCAGCTGGGACTGTCCAACCTCCAATGGTAGCGCCCCCCCTGTGTGCCACTTACAACAAGCCACACATGGGGCCCTTCCTGTACACTCTGATCCCCTCAGAGCAACTGTAGTAACAGGCTCCACTGTCTCCACAATAGGGCTCTCAAGCCCAAAGACCCTCCAAGGTCTGGGCCTGAGTCCTAAGCCCCTCTGAGGTGCTGGGCTGCTCCTGTACCAATGCTTCAGGGGGGAGCAAATTGGTCTAAGGAGGCACCTCCAGGAGCTATGCACCAGGTGCAGATAAGGTGTTCGGAACTCTCCCTGCCCATACGGAAAAAAAGCCCTTCCCCTTACATAAGCACTTTACAGTGAAGGGAGGGGGGACCCGCCTCATTCTCCACTAATGTGAAGTACCCATTCGGATGATAGACAGCAGCCATTTTGCGGCAGAATGCTGTACACTACTTGCTCACATTACATTGCATTCATTTAGCAGATGCTCTTATCCAGAGCGACTTCCAGCACAGAAGAGCAGAAGTGTGTCCACTTAAGATGAATGAGCAACAGTGTCAGGCCAGTGTCAGGACACTCACTACACGTCAGCTGAGGTGGAGAGGGAGGAGATTGTCGAACAAATTAACTTGGGGGGTTATTAGATGGCCATGTTGAAAAGGCATGATTGGAATTTAGCCAGGATAATGGGGAAAACCCCTACGCTCTACCAGAAGTGTCATGGGATCTTTAATGACCACGTAGAGTCACATAAATGTTTAACATCTCATCTGAAAGACCTATCTGTGTGTGTGTGTATGTGTGTCGGGAGGGGGGGTGTATGTGTGTGTGTGTGTTACAGATTTCTGCTATCTAAATACCATTCTGTCACCTATTGAGTATCCTGCTCTTTCCACTAGAACCAGAGGACTGGAACCAAAGGATTTGACCTACAGCAGCCTCTCAAGCATGTCAAAGGCAAACAAGGTGAGGTAACTGCAAACCCACCCTAACAGATACACACACGCACGGGCGCGCACACACACACACACACACACACACACACACACACACAGAATCACACTCTCTGTCTCACACACACACACATACACACACAGGCCCATTGTGCACACATTGCAGCAGTAGTTTAACCGCACGGGACCTGAAGGAGTAGCTCCAAACATTCCGACAGCTGCAAGAGGGGAACCATCACACTCAGCAGTTAAAAACACACACAGAGAACAGGCTGTCTATTAATAGGGCATACAGCGGGCGGGTGATGCAATGGCTTTCAGTTGTGTGACTGTTATCACAATGCTCTTTTGCTTTCTCTTCTCAGACCTGTGCGTGTGCCTCCTCAGCTGACATTCACTGTCGAGCCATCCCCGTTTGGGTTGATTAGGCACGGCTGTGCACTTGTGGTGCGGGGAGGCAGTGCAGCACAGTGGTGAGGACCGGGGCTCGTAACCAAAAGGTGGCTGATTCAGTTGCCTGCTGGGGCGCTGCTGCTGTACCCTCGGGCAAGAATTCTGAACCCAGAATTGCCGCAGTAAATATCGATAACATGTAAAAAAAATTGTAACCTATTTAAGTCGCTCTGAATAAGAGTGTCTGCTAAATGACAAGAATGCAAGGTGATGCAATGCTTCTGAGGTGTCCCAGATGAGAACTTTATCATACCATGCTGCTGGCTCAGAAACTCCAGTAATCTCCAGCTCTATGGTAGATTTGACAGTAGCCTAACAGTCAAACAGACGGGGAAGCTCTGTAATACTAGTGTGTGAAAGTGACTCATACGTAGACCCATGTAAATTCCTTTTTTTTTTCTATGACGGATGGAAAATTGGTCTGTTCTTCATAAATCACCCTTTGAGCGGCCACCGCTCCTCCGTCCTTTTTAAAGGGGTCGCCAGCATGACACAGCAGCCGTTCAAAGCTCCACCAGGGGTCGAAACAAATTCACAGCTGGCCGTAGAAACCACACAAGCTCCCCTCCGTGCGGAAAGAGGACCTCCAGTGTCAAAGAACGATTTGTAGACAAGGCCCTCTCTCTGTTAGCCTCCGCGCTCAGTCAGATCGGCTGTAAATAAAGAGTACACATCAGTAGCTGGACCACCGCGGTCTCCATCCCCTCTTCTGCCCTCCATCCGCAACTGTATCCGGTGTCATCCGGTCCGAAAGGACTTCAACGCTTCCCCGCCAGGAGAAACAGTTTGCTCATCCCCTCAATGTCCATTTATGGGCGCGCCACGGCCGGGCCGTTCTGCGAAGGAGGCAAGCGTTTTAAACCGCGGAGAGTTTATCTCAGGCACCTAAGGTGCACGACGCAGCCTTCGGGTATCAGATGCCAATGCGTTTCCGCACCGTTCCAGAAAATTCCATTCCATACCATTATCTCTTTTGCACAACGCACACACCCTTATCGGGGGGGGGGGGGGGGGGGGCGAGGCGAGCTGCATAGCTTTCATTTTTACGTATTACTCACTTCTACAGCTGGATATTCTCTGAAGCACGCCAGATTAAACAAACTGGTCAAGGGCAAAACAGCCACACCTGAAAAGGATCTGCGGTAATTCTAATCAATCGCACAGCACTGATATAGGATGATAATGATAAACTGTCCTATAAGCTTATGAATAAAGGCACGAAAAAGGAAACAGGAAGCCAGCTGGGTTTTCATCTAGCTGATGGGGGTCATATCATCTTCTACCAGCATCCTGACATTAAGATTATGTGTTATGACGTTACAGGCAACTATTGAGCCAAAATTGAGTGAGTGGCCTGTGTTTGCTACTGTACTTTGCTGTAATGATGCAGGTATTCATTTCAGCTCGTTTCATTAAAGAAAAGGTGCCATAAGCCTTTGAATCTACACAGTATGACTGGCAACAGTAATGGTAACGGCAGAGGTTTCATAATTTGTGTTAGTTTGTGCAGGGCTGTACGTACGATCAAAGAAAAACAAGCAGGGTTTTCTACATGGATGTAGAAATCTGCAAAAGACAAAGAAAAGCTTAAAAAAATGTGTCGACGTGGGGGATGGGGGTGGGTGGGTTCTGTGGGAAGCAGAGTTTTGGGGGAGGGGGTTGTAGGGCACTAAACAGAGACACACTTTCTGCCCCTGTCTGAACCCCCCCCCCCCCCCCCTCCCCAAATCTCCCCCACCACCACCCTCCCCCCACTCTGAGAGCTACATGTGCTTTCCACTGGCAGGTTGTTTAATGCCTTCCAGACTTCTTCATTACCCCTTGGACGGAATACAAGCCCAGTCATGGAATTTGGCGGGAAGTGCCAGAGAGGTCCAAGAGCTCCCTCTACTGGCTAAGTTGGTAAACAACAAGAGAGGGGAAAAAATTTACCACTGCCAATGACAACAACTGCATGCGGAAGAGTGAAAACAACCCAACGGTGAGGTCACTAATAAAAACAGTCTGTGACGAGGTTTTTTATCTGAAAGACGCTGTCTGGCGGCGTGTTTGAGGTTAGTGACGCACACGGTGCACATTGTCCAGGGGTGAGGTCAGAGGCGCTGTACCGTGAAGGCTTCTGACCCAGCTCCACCTGTGTCACTGCTCACTGTTTGTTTCAGGGATAATTATGTAATCAGAATAAATAATACATACATAATTTCCCCTGTTCAGGAAAAAAAAAACACGATGTAACAAATCTTGATCTGCACCACCTCACATTGCCACAGTGCAATCCATCAGTCAGGGCCCCGGCGTCTCCCAGGATCAAGACGTCATGCAAGACTGTGGCTTGACGCTTTAAGGGGACGGCGGTCGCTGCGGCTTGCATTTTGTGGTGGTAAGCTTTGCAAAAAAAAAAAGGTTGTGTGTGTGTGTGTGTGTGCGTGCGTGCGTGCGCGCGTGTGCGCGCGTGCGCGCGTGTGTGTGTGTGTGTGAGGTAAGGCGGGAGGAATGTGTGTTTGTGAGTGTGGTCTGCGGCTGCGAGGCTCCGCCAGCCTGCTTCCAGCTCTTTCCTCCGGGATGCAGATGATGTCACCTCACAGAGGGAAACTCCTCGCTGATTGGTCAGTTTTTCAGGGAGGGAAACCCATGAGTCATGTCTGTGTAAGTGCATATGGGTGTGTGTGTGTCAGAGAGAGAGAGAGAGTGTGTTTGTCTGTGGTGTGTATGTGGTGTATGTGTGTGTGTACAATCTCACGTTGTAGCTTTCGCATGCACACAAACTACAGACAATCTGCGCTGTTTCACGAGCATAATCATTTACTCTATTTACAAGATTGGTGTCGATTATTCTGTGAATCATTTGTTTTATCGATAATCAAGGAGGATAAAGAGGAACAGGTTGAAACTAATGATAGATTTAAAGGTAGTGTTCGGGCTTCCCCTGTTTCCAGCTCACCAGCCGCCACTGGTGTGGGGTGTATGTGTGTGTGTGAGAGAAAGAGAGAGAGAGAGAGAGAGAGAGAGAGAGAGAGAGAGAAAGAGAGAGAGAGAAAGAGTGTGAGTGTGTGAGAATATGTTATTCCCATCATGATGCAGGGCTTCTGCCTCTCTGAAAAGTTGTTTCTGTCCAGCTTCATCCCTCTGCTTTGGTAATGGGAAACATTTGTGGGTAGTGAATGAAGGGAGACTGTCACTGTGGTCGCCTCACTCCCCCTCCCAGTTTGGGAAAGGGAAGGATGACATTCTCTAACACAGAACATCTGGAGAGGGAGAGTTACGTGTTGTCAGATGTCACAGGTTTGACAGCAGAACCGGTCAAATAAATGTTTCCTGGCTTTCTGCGTCATTATGGACAAAAGTGTCTAAATAAATAAATGAATAAATACACAAAGTAAGAATTCCCAACCTGTTGATTTAATGGTTCCATGTCTTGAAGATGGAAAATGGAAAAGAATTCACACGAAATAAACAAATAGATAAATATCCATTTCACAGTACATCCTGACTTGAGTTGAATACTTTGCATTTCCCGGAGCCAGGAACAGAGGTCTGCTGAACTGGCAGTTTATCACACTGTGTGGACCCACGGCAAGCAGTGGCGGAAATGCGATTGGCAGAAGTAGGCGGAGCGGCACGATATCTCCAGTGAGCTTCATGGTGTGCTTGTTAAAGCAACTGTCTTGACTTCAGGGCGGGGGTTTGAGAGCACAGCTGGTATGAATGCTGGCAGAGCACACACACATTGCCCCTTACCTATGGCATGAATTCTGACGGCATGGCTCTCGCTCAGATTAACCAGTGTTTCACCAGTGGCTGGTAATGTTATACCAAGCAATGATGACCTGGTATTACAAACTGTCAGAATACCTACATGATAAAAACATATTCCTATTAACTGATAGATTGTTATTAACACATTTTTAACTGATTTTTAAATAGTCGGGAACAAAAAGCTGCTGACTAATTAAAAAAGACACAAACGGGAATATATGGATACTGTGGTTTGAAAATGTGCTGCACAATTTAAACCGTAATTCACCCGACAGGAACACGACCATGTTTATTTTAGTTTGTTTTGTTTTAGTTTTTGCATACCTAGGTGTGGGGGAACTTGTGGTCGGCCTTCCCATTGTGGGGAGGACTGGGTTCCTCTCTTTTTTTTCTTTACTGCTATCACTGGAAGTAGACTGGCATGCAAAATAAAATAACACTGGTGGTGGTAACCTCTGTGCTGAATTCTATTTGTTTGTATTGGGTTTTATTGTCAGTCTGCCTGGTTCCACACTTGCTATGTTACAGCTAGTAAATTAACCTTTAGGTTCCTGTCTTTTTGAAGGTTGTGGCTGTTATACACTTTGAAAGCTCTGAGGTCCTCAAGCACTGAAGTTGTCTGTCCCATATACGGATGATCGGTCCAAAAATGCAGTCCAATCACAAGCACATTTGTCTACTTTGGATATGACGTCTCAAACCACATCCCTAATGCTAACCCAAAACCATCACTAACCCTGACCCCCACCCCATCCAAAACCCTGACCCCAACCGCATCCCTAACCCTTACCCAATTCCCATCCAAGATTCTGATTCCAACCCCAGCCCTAACCCTGTACCCAACCCCATCCCTAATCCTGACCCCAATTCCATCCCTAATCCTGACCCCAACCCCAGCCTTAACCCTGACCCAAATCTCATTCAAAACCCGATTCCAACCCTAGCGCTAACCCAGACCCCAACCCCACTGTTTTCCACATTTTATAATCATAGTAAAGCCATCAAAAATGTGAAATGACACATAATGGGATTATGCAGTCACCAAAAAACTGTTAAACAAATGAAAACTATCATATATTCTAGATGATTCTTCACAGCAGCCAAAGATGTATTTCAATTTCACTGATAATATTTGTCTAAGAAACAAATTTCAAGCATTTAAAGTCTTCCATCTGTAATGTGATCTTCCAACGAACAAAAATCCAGAGAAAGATAGAAGACTTAATCATTAGGAACTTTTTAAACAATATTACATTAAAGATGCAAAAAAGTCTGACATTTACATTGTTGTTATTTCTGTCTTTACATTTCAAAAACCTGCAATTTCATAAGGGTGTATAGACGTTTTACAGTTTTACATCCACTGTACAATGGACAAATGATTTTCTGTCTGTACAAAGGCTGTATTTGCAATCTGACATCTATGAGACAAGTTTGTGAATAACATATGAAGTTTTTAAGACATAGTACCATTACATCAATTTCAAGAGTTCTTACTGCTAACCTAGGATTTGTTTAGCGCACCTATTAATTCCAGCCATTCACCTGTTTAACCCCTGTTATAATAATGTTAAATTTCTGTGTTTGCCAGTGAAGACAGCAGATGTAGTGAAACAAGGAAAAAAACTCCTTTTTTTACCATTTCCCAGTCTTACTGATACATGAAACATGGTCAAGGTCAATATAGTGTTCGTGGTCAAGGTCAATATAGTGTTCGCAGCTTCAAAGGGCAGGAAAACCTGTGTGAGCTTACAAACACACACACAAACCCCCAAAAACAAAACTCATATTATGCCCAAAGGCAGTTACACCCTTTCTTGGAATCCCACAATCGAGTGTTAACTTTCGTTTTGTCACAACTGAAACCAGAGCTGTAGTACAAAGGTAGCCCCTCACCCTGACACTGTTCTGATAGCTCAGCAGAAAGCCAGACAGAGGGTTTCAAGCAGGTATGTGGAGATACGTGAAATACAGCGATGAAGCTTAAAATCGATAATCTTCTGATGCTTATTTGTCTGCTCCTTGGATCTATCAACTACTACAACTACTTTTTGGAGATTTGCAAATGCATGTGATTTCATATATTCTGATCAGCAACTCTATAGCAAAGACCCTGTTTGGTTTCAACAGCTGGCTTTTGTGCAATAATTTTTCTTAGCTGTTGTTCTTGTGCTACCAATTGCTCTTTTTTCTCATCCAATACTTTTTATACAATGGATTTATGTATGTTTTCTATTCTTGCAGCATCTGCACTTTCGCCACTCACTAATCCATTTTTTGTGCCGGGACACCACTGAAGAGAAAACTTACTGCTAATAAGTCTTGGGGAATGTCTTGGAAAAGGAGCAATTACAGTGAGTACTTTTAATCTTCTCACATAATATCAACTGCAGTTTCTGTTGAGTTAACATACCTTTATGTGAAAATAAACACAATGTGCAAATAATTTTCTATCTGTACAAACGCTGTTTTTGCAATCAGTCTTTTAAGAGGCAAGTTTGAGAATAACATATTAAGTTTTAAATACATAGTACCATGGTATCAATATTTCAAGAGTTCTTACTATATAATAATGTCCCGATCCAATCTCAATTAGTTGTAACACTTACTAGAAAAGTCTGATAAATTAGTGCAAAGTTAATTCAATATAATTCTATGTTGTATGAAACAAATATATTTTTACTGCATTACATAT
Organism: Megalops cyprinoides; assembly: GCF_013368585.1. Taxonomy (NCBI): domain Eukaryota; kingdom Metazoa; phylum Chordata; class Actinopteri; order Elopiformes; family Megalopidae; genus Megalops; species Megalops cyprinoides. The sequence goes on along the minus strand of NC_050583.1, from coordinate 9,851,022 downwards.
TATCTATCTATATGACAGACAGATCAATCAATAGATACACACACAAACAGGACATCCATTCTCGTTATGAAACTTATGCAAATTAGTTGCTTGAGGGTGGGTTGGGGGGGTGGGGCAAAGATGATTCATTCAGCGGGCCCTGCTCAAATTTCACTGTCTGGTTTAGGTTTCTGACTTCATAACTTAGAAAACTTTTCAATCACCGTGATTTATCACTGCATATCACTGTGACCAAATCTGCTATCATTTTGTTAATGGGTTACAGTCAATTGGTTGCTGCCAGTAATGGATCTGTCCATAGGTTTATAGAACTTGGACACATCCTGATCCAATAAGCACTTCATCCAGCCAGTAAACCCCACTGTCTGACACTGGCGTATTAATATCACCTGCCCTCTGCTTCTTTAGACAGAGACTCCACCTGCGTCTGTATGCCTTCTCCATTGACATTCACTGATGTGAAGTTTAACCATGAGTGCCACACTATCTGACATCTGTATTTGTAAATACTTTTGACCATTTCCCAGTGTTACTGATGCATGAAACTACACGGTCAAGGTCAATATAGTGCTCACAGCTTCAAAAGGCAGGACAGTCTGAGTTTGCATGTGCACCACACAAATTAATGCTTATCTGTAAGATCTGATGTTTCACTAGTTTGCAGGTACAAAGACCTCTTCCTGGAAGAGACAATGACTTTTCTTTGTAATTTCTAAAATATGCTAAATAGTATTTTTTTTTCTTAGTTAGGTTTTTGTATAATGGGTTATTGGACTGTATCCAAATATATCTATATAATGGGCCAGATTTTATGGATGTTTAGAATATTTGGAAACAAGGGATTCTTGTGAATATTTTCACATTTTTGTGATAGCAGCCAAAACAATGTAACAAAACTCCACCCCATTTTTTCTCTGATTTCCTACTGATGAAAGTTTTGTTTGTTACACAGGGTTTCGTTCTTTCCGTGGTCGTACCCAACCCCATTCAACCCCAATGGAACCTCTTGACGAACCTCCTCATAAAAGACAAAAGAGAAGTATGACACACACCTGATGTAATTTATCAATATTCACACAGAGGACTTTGTATGGAAATGCACCTTTTGAAGGGGTGGCAGTGTAGCATAGTGGTAAGGAGCAGGACTTGTAACCAAAAGCATGTTTGTTCAATTACAAATTCAGATCAAATTATCAGATCAAGTTATCAAAGTGCTGTTGTTTGGTCTTTCAGTGTTACAACAATCATGTTAAACACTGCAGACCTTTGCGACAGGCCTAATGACCAAGCTTCACATAAAACACAGAAGATGACCAGAGATATGACACAACACTGGTGTAATCCATTCATATTCACACAGAACGAAACTCCTTTGTATGAAAATGTGTCTCGAATGCTGTTTGAAATAGTCTTCTATGTTACAGTGAAGTCTGAGGACAACAATGCCCCCTGTAGTCACCGGCCAATGAGGTGGAAGCAAAGGCATCAGTCTTCTCAGCAAAACATTGCAGCGTGTTCCTCAAGACCAGATGGTGAGGAGTATTTGTGATTTTTCCTTCACTAAGCTTCAGCATTTTACCACTCAATGACATCAAAGGGGCTGTCAGGGCTCAGGCAAGGACTCAGGCGCGGACCACGGGAGCTTTGGGTTCCAAGCGTCTTTAATGAAATCGTCAGGCAGATCGCAAATCAGAAACGGGCAGGGTCGAAAACCGGAAGGCAGTCCGTGGACAGAACGAGGATCGGGAACCGGAGCAGGCAGGGTCGGGAACCGGACAGGCAGGCAATCAGGCGAACGTAGCAAGGCGGCAGGCAAAAACGAGGTCAGGATACGAGCAGGGTCGAAAACGAGAAACACGCAGACAGAAGAAAACGGCGGGGACGAAACGGTGTAAGCCTCTGCTCCGTCGATCAGGCGAGAGCGGGAGCTTGAGCCGAACCGCTGCGGACCCAATCACCTTGGCAATAGGAAAGGGGACGATGAAGCGAGGTGTGAGCTTGCGGGAATCCGTCCTGAGGGGAAGATCCCTAGTGGAGAGCCACACCCGCTGACCCAGGCGATAGCGGGGGGCTTTGGAACGGCGGCGATCGGCGAGCTGCTTTACATGAGGAGCGAAGCAGGGTGAGCCGTGCGCGTCTCCAGGTGCGGCGACATCGCCGGATGAAAGCAGCTGCCAAGGGGACGCCGACCTCCTCCTCCTGGGCTGGGAACAGGGGGCGCTGGTAACCTAGACAGCACTGGAAAGGGGACAGTCCCGACGACGATGAGGGCAGGGAGATAATGTTATATTCTACCCAGGGCAGTTGCTGGCTCCATGCTGACGGCTCCTGGGAGGTGGGACACCGCAGCAAGGTCTCCAGTTGCTGGTTCGCCTGCTCGGACTGGCTGTTGGACTGGGGGTGGAACCCGGATGACAAACTGACCGTGGCGCCCAGCAGCCTGCAAAAAGCCCTCCAGAAGTGAGTGGTGAACTGGGGGCCCCGGTCGGACACCACGTCTGTGGGCAGCCCATGCAGCCGGAACACGTGGTGTATAAGCAGTTGGGCGGTTTCTCTGGCAGAGGGGAGTTTTGGGAGTGGGACGAAGTGGACGGACTTGGAAAACCGATCAACGATGTTGTGTTACCGTCAGTGTTACCATCAACGGTGTTACCGTCAGATGAGGGCAGACCGGTGATGAAATCCAGCGTGATGTGGGACCAGGGTCGTCAGGGAACTGGCAGGGGTTGCAGCAGGCCAGCGGGCGGCTGGTTAGATGTCTTATTCCGGGCGCAGACCGAGCAGGCAGAAACGAAGCTGCGGACGGCCTCTTTAATGGTGGGCCACCAGAACCGCCGACTGATGAATGCCGCCGTACCTCGGGCGCCGGGATGGCAGGCGAGTCTGGACGAGTGCCCCCGTTGCAGGACCTGAGAGCGGACATAAACGAGGAACAAAGAGGCGATTAGGGGGACAGGAGCTAGGGCCCGGTTCGGTCCGGAGAGCAGCGTGGACGATGGTTTCGATGTCCCATTGTGCCGCTGCAACCACGCATCAGGCAGGTAATATGGTGCTGGGTTCTGGGGTCTGGTCTGCTGGCGCGAACTGGCAAGACAGGGCGTCGGGTTTCCCATTCTTGGTTCCCGGTTGGTAGGACAGAGTAAAGTCGAACCGGGAAAAAAGCAGGGACCAGCGGGCCTGTCGGGGGTTCAGACGCTTAGCCGACCTGATATATTCCAAGTTCTTATGATCGGTCCACACCAGGAACGGCGTCTTCGCCCCCTCCAGCCAATGCCTCCACTCCTCCAGTGCCAGTTTAACTGCTAGTAGCTCCCGATCGCCGATGTCGTAATTGCGCTCCGTGGGCGAGAGGCGATGGGAGAAGTAAGCGCAGGGGTGGAGTTTGCTGTCGGTGGCCGAGCGCTGTGACAGGACGGCCCCCACTCCCACGTCCGAAGCGTCGGGCTGGGTCAGAATGGGCACTGAAGTGAAGCGGCCCTTCAGGTTGCGGAACGCCTCCTCGGCTCCCAGGGACCAGGTAAATGCCCTGTTGACAGATGTCAAAGCAGTGAGGGGAGCCGCTATCGTGCTGTAATTCCGAATGAAGCGGCGGTAAAAATTTGCAAAGCCGAGGAAGCGCTGCAGCTCTTGACGGGAAGTGGGACGAGGCCACTCCTCTACAGCTCGCACCTTCTGCTGGTCCATTTGGATGTTTCCCGCTGAGATCACAAAACCCAGGAAAGAGACGGTGTCCCGATGGAATTTGCATTTCTCTGCTTTGACATACAGGTGATTCTCCAGCAGGCGCTGGAGAACCCGACGGACATCCTTGCACGTGTTCGGGCAAGGAACGGGAGAAGACGAGTATGTCGTCCAGGTAAACGAACACATACTGGTTCAGCATGTCCCGGAGGACATCGTTTACTAGTGACTGAAATATAGCTGGGGCATTTGTTAACCCGAACGGCATGACTGAATATTCATAGTGCCCGGAAGGAGTGTTGAAGGCCGTCTTCCACTCGTCTCCCTCACGGATACGGATCAGGCAGTAGGTGTTGCGGAGGTCGAGTTTAGTAAAGACGGTGGCCCCTTGCAGCGACTCGAAAGCAGTGGGCAGGAGCGGTAGGGGGTAGCGTTTCTTGACGGTGATGGCGTTGAGACCCCGGTAATCAATGCTGGGACGGAGGGAGCCATCCTTCTTCCCAACGAAGAAAAATCCAGCCCCGGCAGGCGAGGAGGATGGGCGGATGATCCCGGCAGCTAAGGACTCCCAGATGTAGCGATCCATGGCCTCCCTCTCTGGCGGGGACAGGGAGTACAGGCCCCCCTTGGGGGTGAGGAGCCGGGCAGGAGGTCGATCGCACAGTCGTAGGGGCGATGCGGAGGAAGCAAGGTGGCGCGGGACTTACTGAAGACCGGCTTCAAGTCCAGGTACTCCAGCGGCACTGCAGACAGATCCGGGAATTCCTCAGGCGAGGGGGCGTCCAGCAACACAGGAGCCAGAGCATCGCAAAGACAGTGGGAGTGGCAGAATGGGCTCCAGCCCAGAATCTTGTTGCCCTGCCAGTCAATATGGGGGTTGTGCCGGACTAGCCAGGGATGGCCCAGGACCACGGAAGCTTGTGGGGTGTCAAATATGTGTAAAACAATCTCCTCGCGATGGTTACCGGAGATGAGGAAGCTCACAGGGGGGGTGGCGTGAGTGATGCGGCCCCGGTGATGGCGTGGGCTTCTAGCGGCGTGTGCAGCAGGATATGGGGCAGCTGCAATCGGGCCGCCAGGCCGGCATCGATGAAACTCCCGTCGGCCCCCGAATCGAGTAGCACCGAGACAGCGTGGGGCTGACCCCCGATGAGCAGAGTGGCCGAAAAAAGAGGGTGGACTTCAGGGGACTGGCTTAAGGGGGTCACGCTCACCTGTACTCCCCTTGCTACGGGTGAGCGCTGGCCTTTTACCGGGCAGGTCGCCACAAAATGCCCTGACTGCCCGCAGTACAGGCAGGCCCCGGCGCTGATCCTCCTCTGTCGCTCGGCAGGGGACAGGCGAGTCAGGCGAGTGCGGTCGCCCTGCATCAGCTCCGGGGAAGCAGGCGGCGGAATAGCAGGGCTACGCACAACTGGCGTGGGCAGTTGTTCTCGAGAGGGGCTCGGCAGTTCACTGGCTCCTCTCTCCCAGCGCCGCTGCGACAGGCGCTGGTCGACCCGGATAGCCAGACGCCACTGCCGGCGTCAAAGCTGGCCGGCAGTTCCCGGGTGGCCAGCTCATCCTTGATGGACTCTGTAAGGCCGTGGAGAAAAGCGTCGTACTGAGCCTCCGTATTCCAGCCGCTGGAGGCAGCGAGAGTGCGGAAGTCAATAGCAAAGTCTGACACTGACCGACGCCCCTGGCGAATCATGAGCATCTCCCTCGCAGCCTCGCGACCATGTCTGTCTCTTCATCTCCTCCGCAAAGGCCGCGAAGGAATAGCAGAAAGGGACGCCGGCGTCCCAGACCGCAGTGCCCCACTCCCTGGCACGTCCCGTCAGCAGGGTAATGACATAGGCGATCCTCGCCCGGTCTGTGGGAAACGTGGAAGGCTGCAGTTCAAAAACCAGGGAGCACTGGGAGAGGAACGACCGACTGGTTCCCGGATTCCCAGTTTATGACTCGGGAGGTGGCAGACGGGGCTCCCGGTTCGGGGGTACAGGTGGAGCAGATGGGGGAGCTGCCGCGGGCGGTTATCCTGGCTCAGCTGCAACTGCTGTAGCTGAGACGTGATGTTGGCAAGGCTGGCTGCGAATCCCTCCAGGGACTGGCCGATAGTTTCCAACTGGCTTTGGTGGCCCCCCAACAACGTGCCCTGCAGCTCCAGTGCAGCCCGCAGCTGGGGTAGGTCCGCTGAGTCCATGATGGCTAGTTCGTACTGTCAGGGCTCAGGCAAGGACTCAGGCGCGGACCACGGGAGTTTCGGGTTCCAAGCGTCTTTAATGAAATCGTCAGGCAGATCGCAAATCAGAAACGGGCAGGGTCGAAAACCGGAAGGCAGTCCGTGGACAGAACGAGGATCGGGAACCGGAGCAGGCAGGGTCGGGAACCGGACAGACAGGCAATCAGGCGAACGTAGCAAGGCGGCAGGCAAAAACGATAAGAGTGTAATCCATATATTGATGTGACCATTGCACATTACTGCTTGCAACCTCAGTAGGTGGACCGAATATAAACCAGCCTCAATGATTCTGAACAGTAATAAAGCACTCAATATTGCTCTCAGCACTGTATGATTCATGCAGTACATGGATATAGTTCTAATCATTAACAATCACAGACTAACTTCTTGTGTTTATTACTTTCAGCTGGCCCTTCAACAGCCCTCCTTCATCCAAAACCATTGATAACAATGATCGTGACTGATCTTTTACCACTATCTATTATCGAGGGTGCCGGGTTCCGGAAATTCGTGAGAGGCGTGAATCCCGGCTATGGTATTCCGAAAGGGATACATTCGCTACACTCAGAACTAATTCAGCTTCATGAACAAGCAAAGCTGGAACTGAAAGCTTCCTTGGAGAAAGTGAGTGACATCGTCCTGACATTAGAGTGCTGGAAAAGAGCTGCAGACCCCTTCCTGACAGTACGTTGCCACTACATTGACAGCAATTGGGAGCGGAAGTCCTACGTGCTGGAAACAAAATTCGTTGGCCAACATCAAGGAGACAACATTGTTGTCCAACTGGAAAGAATTTCAAGTGAATGGAAGATTAAAGAAAAGGTCCACTTTGTGGTTACAGACAGGTCAAACTTTACAGATGCGCTTTCAAGAATTGGGTGGAAACGCATCACATGTTTTGCCCATTTTTTGGATGCAATGTTCAGAGATGCCCTGAAGAAAAACGTGGATCTTGCAACCCTGCAGAAAAAATGCAGCAATATTGTCGGGTTCCTACACCACAATGCCAAAGAGTTTCAAGATCCCGGGAAGCTGCCTGAATACCAACTGCTGCAAGACTCCGAAATCAGCTGGAATTCCACACTGTACGCTCTGCAGACACTGTTGGAGCAACATCGGGAAATCAACGACGCACTCATGCGCGTGGGTGAGAGCACTCTCTGTCTGAACGAACATGAGCTATCAGAAATCGCTAACACTGTGTCAGCTCTTCAGCCATTCGAAGAGGCAACGAGTGAGATGTCAGCTGAGGGGATCGTCACCGTGTCCAGCATAATTCCCCTCATGAAACTCCTGCAGCAAAAGATGGGAGCGCTGGAAAGAAAAGGTAACGGAGTAGCGCGACTCCTGAGGGCAGAATGCGAACAGCGTTCTGCGAATATCGAGCAAAACCAGACGCTGGCAGCTAGCACAGTCTTGGACGTGAGATTCAAAAACCTACTTGACAAGACAGTCATCGAAAAATGCTTCAAGGGTAGTCTCATCCGAGAGATGCAGACTCTTGCATCAACAGATGATTGCTCAGATGGATTGTGGGCACCGTTGGAAAGACAGTCTGAACTGGCGGATGAGCAGTGCCGATATGGTGCCGAAAAGTCAATCCCAAGGCGCGGGAATCCTCTGGCTTGGTGGAGGTTCAGAGTGAAGGACTTTCCAAATCTTCACAGGGTCGCGCGCAAGTATCTTGGGATTGCATCCACCTCCGTCCCTCCTGCACAAGCTTTCTCAAAGGCTGGCAAAGTCCTCAGCCTCAGGCGAAGTCAGTTGGAGCCTAAAAATGTTGATATGATGCTGTTTCTTAATAGCTATTATGGATTTTTCCCAAAGCTGTAGACTGACACAAGACAAATGAAGTACATCACGGACAGTAGGTCCTTACACCATAATGGGTTTAAATGGAGATCCATTTCACTGCTGGTTATTTACTGACTTTGTGACTTTGTTTTTTTTTTTTTAATTTGTTTATCTGTTTCCTCTCTTTACCTTTCTTTGGTTTTAGTAGGATTTATTTCTCCTTTTTTCATTTGGAGGCTATATTCAGTTCTGCTGTACTTTTGGAATATTTAATAAGCCCATAGATGTGTGGTAGATGTGTGGTAGAGGACCAAAGCCAATTCAGATTCAATGCTTTAAACTTGGGCTGGCTGGGCTGGGCTTAATAGTAAGCTCCTTCACCCCATTCCTTCAGACGGGGCCTGAAGACACACCTCTTCAGACTCTACCTGGACTGACCCAGCACACAATTGCTGCCCCCCCCAATCAGTACTGTCGTAAATTGCTGTGCTTTTTAAATTGTGCTTTTTAAATTTTTTCTTGTTGCCGCCTTTACCCTGATGCTCATTGCGCCGTTTGAAGTTGTTGAAGTTTGCTGTTTGAAGGTGTATTGTATTAGTTGCCCTATAGGCTGTAATTGTACAAATCTGATAGTACTGTGTCCCCAAACAGACCTTGCTCTCAGCTGAGAACTGTCTCATTGTGGAGCTGTACACATCCTGTCCCCGTACTGTCGCTATACTTACTGTATGCACTTTTGTAAGTCGCTTTGGATAAAAGCATCTGCTAAATAAATAAATGTAAATGTAAATTCCATTGATATACTGTATTACCACTATCTACTCTTGAGTCCACACTTCAGTTAAAGAGGTTGCAGTCCAGTTTGGAATTATTTCAATGCTGATTTTTATGATAAAATAGTGATTGTGTAAGCAGTACAGATCATTTCAAGCTCTTTTGTTCTATGACAATAAACCCCTTTTAGGGTTGTTGGCATTAAACCCAATAGGTATATCCATAACCAGTTACATATTTCATGTACTCGTTGTGTGTTCATAAAGGCAGTTTTGTATGGGAAAGCTGTAGCCAAATGCCTGTTTGCCAGTGTGCTTTCATCTATGCCTTCATCTTCCAATAGCTTTTAACTGAAACTGACTGACTTGTTCTTGACTGTCACGGCTGAAATGATTTGTGGCTAATAAAATTCAGAATTGACTGAAATGTATCTTACATCATCTCTTGAAGGTAGATGTGTATGCGTGAGTGAGTAATGGTTGCTAGGGAGAGCCTAGGATTGTACACATAGGAATAGAACAGGGCAGTGAAACACAACAGGAAGTATTGCTCAGGCAATGATGGACCACACGGCATTTGCACTTGAATGACATCTGAATGACCAACTGCATCAGAACAGTGGCAGAACCATGAGACAAGAGATCAGCACTGATCTGATCTGAGAACTGTTTGGGTGTCCAGCCCTCCTGCTGGTGTTTGACCACTGATGTGCAATGACTGTTCTGGGTACAGTAGGCTAGGGATGCAGAGGGGAACAACTGGGGATGGGTACTGTTCTCTGCCATTATATCCTGGGTCCACCAAGACAAGACAGAATTATAATAACCTTATTCATAAAAGAGTTGTATATATGACATTATATGACAGTATATGACACTCATTTCTAAAAGTCATTTCTAAAATTGCAAAAAAATAAAAGCATAAAATACATACATGCAATTATATGAAGAACCAGGAAGACAAAAACACCAGAACATCTGCAGTCAAATAAAAGAACCGCACTACATTAAAAGTAAGTCAAAAAGGTAAGTCTTTAAAGGTAATTTGAAACTGGATGAGTCTTTCTAATGTTATCAGGCAATGTAATCCACAGTACTGATTATTTCACACAGTGCTGTAGCGGAGATTCGGTGCTATTTTAAGTTATGGAGCAGTGGTTCCGGAAGTGCTCAGAAACCTGCAGGTTTTTTTTCCTCCTGCCTCTGAAAGTACTACTGGAGCTTTTGTGCTTATCCTGACTCACTGCTATGAAGATCCAGCTGTGTTAATGGATAATGCAAAAAAAAAAAAAATGAGCTACAGGAACGAAGTCAGCTTGAGAAGAACATCGCCAATGCAGATGACAAAATGCAACCTCTTTGTCTTCAAAGAGGTCAAGTGTAGTCAGCTCCCGTCAGATCTATTCATTTCTCCAGTCTGCTGTGCTAAGACTTGTGCTAAGTACCTTGCCCAAGGGTACAGCAGCGGTGGCCCAGCGGGGAATCAAACCGACAACCTCTCGTTATGAGTCCTGCTCCTTCCCGCTCTACTTACACTGCTGCCTTACTGAACACACGATACACTTTAAGCATGAATGTATGGGAGGCCCTACAAGTCAAAGAGAATTTGTAAAGGCCTGAAAGACAGTTGCCTTTCGGAACAAATGCTGCCTGCACTGAGATCAGTAGAACAGCACTAGCTGGTCCATCCTGGGAGCAGGATGTAGCTGACCTGACCAACAACACCCATGCATGAGACAGTGAAGATATAATTGGATTGCTATTGTGGCCGATCATTACACGCTTTCATTGATACCAGGATAAAACATTCTTTCGGTGAAACAAGTCCAGACAGACCTGAGCTTACAAACACACACACACACATACCCCCGAAAAACGAAACACATTTAAAACCCATATTATGCCCACAGGCAGTTACACCCGTTCCAGGAATTCCACAATCGAGTGTTTACTTTCGTTTTGTCACAACTGAAACCAGAGCTGTAGTACAAAGGCAGCCCCTCACCCTGACACTGTTCTGATAGCTCAGCAGAAAGCCAGACAGAGGGTTTCAAGCAGGTATGTGGAGATACGTGAAATACAGCGATGAAGCTTAAAATCGATAATCTTCTGATGCTTATTTGTTTGCTCCTTGGATCTATCAACTACTTTTTGGAGATTTGCAAATGCATGTGATTTCATATATTCTGATCAGCAACTCTATGGCAAAGACCCTGTTTGGTTTCAACAGCTGGCTTTTGTGCAAGAATTTTTCTTAGCTGTTGTTCTTGTGCTAACAATTGCTCTTTTTTCTCGTCCAATACTTTTCATACAATGCATTCATGTATGTTTTCTATTCTTGCAGCATCTGCACTTTCACCACCCACTAATCCCTTTTTTTGTGCCGGGACACCACAGAAGAGAAAACTTACTGCTAATAAGTCTTGGGAAATGTCTTGGAAAAGGGGCAATTACAGTGAGTACTTTTAATCTTCTCACATAATATCCACTGCAGTTTCTGTTGAGTTAACATACCTTTATGTGAAAATAAACACAATGTGCAAACGATTTTCTATCTGTACAAACGCTGTTTTTGCAATCAGTCTTTTAAAAGGCAAGTCTGAGAATAACATATTAAGTTTTAAAGACATAATACCGTGATATCAATATTTCATGAGTTCTTACTGCTAACCTAGGATTTGTTTAGCGCACCTATTAATTCTGGTCATTCACCTGTTTAACCCCTGATATGATAATGTTAAGTTTCTGTGTTGGCCAGTGAAGACAGTAGATGTAGCAAAAAAAGAAAAAACCTTTTTCTCATAGCTCCTGAGTAGATGTCAACCTGATCAAAACTGTGAACAACAAACTGTACAAAATTACAGACAGGTCAGGTGTGTTCGTAACTTCTCTATTCTGTCCTCAGTCTGTTGTCAGGGTGTCTGTGTAAAGAGACAATAACTCCAGTGATTCTACTGATTAATTGCAAATATAGGCTAGTCTTGGCCTTCATAGATAATGACTTTAAGAGGAAGGTGCATTTGAAATCAATTCTTTATTTTAAATTACTGGAACAGGAACAGGAAATCCGTTCTCGTTATTAAACATATGCAAATAAGTTAGCTGCTTGAGGGTGAGGTGGGCGGGGGGGACAACAATGATTCATTCAGCCAGACCTGCTCAAATTTCACTGTCCGGTTTAGGCTTCTGACTTCATAACTTAAAAAACTTTTCAATCACCGTGATTTATCACTGCATATCTCTGTGACCAAATCTGCTATCATTTTGTTAATGGGTTACAGTCAATTGGTTGCTGCCAGTAATGGATCTGTCCATAGGTTTATAGAACTTGGACACATCCTGATCCAATAAGCACTTCATCCAGCCAGTAAACCCCACTGTCTGACACTGGCGTATTAATATCACCTGCCCTCTGCTTCTTTAGACAGAGACTCCACCTGCAGCTGTATGCCTTCTCCATTGACATTCACTGATGTGAAGTTTAACCATGAGTGCCACACTATCTGACATCTGTATTTGTAAATACTTTTGACCATTTCCCAGTGTTACTGATGCATGAAACTACACGGTCAAGGTCAATATAGTGCTCACAGCTTCAAAAGGCAGGACAGTCTGAGTTTGCATGTGCACCACACAAATTAATGCTTATCTGTAAGATCTGATGTTTCACTAGTTTGCAGGTACAAAGACCTCTTCCTGGAAGAGACAATGACTTTTCTTTGTAATTTCTAAAATATGCTAAATAGTATTTTTTTTTCTTAGTTAGGTTTTTGTATAATGGGTTATTGGACTGTATCCAAATATATCTATATAATGGGCCAGATTTTATGGATGTTTAGAATATTTGGAAACAAGGGATTCTTGTGAATATTTTCACATTTTTGTGATAGCAGCCAAAACAATGTAACAAAACTCCACCCCATTTTTTCTCTGATTTCCTACTGATGAAAGTTTTGTTTGTTACACAGGGTTTTGTTCTTTCCGTGGTCGTACCCAACCCCATTCAACCCCAATGGAACCTCTTGACGAACCTCCTCATAAAAGACAAAAGAGAAGTATGACACACACCTGATGTAATTTATCAATATTCACACAGAGGACTTTGTATGGAAATGCACCTTTTGAAGGGGTGGCAGTGTAGCATAGTGGTAAGGAGCAGGACTTGTAACCAAAAGCATGTTTGTTCAATTACAAATTCAGATCAAATTATCAAATCAAGTTATCAAAGTGCTGTTGTTTGGTCTTTCAGTGTTACAACAATCATGTTAAACACTGCAGACCTTTGCGACAGGCCTAATGACCAAGCTTCACATAAAACACAGAAGATGACCAGAGATATGACACAACACTGGTGTAATCCATTCATATTCACACAGAACGAAACTCCTTTGTATGAAAATGTGTCTCGAATGCTGTTTGAAATAGTCTTCTATGTTACAGTGAAGTCTGAGGACAACAATGCCCCCTGTAGTCACCGGCCAATGAGGTGGAAGCAAAGGCATCAGTCTTCTCAGCAAAACATTGCAGCGTGTTCCTCAAGACCAGATGGTGAGGAGTATTTGTGATTTTTCCTTCACTAAGCTTCAGCATTTTACCACTCAATGACATCAAAGGGGCTGTCAGGGCTCAGGCAAGGACTCAGGCGCGGACCACGGGAGCTTTGGGTTCCAAGCGTCTTTAATGAAATCGTCAGGCAGATCGCAAATCAGAAACGGGCAGGGTCGAAAACCGGAAGGCAGTCCGTGGACAGAACGAGGATCGGGAACCGGAGCAGGCAGGGTCGGGAACCGGACAGGCAGGCAATCAGGCGAACGTAGCAAGGTGGCAGGCAAAAACGAGGTCAGGATACGAGCAGGGTCGAAAACGAGAAACACGCAGACAGAAGAAAACGGCGGGGACGAAACGGTGTAAGCCTCTGCTCCGTCGATCAGGCGAGAGCGGGAGCTTGAGCCGAACCGCTGCGGACCCAATCACCTTGGCAATAGGAAAGGGGACGATGAAGCGAGGTGTGAGCTTCATCGTCCCTAGTGAGAGGGTCCCTAGTGGAGAGCCACAGTCCCTAGTGGAGAGCCACACCTGCTGACCCTCGTGGAGAGCCACACCTGCTGACCCAGGCTATAGCGGGGGGCTTTGGAACGGCGGCGATCGGCGAGCTGCTTTACATGAGGAGCGAAGCAGGGTGAGCCGTGCGCGTCTCCAGGTGCGGCGACATCGCCGGATGAAAGCAGCTGCCAAGGGGACGCCAACCTCCTCCTCCTGGGCTGGGAACAGGGGGCGCTGGTAACCTAGACAGCACTGGAAAGGGGACAGTCCCGACGACGATGAGGGCAGGGAGATAATGGCATATTCTACCCAGGGCAGTTGCTGGCTCCATGCTGACGGCTCCTGGGAGGTGGGACACCGCAGCAAGGTCTCCAGTTGCTGGTTCGCCTGCTCGGACTGGCTGTTGGACTGGGGGTGGAACCCGGATGACAAACTGACCGTGGCGCCCAGCAGCCTGCAAAAAGCCCTCCAGAAGTGAGTGGTGAACTGGGGGCCCCGGTCGGACACCACGTCTGTGGGCAGCCCATGCAGCCGGAACACGTGGTGTATAAGCAGTTGGGCGGTTTCTCTGGCAGAGGGGAGTTTTGGGAGTGGGACGAAGTGGACGGACTTGGAAAACCGATCAACGATGTTGTGTTACCGTCAGTGTTACCATCAACGGTGTTACCGTCAGATGAGGGCAGACCGGTGATGAAATCCAGCGTGATGTGGGACCAGGGTCGTCAGGGAACTGGCAGGGGTTGCAGCAGGCCAGCGGGCGGCTGGTTAGATGTCTTATTCCGGGCGCAGACCGAGCAGGCAGAAACGAAGCTGCGGACGGCCTCTTTAATGGTGGGCCACCAGAACCGCCGACTGATGAATGCCGCCATACCTCGGGCGCCGGGATGGCAGGCGAGTCTGGACGAGTGCCCCCGTTGCAGGACCTGAGAGCGGACATAAACGAGGAACAAAGAGGCGATTAGGGGGACAGGAGCTAGGGCCCGGTTCGGTCCGGAGAGCAGCGTGGACGATGGTTTCGATGTCCCATTGTGCCGCTGCAACCACGCATCAGGCAGGTAATATGGTGCTGGGTTCTGGGGTCTGGTCTGCTGGCGCGAACTGGCAAGACAGGGCGTCGGGTTTCCCATTCTTGGTTCCCGGTCGGTAGGACAGAGTAAAGTCGAACCGGGAAAAAAGCAGGGACCAGCGGGCCTGTCGGGGGTTCAGACGCTTAGCCGACCTGATATATTCCAAGTTCTTATGATCAGTCCACACCAGGAACGGCGTCTTCGCCCCCTCCAGCCAATGCCTCCACTCCTCCAGTGCCAGTTTAACTGCTAGTAGCTCCCGATCGCCGATGTCGTAATTGCGCTCCGTGGGCGAGAGGTGATGGGAGAAGTAAGCGCAGGGGTGGAGTTTGCTGTCGGTGGCCGAGCGCTGTGACAGGACGGCCCCCACTCCCACGTCCGAAGCGTCGGGCTGGGTCAGAATGGGCGCTGAAGTGAAGCGGCCCTTCAGGTTGCGGAACGCCTCCTCGGCTCCCAGGGACAAGGTAAATGCCCTGTTGACAGATGTCAAAGCAGTGAGGGGAGCCGCTATCGTGCTGTAATTCCGAATGAAGCGGCGGTAAAAATTTGCAAAGCCGAGGAAGCGCTGCAGCTCTTGACGGGAAGTGGGACGAGGCCACTCCTCTACAGCTCGCACCTTCTGCTGGTCCATTTGGATGTTTCCCGCTGAGATCACAAAACCCAGGAAAGAGACGGTGTCCCGATGGAATTTGCATTTCTCTGCTTTGACATACAGGTGATTCTCCAGCAGGCGCTGGAGAACCCGACGGACATCCTTGCACGTGTTCGGGCAAGGAACGGGAGAAGACGAGTATGTCGTCCAGGTAAACGAACACATACTGGTTCAGCATGTCCCGGAGGACATCGTTTACTAGTGACTGAAATATAGCTGGGGCATTTGTTAACCCGAACGGCATGACTGAATATTCATAGTGCCCGGAAGGAGTGTTGAAGGCCGTCTTCCACTCGTCTCCCTCACGGATACGGATCAGGCAGTAGGTGTTGCGGAGGTCGAGTTTAGTAAAGACGGTGGCCCCTTGCAGCGACTCGAAAGCAGTGGGCAGGAGCGGTAGGGGGTAGCGTTTCTTGACGGTGATGGCGTTGAGACCCCGGTAATCAATGCTGGGACGGAGGGAGCCATCCTTCTTCCCAACGAAGAAAAATCCAGCCCCGGCAGGCGAGGAGGATGGGCGGATGATCCCGGCAGCTAAGGACTCCCGGATGTAGCGATCCATGGCCTCCCTCTCTGGCGGGGACAGGGAGTACAGGCCCCCCTTGGGGGTGAGGAGCCGGGCAGGAGGTCGATCGCACAGTCGTAGGGGCGATGCGGAGGAAGCAAGGTGGCGCGGGACTTACTGAAGACCGGCTTCAAGTCCAGGTACTCCAGCGGCACTGCAGACAGATCCGGGAATTCCTCGGGCGAGGGGGCGTCCAGCAACACAGGAGCCAGAGCATCGCAAAGACAGTGGGAGTGGCAGAATGGGCTCCAGCCCAGAATCTTGTTGCCCTGCCAGTCAATATGGGGGTTGTGCCGGACTAGCCAGGGATGGCCCAGGACCACGGAAGCTTGTGGGGTGTCAAATATGTGTAAAACAATCTCCTCGCGATGGTTACCGGAGATGAGGAAGCTCACAGGGGGGGTGGCGTGAGTGATGCGGCCCCGGTGATGGCGTGGGCTTCTAGCGGCGTGTGCAGCAGGATATGGGGCAGCTGCAATCGGGCCGCCAGGCCGGCATCGATGAAACTCCCGTCGGCCCCCGAATCGAGTAGCACCGAGACAGCGTGGGGCTGACCCCCGATGAGCAGAGTGGCCGAAAAAAGAGGGTGGACTTCAGGGGACTGGCTTAAGGGGGTCACGCTCACCTGTACTCCCCTTGCTACGGGTGAGCGCTGGCCTTTTACCGGGCAGGTCGCCACAAAATGCCCTGACTGCCCGCAGTACAGGCAGGCCCCGGCGCTGATCCTCCTCTGTCGCTCGGCAGGGGACAGGCGAGTCAGGCGAGTGCGGTCGCCCTGCATCAGCTCCGGGGAAGCAGGCGGCGGAATAGCAGGGCTACGCACAACTGGCGTGGGCAGTTGTTCTCGAGAGGGGCTCGGCAGTTCACTGGCTCCTCTCTCCCAGCGCCGCTGCGACAGGCGCTGGTCGACCCGGATAGCCAGACGCCACTGCCGGCGTCAAAGCTGGCCGGCAGTTCCCGGGTGGCCAGCTCATCCTTGATGGACTCTGTAAGGCCGTGGAGAAAAGCGTCGTACTGAGCCTCCGTATTCCAGCCGCTGGAGGCAGCAAGAGTGCGGAAGTCAATAGCAAAGTCTGACACTGACCGACGCCCCTGGCGAATCATGAGCATCTCCCTCGCAGCCTCGCAACCATGTCTGTCTCTTCATCTCCTCCGCAAAGGCCGCGAAGGAATAGCAGAAAGGGACGCCGGCGTCCCAGACCGCAGTGCCCCACTCCCTGGCACGTCCCGTCAGCAGGGTAATGACATAGGCGATCCTCGCCCGGTCTGTGGGAAACGTGGAAGGCTGCAGTTCAAAAACCAGGGAGCACTGGGAGAGGAACGACCGACTGGTTCCCGGATTCCCAGTGTATGACTCGGGAGGTGGCAGACGGGGCTCCCGGTTCGGGGGTACAGGTGGAGCAGATGGGGGAGCTGCCGCGGGCGGTTATCCTGGCTCAGCTGCAACTGCTGTAGCTGAGACGTGATGTTGGCAAGGCTGGCTGCGAATCCCTCCAGGGACTGGCCGATAGTTTCCAACTGGCTTTGGTGGCCCCCCAACAACGTGCCCTGCAGCTCCAGTGCAGCCCGCAGCTGGGGTAGGTCCGCTGAGTCCATGATGGCTAGTTCGTACTGTCAGGGCTCAGGCAAGGACTCAGGCGCGGACCACGGGAGTTTCGGGTTCCAAGCGTCTTTAATGAAATCGTCAGGCAGATCGCAAATCAGAAACGGGCAGGGTCGAAAACCGGAAGGCAGTCCGTGGACAGAACGAGGATCGGGAACCGGAGCAGGCAGGGTCGGGAACCGGACAGGCAGGCAATCAGGCGAACGTAGCAAGGCGGCAGGCAAAAACGATAAGAGTGTAATCCATATATTGATGTGACCATTGCACATTACTGCTTGCAACCTCAGTAGGTGGACCGAATATAAACCAGCCTCAATGATTCTGAACAGTAATAAAGCACTCAATATTGTTCTCAGCACTGTATGATTCATGCAGTACATGGATATAGTTCTAATCATTAACAATCACAGACTAACTTCTTGTGTTTATTACTTTCAGCTGGCCCTTCAACAGCCCTCCTTCATCCAAAACCATTGATAACAATGATCGTGACTGATCTTTTACCACTATCTATTATCGAGGGTGCCGGGTTCCGGAAATTCGTGAGAGGCGTGAATCCCGGCTATGGTATTCCGAAAGGGATACATTCGCTACACTCAGAACTAATTCAGCTTCATGAACAAGCAAAGCTGGAACTGAAAGCTTCCTTGGAGAAAGTGAGTGACATCGTCCTGACATTAGAGTGCTGGAAAAGAGCTGCAGACCCCCCTACAGACAGTACGTTGCCACTACATTGACAGCAATTGGGAGCGGAAGTCCTACGTGCTGGAAACAAAATTCGTTGGCCAACATCAAGGAGACAACATTGTTGTCCAACTGGAAAGAATTTCAAGTGAATGGAAGATTAAAGAAAAGGTCCACTTTGTGGTTACAGACAGGTCAAACTTTACAGATGCGCTTTCAAGAATTGGGTGGAAACGCATCACATGTTTTGCCCATTTTTTGGATGCAATGTTCAGAGATGCCCTGAAGAAAAACGTGGATCTTGCAACCCTGCAGAAAAAATGCAGCAATATTGTTGGGTTCCTACACCACAATGCCAAAGAGTTTCAAGATCCCGGGAAGCTGCCTGAATACCAACTGCTGCAAGACTCCGAAATCAGCTGGAAATCCACACTGTACGCTCTGCAGACACTGTTGGAGCAACATCGGGAAATCAACGACGCACTCATGCGCGTGGGCGAGAGCACTCTCTGTCTGAACGAACATGAGCTATCAGAAATCGCTAACACTGTGTCAGCTCTTCAGCCATTCGAAGAGGCAACGAGTGAGATGTCAGCTGAGGGGATCTTCTCCGTGTCCAGCATAATTCCCCTCATGAAACTCCTGCAGCAAAAGATGGGAGCGCTGGAAAGAAAAGGTAACAGAGTAGCGCAACTCCTGAGGGCAGAATGCGAACAGCGTTCTGCGAATATCGAGCAAAACCAGACGCTGGCAGCTAGCACAGTCTTGGACATGAGATTCAAAAACCTACTTGACAAGACAGTCATCGAAAAATGCTTCAAGGGTAGTCTCATCCGAGAGATGCAGACTCTTGCATCAACAGATGATTGCTCAGATGGATTGTGGGCACCGTTGGAAAGACAGTCTGAACTGGCGGATGAGCAGTGCCGATATGGTGCCGAAAAGTCAATCCCAAGGCGCGGGAATCCTCTGGCTTGGTGGAGGTTCAGAGTGAAGGACTTTCCAAATCTTCACAGGGTCGCTCGCAAGTATCTTGGGATTGCATCCACCTCCGTCCCTCCTGCACAAGCTTTCTCAAAGGCTGGCAAAGTCCTCAGCCTCAGGCGAAGTCAGTTGGAGCCTAAAAATGTTGATATGATGCTGTTTCTTAATAGCTATTATGGATTTTTCCCAAAGCTGTAGACTGACACAAGACAAATGAAGTACATCACGGACAGTAGGTCCTTACACCATAATGGGTTTAAATGGAGATCCATTTCACTGCTGGTTATTTACTGATTTTGTGAGTTTGTTTTTTTTTTTTTTAATTTGTTTATCTGTTTCCTCTCTTTACCTTTCTTTGGTTTTAGTAGGATTTATTTCTCCTTTTTTCATTTGGAGGCTATATTCAGTTCTGCTGTACTTTTGGATATTTAATAAGCCCATAGATGTGTGGTAGATGTGTGGTAGAGGACCAAAGCCAATTCAGATTCAATGCTTTAAACTTGGGCTGGCTGGGCTGGGCTTAATAGTAAGCTCCTTCACCCCATTCCTTCAGACGGGGCCTGAAGACGCACCTCTTCAGACTCTACCTGGACTGACCCAGCACACAATTGCTTGTTGTTGAAGTTTGCCGTTTGAAGGTGTATCGTATTAGTTGCCCTATAGGCTGTAATTGTACAAATCTGATAGTACTGTGTCCTCAAACAGACTTTGCTCTCAGCTGAGAACTGTCTCATTGTGGAACTGTACACATCCTGTCCCTGTACTGTCGCTATACTTGCTGTATGCACTTTTTTTTAAGTCGCTTTAGATAAAAGCATCTGCTAAATAAGTAAATGTAAATTTCATTGATATACTGTATTACCACTATCTACTCTTGAGTCCACGCTTCAGTTAAAGAGGTTGCAGTCCAGTTCGGAATTATTTCAATGCTGATTTTTATGATAAAATAGTGATTGTGTAAGCAGTACAGATCATTTCAAGCTCTTTTGTTCTATGACAATAAACCCCTTTTAGGGTTGTTGGCATTAAACCCAATAGGTATATCCATAACCAGTTACATATTTCATGTACTCGTTGTGTGTTCATAAAGGCAGTTTTGTATGGGAAAGCTGTAGCCAAATGCCTGTTTGCCAGTGTGCTTTCATCTATGCCTTCATCTTCCGATAGCTTTTAACTGAAACTGACTGACTTGTTCTTGACTGTCACGGCTGAAATGATTTGTGGCTAATAAAATTCAGAATTGACTGAAATGTATCTT
This sequence comes from Megalops cyprinoides, assembly GCF_013368585.1. Lineage (NCBI taxonomy): Eukaryota > Metazoa > Chordata > Actinopteri > Elopiformes > Megalopidae > Megalops > Megalops cyprinoides. Next base: position 9,830,694 of record NC_050583.1, on the reverse strand, counting down.
ACATCATCTCTTGAAGGTAGATGTAAATGCGTGAGTGAGTAATGGTTGCTAGGGAGAGCCTAGGGTTGTACACATAGGAATGGAACAGGGCAGTGAAAAACCACAGGAAGTATTGCTCAGGCAATGATGGACCACACAGCATTTGCACTTGAATGACATCTGAATGACCAACTGCACCAGAACAGTGGCAGAACCATGAGACAAGAGATCAGCACTGATCTGATCTGAGAACTGTTTGGGTGTCCAGCCCTCCTGCTGGTGTTTGACCACTGATGTGCAATGACTGTTCTGGGTACAGTAGGCTAGGGATGCAGAGGGGAACAACTGGGGATGGGTACTGTTCTCTGCCATTATATCCTGGGTCCAGCAAGACAAGACAAAATTATAATAACCTTATTCATAAAAGAGTTGTATATATGACATTATATGACAGTATATGACACTCATTTCTAAAAGTCATTTCTAAAATTGCAAAAAAATAAAAGCATAAAATACATACATGCAATTATATGAAGAACCAGGAAGACAAAAACACCAGAACATCTGCAGTCAAATAAAAGAACCGCACTACATTAAAAGTAAGTCAAAAAGGTAAGTCTTTAAAGGTAATTTGAAACTGGATGAGTCTTTCTAATGTTATCAGGCAATGTAATCCACAGTACTGATTATTTCACACAGTGCTGTAGCGGAGATTCGGTGCTATTTTAAGTTATGGAGCAGTGGTTCCGGAAGTGCTCAGAAACCTGCAGGTTTTTTTTCCTCCTGCCTCTGAAAGTACTACTGGAGCTTTTGTGCTTATCCTGACTCACTGCTATGAAGATCCAGCTGTATTAATGGATAATGCAAAAAAAAAAAAAATGAGCTACAGGAACGAAGTCAGCTTGAGAAGAACATCGCCAATGCAGATGACAAAATACAACCTCTTTGTCTTCAAAGAGGTCAAGTGTAGTCAGCTCCCATCAGATCTATTCATTTCTCCCGTCTGTTGTGCTAAGACTTGTGCTAAGTACCTTGCCCAAGGCTACAGCAGCGGTGGCCCAGCGGGGAATCAAACCGACAACCTCTCGTTATGAGTCCTGCTCCTTCCCACTCTACTTACACTGCTGCCTTACTGAACACACGATACACTTTAAGCATGAATGTATGGGAGGCCCTACAAGTCAAAGAGAATTTGTAAAGGCCTGAAAGACAGTTGCCTTTTGGAACAAATGCTGCCTGCACTGAGATCAGTAGAACAGCACTAGCTGGTCCATCCTGGGAGCAGGATGTAGCTGACCTGACCAACAACACCCATGCATGAGACAGTGAAGATATAATTGGATTGCTATTGTGGCCGATCATTACACGCTTTCATTGATACCAGGATAAAACATTCTTTCGGTGAAACAAGTCCAGACAGACCTGAGCTTACAAACACACACACACACATACCCCCGAAAAACGAAACACATTTAAAACCCATATTATGCCCACAGGCAGTTACACCCGTTCCAGGAATTCCACAATCGAGTGTTTACTTTCGTTTTGTCACAACTGAAACCAGAGCTGTAGTACAAAGGCAGCCCCTCAACCTGACACTGTACTGATAGCTCAGCAGAAAGCCAGACAGAGGGTTTCAAGCAGGTATGTGGAGATACGTGAAATACAGCGATGAAGCTTAAAATCGATAATCTTCTGATGCTTATTTGTTTGCTCCTTGGATCTATCAACTACTTTTTGGAGATTTGCAAATGCATGTGATTTCATATATTCTGATCAGCAACTCTATGGCAAAGACCCTGTTTGGTTTCAACAGCTGGCTTTTGTGCAATAATTTTTCTTAGCTGTTGTTCTTGTGCTAACAATTGCTCTTTTTTCTCGTCCAATACTTTTCATACAATGCATTCATGTATGTTTTCTATTCTTGCAGTATCTGCACTTTCACCACCCACTAATCCTTTTTTGTGCCGGGACACCACTGAAGAGAAAACTTACTGCTAATAAGTCTTGGGGAATGTCTTGGAAAAGGAGCAATTACAGTGAGTACTTTTAATCTTCTCACATAATATCCACTGCAGTTTCTGTTGAGTTAACATACCTTTATGTGAAAATAAACACAGTGTGCAAATGATTTTCTATCTGTACAAACGCTGTTTTTGGGTCAGGTCAGGTGTGTTCGTAACTTCTCTATTCTGTCCTCAGTCTGTTGTCAGGGTATTTGTGTAAAGAGACAATAACTCCAGTGATTCTACTGATTAATTGCAAATATAGGCTAGTCTTGGCCTTCATAGATAATGACTTTAAGAGGAAGGTGCATTTGAAATCAATTCTTTATTTTAAATTACTGGAACAGAAACAGGAAATCCATTCTCGTTATGAAACTTATGCAAATAAGTTAGCTGCCTGAGGGTGAGGTGGGCGGGGGGGACAACAATGATTCATTCAGCCAGACCTGCTCAAATTTCACTGTCTGGTTTAGGCTTCTGACTTCATAACTTAAAAAACTTTTCAATCACCGTGATTTATCACTGCATATCACTGTGACCAAATCTGCTATCATTTTGTTAATGGGTTACAGTCAATTGGTTGCTGCCAGTAATGGATCTGTCCATAGGTTTATAGAACTTGGACACATCCTGATCCAATAAGCACTTCATCCAGCCAGTAAACCCCACTGTCTGACACTGGCGTATTAATATCACCTGCCCTCTGCTTCTTTAGACAGAGACTCCACCTGCGTCTGTATGCCTTCTCCATTGACATTCACTGATGTGAAGTTTAACCATGAGTGCCACACTATCTGACATCTGTATTTGTAAATACTTTTGACCATTTCCCAGTGTTACTGATGCATGAAACTACACGGTCAAGGTCAATATAGTGCTCACAGCATCAAAGGGCAGGACAGTCTGAGTTTGCATGTGTGTCATGTAAATTAATGTTTATCTGTAAGATCTGATGCGTCATTAGTTTGTCAAAAACCTCTTCCTGGAAGAGACACTAACTTTTTTCCATAAAATATTTAAAATATTTTTTTTAGGTGTTTGTATAACAGGGGGGATGGGACTGTATCCAGACCTACCTGTATAATGGGCCAGATCTGACAGATTTTTAGAATATTTGGAAACAAGGGATTCTTGTGAATATTTTCACATTTATGTCCACCCCATTGTTTTTCTTTTCACCTTATAAAAGTCCCTGATTTTCTACTGATGAAAGTTTTGTTTGCTACACAGGATTTAATCCTTTCCGTAGCCGAATTCATTCAACCCTAGCGCGACTTCACGGTGAACCTCCACATACAAAACGAAACAGCCTGAGAGGTATGACACACCCCTGGTGTAATCTATCAATATTCACAAAGAGGATAATTTAGTGTAACATAGTGGAAAAGGAGCAGGGCTTGTAACCAGAAGGTTGCCGGTTCCATTCCCCACTGCCGCTGTGACATTGGGCGAGGTACTTAATCCAGACTTGCTTCCATAATCATTTAGCTGTATAAATGCATAACATGTAAAAATTGCAACCTGTATAAGTTGCCCTGGGTAAGAGTGCCTGCTAAATTGTCGTTTATCATTTAATATCTGCTAAATGGTAATAACGTAACATAATATGATGTTTGTAACACGTGTCCACCTCACAGCGAGGTATGCAGGAAACAGCGCCCCCGGTGGTCACCCCCCAGGGAAGGGATATAACAGGAGGAGATCCAATGTCAGCGAGAGCCAGTTCCATGAGAAGGGTATTATATTGCCTTCTGGTATATATAGGCCAGCTGGTGAGGAGTATTTGTGTTCAAATACAAATTCAGATGAAATGATTCTGTTGAAATGATCAAAATGCTGTTTTTTCTCTCAGATATTACAATAACCACATTAAGTACTGCATACCACTGCAACAGAATTAGTTCTCACTTTGTTGACAGATTACCATAAATACATCAATCTCTTTTTTATTCATTGCATTTCTGCACAACATCATCCACTAATCAGTTGCTAGTTCATCAAGGCAGCAAACTCCACTGTCTGACACTGGCTTATCAATACCAGCTGACAGCTGCTTGCTTAGCTGGAGACCCGACCCACATCTGTTCTTTTAAAAGCCTGTTGCGACCAGCAGTGTGGTGTAATGATAAGGAGCAGGGCTCATAACCAGAAGGTTGCTGGTTCAATTCCCAGCTGGGGCACTGCTGTTGTGCCCTTGGGTAAGGTACTTAACCTACCTCAGTAAATATCAGGCTATGCAAATGGATAAAACTGTAGCCTATGTAAGTCACTCTGGAAAAGAGCATCTGCTAAAGGACAATAATGTAATGTTTCTGCACAATAACATTCCTGACTTTCCTCTGGTTAACTTTTGTTTGTTTTGCAGACATTTCTCCTTCTATCCATTCAACCCAAGCATGGACTCATGATGCAGCTCCACATAAAACACAGAAGATGACCAGATGTATGACACAACCCAGGTGTAATCCACTCATATTCACTTAGAACGAAACTCCTTTTCATGAAAATATGTCTCGGATGCTGTTTCAAACGGTCTTCTATGTTACAGTGACGTTTGCGGACGAGACTGCCCCCGGTGGTCACCAGCCAAATAGGAAGTTCCATGGGAACCAGTCTCTCCATCAAAACATCACAGCACGTTCTTCAACACCAGTTGGTGAGGAATTTGTGGAATTTTTCCTCCGCAAAGCTTGGTACAGTGTTTTACCATTATGTGCAAAGCCCTGAGTCAAACCTCAAACTGACCTATGTCCCGCATTTTAACCTTTCACACTTCATACGGAACACTAATAGAAAATACATATAACTGTAAAATGTCAGTAGTGGGGGATTTACTGCAGAAATGATGATTTCTCCATAAAACTGTTTAAGATCAAAAGAGGATAGTGGTTCATCAACAAAATCAAAACTGAGCAGGCATTACAGGTAAATACAAAGCACTCCACCCACTAATCTTGGATTGTTCCACACGTGTATGGGTCAAGTTTGGAGGAAAAGAAGTTTGGGAGATTCTTTCAAATACAATAAGATATTTTTGTGATATCAATCACAATGGTGGAATGACAGCCCACCTCATGTCCAATTTTCTCCAGAAAAAGCTCTGATTTTCTATTCATGGAAGTTTTGTTTGATATACAAAAATTTGGTCTTTCAAAGGAAATACCTCTTCGACAAAAGGACAGCCTCATGATGAAACTCCAGATAAAAAACCAAAGCTCACAAGAGGTACGATGCATCCTCGCTGCATGCCATTAATGTTCACACAGAACTATACTCATTTGTATGGAAAATGTATCTGTTGAACATTGTTTGAAAGTCTTCTATGTTACAGTGAAATCTGAGGGCGACACTGTCCCCAGTGGTCACAAGTCAATGGAGAGGTATGGCAGGAGCCAATCACTTCAGCAAAACATGACATCGTGTTCTTCAGTGCCAGATGGTGAGGAGTATTTGTGATTGTTTCCACGACATCAAACAGCAAAACTACCATCTCAGACTGGACTTGTCTTGAAATTATATAAGGACTCATTATTGACTGTACAAATGTGCCACAAATACAAAAAGACTCGATGGATGTTGTCTAATACAAATTACCTGACCACTGTATATCTATGAATTGGTTATGAATCCCTACATTTTGGGTTTTGACAGCTATAAAACATTTACAGAATATTCTGCTAAATATGTTGCAATATGACCACAATCCCTCATCAACCATGAGTGTTGGCAACCTGCAGTTGGCAACATTAAGGGTTAATGGGCAGTATGGTGTTTAGGGAACCATTTCTGAATTGTGAGAGCCTAACTGTTGTTTGTTCCTTCAATAAAGACACAATAAGACATTAACTGTAACTTTTCAAATCACATGCCATAAAAATGAGAACCTGTTATAAATCTTGATGTGAAATCAACAACACTAGGTCTAAAGGCTGTTCATAATTTGCATTTAGTCGCTCAGCAGATTCTCGTACCCAGAGATACTTACGTAGGTTACAGTTTTATCCATGTGTGGATACACTTGGATATGTTTATGTTCCATTGTGCTGGAAGTCACTCGGGATAAGAGCGTCTGCTAAATGCAGTGTGATGTGATGTAATGTAATGTAATGTTGTATAGCTGAACAGTTACTCAGGCAGAGTCTAATCACAGGGCTGTTAAAGTGATCAGAACATCAAAGACTCTGAACAGTGTGATAATGCACGATTGCCCTTTCTTTTGACTGAGCATTTTGCCCTCACCACCGGGTAATTCTTGTAGAACATGAGAATTCTTAGACAAAAGTTTCTTATTCATTAACAAGCACAAGCTCTCCCAATCTAACTTTTCTCGTGCTTATCTGTTTCAGATGAAGCTTCAGGAGTAACACCAAATCTAAACCCGTTTATAACAATGATCGTAACCGACCTTCTGCCACTATCTATTATCGAAGGCGTCGGGTTCAGGAAATTCATGAGAAGCATGAATCCCGGCTACAGTATTCCGAGAGGAATAGAATCCCTGCGCTTTGATCTTGTCCAGCTGCATGAACAAGCAAAGCAGAAAGTGAAAGCTTCCCTGGATGATGTGAGTGACATTGTTCTGACATTAGAGTCATGGACAAGAGCCGCAGATACCTTCTTGACAGTACGTTGCCACTACATCGACCGTAACTGGGAGCTGAAGTCCCACGTGTTGGAATCGATGGAGTTCTCTGCAGGGCAGACAGGAGAAGACTTTGTTGACCAACTGATAAGAATTTCCAAGGATTGGAACATAAAAGAAAAGGTCCATGTTGTGGTTACAGACAGGTCTAAGATTTCACATTCGCTTGAAAGTGCAGGTTGGAAACACATCCCGTGCTTTGCCAATATTCTGGACCAGGTGTTCGCCGATGCCCTGAACGGAGACCCGGCTTTAGAAACACTCCAGAAGAAATGCAATGGCATTGTGAGGTTCCTCCACAGCAGCACTAAAGCTACGAGCAGACTCAAACAGTTTCCAGCTCCCTTGAAGCTACCTCAGCTTCAGCTACCGAAAAACTTGGACTCCAAGTGGAATTCCACATTCTGCATGCTGCAGACACTTTTGCAGAATCACGAGGCAATCGACAGTGTGCTCTCCCACGGAGGTGAGGACACTCTCTGCTTGAACGAGCGCGAAATGTCAAAAATCAGAAAGGTTGTGTCAGCTCTTCAACCTTTTTCAAGCGCAACGAGTGAGATGTCAGCGGAAAATTTCACGTCTGGTTCCGACATCATTCCTCTCATGAGACTCCTACCACAACAAATACAAGACCTTACACAAAAGGAAGAGAATACGTTTGCAAACCTTCTGAAAAAACATTGTGCAATACGCTCAGTAGACATTGAAGACAACTATAGGCTAGCGGCTAGCACATTCTTGGATGCAAGATTTAAAAACATGCTTCCCAAGAACATCGTCGATAAGCACAATGACAGACTCATCAAAGACATGCAAACCCTGGGCTTAACATGTCAATCGAACATCAAGGCCACTGCCTCTACGGATGACCGCCCATGTAGTGTGTGGGCACCCTTAGAAAGACAGTCCAAGTGCGAAGAAGAACTGAAGAGGTACGCAGCTGAAAAGACAATCCCAATAAAGGAGAATCCTCTGACTTGGTGGAGGAGCAAAATGGAGAAATTCCCACATCTTCACAGGGTCGCTCGCAAGTACCTTGGGATCGTTTCCAGCTCGGTCCCTCCTGCACAAGCTTCCTCAAAGGCTGGCAAAGTCCTCAGCCTCAGGCGAAGTCAGCTGGAGCCTGAGAATGTTGATGTGATGCTGTTTCTTAACAGCTACAACAGGTGTTTCCCAAAGTCATAGACTGACGGAGGACACAGGACTAACGAGGTACATCACAGACAGTAGGTCCTTACATACATAATGGGTTTAAATGAACATCCATTGCATTGTCTTTGTTATTCATTGACTTTGCATTGTTCATGGTTTTCTGTTTGTTTATCTGTTTCCTCTCTTTTCCTTCCTGAGGATCTATTTAATCTGTTTTCTTTTTTTTTGGGGGGGGGGGGGGGGGGGGGTGTTCAGTTCTGCTGCACTTTTGGAATACTTAATAAGCTCATATGCTGTAGATGCATCGTAGGGGATGGACAAAATGGTAATTTAAATTCACCGATAAACTGTCCATCATCTACCCTGTGAGTCCACGCTTCACCTAAGCAGGTTGCAACTTAATTAGGATTTTATTACTTTTTTTTTTTTTTTAGGATTTTATTTTACTTTTCAAAAGAAACTGCTATCATTTTGCAGGGGGTCAGACAATCATAAACATGTTAAATGTTAAGAATGGAATTATTTGAATGTTTAAATAGCCGTTGTATAAGCAGTACAGATAGTTTCAAGCTCTTTTACTATATGTAAATAAACCTCTCTTTGGGTTGTTGGTGTTAAACCCAACCTGCCTATGGTATATATCCATAACCAGTTACATATTTAATGTGCTCTTCATGTGTTCATAAATGTCACATCTTGTTGTAGAGGCAATTTTGTATGGGGAATATGTAGCCAAATGCCTGCCACTCTCTTGTTCTGTCACAGCTGATTATTATTTGTGGCTAATAAAATTCAGAATTGACTGAAATGTATCTTACATCATCTCTTGAAGGTAGATGTATATGCGTGAGTGAGTAATGGTTGCTAGGGAGAGCCTAGGGTTGTACACATAGGAATGGAACAGGGCAGTGAAAAAAACAACAGGAAGTATTGCTCAGGCAATGATGGACCACACAGCATTTGCACTTGAATCACGTCTGAATGACCAAATGCATCAGAACAGTGGCAGAACCATGAGACAAGAGATCAGCACTGATCTGATCTGAGAACTGTTTGGGTGTCCAGCCCTCCTGCTGGTGTTTGACCACTGATGTGCCATGACTGTTCTGGGTACAGCAGGCTAGGGATGCAGAGGGGAACAACTGGGGATGGGTACTGTTCTCTGCCATTATATCCTGGGTCCACCAAGACAAGACAGAATTATAATAACCTTATTCATGAAACAGTTTTCAGTATATGACATTCAAAACCATTTCCAAAATTGCATAGTTTAAAATACATAAATGCAATTATATGAAAAAAAAACTGGGAAGACAAAAACACCAGAACATCTGCAGTCAAATAAAAAGAACCGCACCACATTAAGAGTAAGTCAAAAAAGGTAAGTCTTTAAAAGTAATTTGAAACTGGATGAAGGCAGCCTTTCTAATGTTATCAGGCAATGTAATCCACAGTACTGACTATTTCACGCAGTGCTGTAGCGGAGATTCAGTGCTATTTTAAGTTATGGAGCAGTGGTTCCGGAAGTGCTCAGAAACCTGCAGGTTTTTTTCCCTCCTGCCTCTGAAAGTACTACTGGAGCTTTTGTGCTTATCCTGACTCACCGCTATGAAGATCCAGCTGTACTACTGGATAATGCAAAAAATTTGAGCTACAGGACAGAAGGCATCTTGACAAGAACGTTGCCAATGCAGATGACAAAATAATACAATATGAACATAAAGTAATGTCTTCAAAGAGGTCAAGTGTATTCAGCTCCCACCAGATCTATGGGTGTGATGCTCCTGTAACCTCATCTTTTTTGTTTCAAATTGTGCTTTACCTTCCGCAAAAATCTGGTTTTAAATGATATGCGACCAATGAAAATGTCCTCAGTGCTTTAGCGTTTAAAGTACTTTGTCAAAGTCTCTGTCTCACAGTCTTCGTAAATTCTGAGCTTGTTTTATTCGTTTACCACCGCCAGCCTTTTGTCAGAGTTAGGGCTGAATGATACATCATTTGTGTTTTTGTTTGGCTCATAAAGCCCGTTATGTTTGGGATGTCCATGCTGGCATTTCAGTGGATGTTTCCCCCAGTTCTGTCTCAGAAAGATTAAGCTGATTTGATCATTCTGCTGCTTTGCAAACTTTATTGCTTTATTTTTCTGTAACACGTACTTGCAGATAAATTCATAAGTAACACCATTATCAGTTGCACGTCTTTTATAAGTAATTACACAAAATAATAACACATAACAATATGAATATAATAACATAATAATATTTTCCACTGTCAGTTAGCAGTGGTGACAGACCATTATCACAGAGGACAATTTAAGTACCTAGATATTAATTTTTGCCTTTTATAATTTGAACAGCTTGTTCAGTTTAATACCAACAGTTGGCATTAATTGGTTTAAAGTTTACACGGTTTAAAGTAATGGCAAGCAATGTCTATGAGCAAATATCACTTCGTCATCTGGAGAATACAGCTACACCCAGTACAGTAAATGCAAGATAACTTTTTCTGTGCAGCAGCTGGTGTTGGCCAGCCCTCACTGAAAAATTAAATTAACCCCCACACACCTGGCGTTCTGCAGTTAATTTCTTCAGTATGCTGTGCTGAAAGACCCCGGTCTCTCCCTTCGGCAACCACGACAACTCGAAGGGGAATGAGCGAGCAAGCGAGAGAGAGAGAGAGGAGAGAGGATAGAAGAGAGAGAGAGAGAGAGAGAGAACATAACAAAACACCAACCCCATTTCTGTCTGTGATTATTATTAGAATTGTCCTGTTCTGTGATAACATTCCAATTCTGTTCAACATAATTGTCCCTTTTTCTTTTTTCTTCTTCTTCTTTTTGTGTGTGTGAGTGTGTGTGTGTGTCGCTCCCGTTCAGTTAATCATCGACACAAGGCGTTCCTCTGGTTACAGGCATTTATTTTCCACCTCCATATTATCAACACGCCGTGGAAAATGTCGTAAGAACTGAATAAATAAACAAACATAAACATAAACATAAAATTATCTTGGCGTTACACAGCACTTTCACCGAATATATTATAAATAAATGTACATACCTCATTGGCCGCATTAACTACAGGGAGGTAAAAGGAAACTTGACTCCAGTCTTCATTTACATTAACAATAAAGTAACGTGACTTCAATGTCCTCTCTTGCACCGGACTATCCACACGGAACGATACTCTGCCTCTCAAGCATGGTCAGGTGAAAATGTGTGTGAAAAACAAAACAACCCGACGCTACTGCGACAATAGAACATTAGTTCCGCTATGTAAACACTATGCAGATTCCCGTTTAAACATTTATTTCTGTGTGTGTCTGTGTACCTTTTAATTACATCTATATGAATTAACAAAAATATATTCCTTTATTAACGTAAATAATTCTTATTTTTTAACTCAAAATTATGAAATGAACTTAAACAGTATAACTGACTCTGATGGCAGCTACAGTGTGTGTGTGTATGTGGCTTTTGGCAATAATGTTGTTAGAACGTTCATGCCAATAAAGCTTTCTTGAATTGAATAGAATTGAATTGAATTGAGAGAGAGAGTAAACTACTGATTGATTATGGGTTTGCTTGTGCCTCTGGGTGAGTGAGAGAGCTAGCCTGTGTGTTGGTATAGCCTACATTGCATGCTATTGAATGATCCCAGGGGGGCATGTGAGTGTTGTGTGCTTGAGTGAGGGACTATTTGACCACATAAATGGGAGATTAACAGTGTGATCCACTATGAGAGAGAGGAGTTTCATAGATTGTTTATTCAACCTGCAAAATCCAACCAGGGGACTATGGGCCTGAGCGTATGATAGATGTTCAGTTGGTCCACCAATATTGATTTTAAACAGTAGTTTATTGCATCTTGCATTTTATATGGACCCAAAACATAAGCAAAATAGAAATCTCCATTTGTCTGTATACTATATGGTGGAGTCTAAATCTTTCTTGTTTTTTTAAATATATTACGGATAAATAACAGTGAAGCTTCACAGAACTCATAAAAAACCACTCAGAATAATGACAGGAGTACAACTGGCTCTCGTGTATGTGCAAGTGATTTAAACCTGGCGCAGAGTGATACGTGCGGCTCTCTGCAACCCCCACCTACAGTAAATTGTGTACGTATCCAGTTTCTGCAACTAATTTTCGGCTTTGACCGGAGCAAAGTGGCCCGCAAATGAAAGTGCCCTAGGCAAAGGCGCGCCAGCCTCGGGTCGCATCAAACCGAGCCAGCTCTGCAAATGCGGCTAGCTCAGTCAACCTTGCGGTGATGGGATTGATTGACTCGCAGATTTCCGTTGTCGGGTCGAAATTGGAGAACTGGAGCAGTTAAAAAAAAGAAAAAAAGCCCATGGACGGAGCTTCCTATAAAAGAAAGATCGTTATTTAACGCCCTCCAACGTCATTGCAGTTTCATCTTAATTATGGAAGACGCATTTAAGAAAGTGCTGCTTATTTTTTGGCCACCAAAAATCCAGTGAAAAGTGAATTTACCGTAGACATGAACAGCAGGTTGAACTCGACAGATGTTCCGAAATGTCAGCATCACACGCGCCAATGAAGCCAGTTGTCTGCAGGCAGCGATGTGCATTAATGGACACTAGATGGCAGCAAAGGGCCGGTGATAATGAAGTGTGGCAAATCCGCAGCTCTTAAATTCATGGAACTTATTACCAGCAGATTCTGAGTAACCGGGGTGCGAAGCGGGGAACTTATTTCAGACAACGTTCCTGATCTTGTGATATCAGTGTTCTCGAACTGTGGTTTCCAAGTGGCTTATCATTCTTATACTGACACGTACGGATTCTTACAGGGTTCACACGTTCTTTCATCCATTCATTCACTCTCACACGCTTCCATACACAAAGACTAACATCACAGTCTCGTCAGCATACCCGCAATGGGTCCTGAAATAAGTTTCACGGTGAGCTTAGAACATTCGCTCTGCTGTGGGTGCATTACCGGAAAACCTGAACAAAAAAATAACACAAAAATGAAAAGCCAACCGCGGTGTCGTTAACCATGACCAACCGTAAAATGTTATGTTGTCTAAATTTAGAGTTTAAATCAGATTTGGCTGCTTATCCCATTATGCGTCCGGAGAGAGGTGCCATTCCGCCCGGCGCAGCTTGCCCGTTCTGATTAAAACACTCAAACAGCAGGTGCATCGCATTAACTGCTTGCATTGCACTAGGAAAACGGCACCGGGAGGAATGGATGCAATTTGGCTCCGCTCTGCAATTCAGAGCTTTCAATTCGCAAAGAGCTTCCATCGGGCGGTTCATTGTCCCCCTCTAATAAAGCTCTCAATGCCAATGAGCCTCTTTCGTCCAGTCCCCTGCAGTCCGCGGATGTGAAAACAGAATTGATTGGCTTTGCTTCCTGCCAGCAGCAAAAAAAGAGACCCACGGAGGGTTACCTGGAGCTCTATCAACGCGTGTACAATACAGTACTTTATTTATTTGCTTAGCAGGTGCATTTATGCGGGGGAGAAGGGGATTTAAATACAGTTCACGTGTCACCCATTCAAACAGCTGGATGTTTACGGCAGTACTTGAGGTTCAGCGCCTTATTTAAGGGCGCCAACAGCGACGCCTCAATTGGGAATCAAACCTACACCCGTCCGTTTCCGAGGCCAGCGCGATAATGGCGGTGTTCTGCTGGTGTTGCAGCTGGCTGGGAGCTGGACAAGGGGAGAGAGGTAAGGATGCCTGGCTGGCGAGGGTCCGAAACTCAAAATGGGGCATCTGAGTGGATAAGTGGCGTCTAGATGTACTGGGCTTTCTGCTTGCGTCATACACAGCTGTTATATATAGACTTGCGTTACATCCATTTCATGCTCTCGGTGAAGTCCCAGATGTTGAATTGACCATAAATTATACAATGCGTAAAATAAAGAAAAAATATGTAACATTAAAATGTATTGTATACCTGGTTACGACCAGCTGTTAAGCAAATGTTATGAGATATGTTAGCAAAAGAAGCACGGGTTCCGATCATTGTACTAAAACAACAAAAAAGGAAAACTGCTCTCTTTTGCTGGCATGTTATATTTTAAATGTGGATGCAGTTAAAGATGCGTTTTTAGTTATTATGAATTCAGAAACAGTCAGAAACATGCGTCAGTAGCTTATTTCTAAAGAAATCTGAAGAAGTTATCAATGCCAGTTTTACAGAAGGCGTTTGAAAAAAAAATGCCCATACCTGCTTCGTATAAACTAGCAACCGTATACATGCATGGAGTGAGTTAAGATATTGTTTCAAATTTCGGGTGGATGGTTGCAATCATGAAGCAATCACTGCAAGCACACCTGTGGATTTTGTACCTGTGCGCTGACAAAGGGAAGAGTGACACCTTAGAGCCCCCTGTGGTCATAAGTGGAATTACAGTTGAAGGTGGCATTCCCCAGCGACTACCTTGGTGGCCATGCCCACCATAGCATGCAGTCCAGAACTCAATGACTGTACACGCAAACTGGATTATGGGCCAAAGTTCAGAAGGAGAGAGACTATTAACACCATGTTCTCTAGATTAAGTTGTGCTATCAATAATAATGATAGTAGTAATAATAATAATGTGCAGCACAGCGGTAAGGAGCAGGGCTCGTGACCAAAAGGTTGCTGGTTTGATTCCCTGCGGGGGGCACTGCTGCTGTACCCTTGGGCAAAGTACTTGTCCCAGAATTGCCTCAGTAAATATCCAGCTGTATAAGTGGATAACGTGTAAAAACTGTGATGACTGTAAATCGCTATGGATAAGAGCATCTGCTAAATGACAATAATGTACTACAGTTAGCAAACTGTTACCTGGCGGTCACGGGGTTAGTTCTCAGTTGGGCTGTGGGACCCTCTAGCACTGTACCTGATATGAATTGCCCCTGTACATACCAAACCATGTAAAACAGCCATATTTAAAGTGCAAGCTATTAAAGTGAGCCGTCCTGGACAGGGGGGAAATAAATCACATAATATGCAGACTTGCTCCACTTTGATTTGTGTTCATGAAAATAAATCAATCTGAGGGGCTTATTTACACCAGAGTGCATAGCATAGCGGTGACACGTACAGGATCTCTAAATGGGAGCACCGAACCAAACAGATGTTCTGAGAGGCAGAGGGAAAAGCACTGTGGGTAAAAATAGCTAACATGGCAAGCATGCTGCTCAATGCTGACAGCACGCCTGGAGCAGGATAGCCGTCCTGCGGATGGTCAGTTCCAGCCCGATGGCCTGGATTAGGAGAGCCGCAGGCGGGCTGGGACGAGGTGCGGGGGGGATGTTCTGTCTCCCCATCCCCCTTCCCCCCGCAGACAGCATTGTCAGGCAACGTACCCACAATAGGCCCCTTTCTGGGCCCCTGCGGGCTCTATTGTCGTAGGCCGGCCCCCGTGAGAGCTTGCCACATTTCGTTTGCATTCAACTGTCCCCGCGACACAAAAGGACACCTAACGCTGCCTCATCCACCCCCCCCCCCCCCCCCCCCCCACCAGCCCCCTCACTTCCCTCCAACGGTCACCCCTTGGGTCCAAGTACAGCTGCTGCAAGGGCATTTTCAGACTAGTCTCTTACAAACACTGATGTTTGTGGGAGGGACAGAAAGGGCATGAGCACATCTCAGAGGGCTACATGGGGGAATATCATGGACCTAAAAGGTGGAGGGAGGGGGGGGGGGGGGGGGTTAGTGTGGCATAGCAGTAAGGAGTAGGACTCGCAACCTGCCTGTTCAATTCCCCCACTGGGGCACTGCTGTTGTACCCTTGGGCAAGGTACTTAACCCAGAATTGGCTCAGGAAATATCCAACCATATAAATGGGTAACATGTAAGAAAATGTAACCTGGATAACCTGGTTCCATTCCCCACTGGGGCACTGCTGTTGTACCCTTGCGCAAGGTACGTAACCTACCTAATCTCAGTAAATATCCAACTGTAGAAATGAATAAAACTGTAGCCTATGTAAGTCACTCTGGATAACCGCATCTATTGTAACAATGACATAATGTAATCATTGTAGTCTAATTAACAGACTTACAGATTGCAGAAGTGAATTAACAAGTTTGCAGAAATGAACCGAGATAAAACTGACAAATGCGTTTGCAGAAGAAGGAGCCTGTGGCTCCAGGCACAACTGGCCTGAAGGAGAACATGTGCCTCGTATTTACAGGAAAACAGAGTTGTAGGTCCAGCTCGGCCACACCCCCACCCCACACTCCCCACTCCCACACTCCCCAACCACTGCCAACCCACACACTAACCGGCAGAACATGGCTTCCATTGTTCTCCGGGTCAAAACTCCTTGTTCTTCCTCTCCACAATATGTACTCTCTTCTCACACCGCACACAACGCAAACTGTTCTCAGCCACATCCCTGGCCCTCACAAAGAGGGCACTGTACTGCGGCCTGGCGGGCACCCCCTGCCCCCCCCACAACTGGATAGTTTGGCCCAGATGGATATCGACCGCAGGGAGGAGAGGGACGGGATGAATGAGGGACGGAGAAGAAGGGCAAAAAAACAAAATACAAAACGAGGTATCACTTTCATAGTTTTCACCACTCCTCAACCTCCTGTCACACCAAATTCGGACTCCTGGTATACACCCGCAGTTTTGACGTTCTTACTCAGGACCTGGTGAGGAGTCGAATCCCAGTTGCGGCCCATCTGACGAGCAGGAGCGGGGTGGATATTAACTCCAGCCCTGGTCTGTTCAGTGCGGCTGCTTCTGTGGGTGGTAACAGGGCTGTTGTGTTGGGAGAGTGAGAGCAGGCACGTGGCCGAGGGCTGTCAGAGAGGCCTTTTGACCCGGGAGATTTGCAGAGCAGACGCACGCTGTGTGTGTGTGTGTGTGTGTGTGTGTGTGTGTGTGTGTGTGTATTCAGTACACTCACCTTCACAATGGAACACCTGGCATCCACGTGGCTCAGACCTCCACCTCCCAGCATGCAAATGGGCTCATCTGCAGTGGAAACCTCCCTCCACCCACCCGCCATCTCTCACACAGATAAAACCCGCTTACACCTCTCCGCTGATTACAGGCACAGCTGTGCTGCAGGGGAGATAAGAGCCGAGAGGAAACTAAAGCCGTGAATCATCGGAAGGCCTCTTAGTCAGGGAAATCACCCAGCGCTATTCATGAGACGGCACAAACGGGCCAGCGTGGCCTCCCTCGCCCTCTTCATTTTTTCCCAGCTTCCCCTGCGGCAGTCTTCACAACTCCTCCTCTGCTGTTAAAGCCGGTAGAGGGGGGAAAAAAAAAAAAAACAGTGCCTCTGCCAATACCTCCCTGCCTCTCTGCACATTTGTTCTCCAGAGCCAATTCATCATGACTACAGTCATAAGACATGACAGGGTTTTGTGAGTGTTTTTTTTTTTTTTTTTACGCAGCATAAAAATCAGCTTAGGAAATACCAGCGCAATATCACATTTCTTTTTGTAAATCATCCCAGGACTAAAGAAAAAGAAAAGGAAAGGTTAAAAAAAAAAAGAACCAAAAGAACCCGTCTGTCAACACACGAGAAACACCTATAGTGAGGGTAAGCCTGGCCTTGGGCATGCTTAGCATTCAAATTACTGTTATTCATTCAAACACAAAATGACGCATGTAAGCATTTTACAATGAAACGGTCTTCCCACAGTGACAGACGCAACCCCAGGAAGAGGGAGTGCACCCAATGAACGACTCTGCCTCTCACAGTTTAATATTACCAGTTTTTCCTTTTATTGAAAAATATAGCTGTTATTTGGAAGAGGAAAAGTAAAGAAGGAATATATATTTTTATACAGAGTCAGAGAGAGAGAAAACAGGGAGAGGTAACATCCCGTATTTGGCATAAAACAGCCACAGAAAAAGAAAAAAAATAATAATCTACAGTTGAAAAGGTTTCAAATCTTCTTATCCGCATTTTCATTTTTTTTCTCCCAATCTTTCACACCTTTTCACATAAACCGCAGGCACTGGAGTGGGCATTCAGACAGCTTACTGTAAGTGAATCTTTCCCCATAGTGTTACAATGGTGCCACCAGTCATGGTTCTACCGCTGTTACACAGACAGCAGGGTATAAAGTTAACTTGCATAGCAAAAGCAGAAGTCACTATTGAATGTGCCGATGCAGTGATGTCACAGAATAAATAAGACCCTCCGTCCGATCCTGTTCAAACGCACAACACACTGTACTCTTCCCCCCCCCCCCCCCAAAAGTGCAGTGCGGTCAGTACAGAGTACGGATGAGTTTTTTTCCCCCTCCCCCTATCCCTCCCACAGTTCATTCTACCCTGAACTCCATCAAACAAGTTATGAACTACAAATGAGCTGGAGTTTTAATTAAGAAAATGAAAAAAGGCTTACGTACGTACCCAATTTGTGAGTAATTTCCATAATACAATGCGTTTGCCGCTCTCTCCATTCTTTTAATTACAATTACAGAGCGATTACAGGGATTTACCTTTCTAATGTCTCTGCGCAAATTAACTGCAGGCTCGGAAACATTAGCGTCGCCGCCGAATCGCTGACACATCGAGCCCTTGCCCTCCCCTCTCCCTGTTTAAACCCATATTAGTGCGTTTAACACAGTCCCAGACTAATGACGGCTTTGTACAACAGAGGATTGAGGTGACATGAAAGAAAAGCTGAAGACACCCACGCATTTGGCACATTTTTTCAGTCTTTTTTTTTTACACTCACTGCACGACATCCATGGCCGTATTTTAAACAACCATATTACCATCTCTACATAAGCTCACTTCGCTCCCTGACTATTGACCCTGTGACGAAACCTGTCCCAGCATGCTCCTCTGCTCGAACCTTGGCCCTCGTTAGGGGCGCCCCACACTTTGACAGCCGAAGGTCATCCCCTTTCTCTGCTCGCCAGCCAACACTTTTCCTTGTAAACAACACCCCCCCCCCCCAATATGGGCTTGTAGTGTGATGTTTTACTCATTGGCTGATGCAGCGCTGAGCCCTTGGCCCCTACTGCGATTGGTGCAGAGAGTCAATGATGAGACTAGTATGTGGAGAAGAGCAGCATATCGGGAGAATCCCTCATCTCAAACCTACTTGCTTTTGGCACCCAGGCACTGTTGGAAAGCGGAGGAGGCACCCGAGTCCCCAACACGGAGGGATCTGCAGCCATGGGCCAGAAAACACAGGGAATGACAAATCTCCCTCATCTCTCCCTGATCAATGTTAACTTCCTCTCAAAGCGAGGGGCCGGCCATAAATTTGCAATAATCCGGGCTAAAAGCAGCAGAGCAGGCAGGTTTTTCCTGTCTCTCGGCTCAATGTTCTGTGTGAGAACATCCACTGAGCAGGAGAGAAAAGTAACACAGCAAAGACCGCTACCCCTTATGCTATGGAAGCCCTGCTGGAACCAGGCTGGCTCATTATAGCCCTTTTTCCACTACACAGCTGGAGCCTGGCTGGCTCAGTATACCCTTTTTCCACTACAGAGCTAGAACCAGACTAAAAAACTCCTACTGAGGAGATCAACAAAGAGGAAACCAAGGAGCACACCAGTATTACCGATCACAGCTCAGAGCCAGAGGTAAACAAGAGAAATATTCAGCATAGTTTTTGTTATTGTGTAACATATATGTTATTATATTGATTTTTTTTCCCGCGGTCAGCCCAGGCAGTCACCTCAATCTGAGCAGACTCCAGCATTCCGCGGGACACGGTGTGCTTCAGGTGCGCCTGTTGTGGGTAACACAATACAAAATCCATTGTGCTGTACCTAGCCAGCCGCCCTTGGCTCTGGCTCTGCAGCGGCAAAGGAGCACAACCAAGGGGTCACCTAATTGGAGGAGCGCTGCCTTGCATGGCTAGTATCCCGACTGGGCCCCTCCTCCTCCTCAAACTTCACTCTTCCTCTCTGCAAACCTGCACTTACCGGCGTTCTGTGACAGACACACTACATACCTGTATTCCTCACCGCATTACCATCCTGAGCCCCAGTATTAGCTCTACCAGAGAGGGCGCTATTTCAAGGTGCTGAGAAAGGCCACATTTTTTTAAAAGTTAGTTTGCTTCCTTTGTCTTATGTTTTACAACTGGAAAAGGAAAAGAGAAAGAGAACAAAAACAATCAAAATGTACAGCTTAAATCCTCGTGTAAACCTTTACAAAAGTTAGCGTTTTAGGGTGTTATGTTATCAAAGCACTGGCACCATGTGGTTGCAGCCAATAAGGTCCAAGTGAATCTGGTGTCCCTGTGGTTCCGTGAGAGGTATGTTCACTTGAACCACAGATGGCCATGTGCTTATACACACACAGGTTCAAAGTCCCTTCACATCTTGAACTCCAGTCCTCTTGTAGGGTAAGGCTGGAGTTGAAGTGTTGAGTACCTTAGACAATACGGTTCACAGAAATAATAATCCATAGACACTGAAGAAAAAAGAATCCCTAAAACCAGATGTTATGGTGCAGGACAATTGGTGAGTTTTGTTTTGGGTTCCCTTGTAGGCAATGCCTTGTGCATGCCAATGAAGCTGGGCGTAGCCAAGGACTCAGATTCCCAGAATGCATGTGGTATAATCCTCAGTTTTTCTTCAAATCCTGCCAGGTGATCAGGTTAGGGAGAGGACAGACAGTAGCAATGGTAAACCATAAATTTCCACCACATTAACCACTAGTAACTTAACAACAGTATGTACATAAAAGAGCCAAAGATGAAAGTATGAATACAGGAACCTACAATTGTGTGTTATTGGAGATAAGACTGAATCTCAAAAGACTGAATAGAGAAGAAAGACTTGCAGCCAAGGTCTATGTGAATCTCTCCAAACACACACACACACGCACACACACACACACACACACACACCAACTCGCTGCTTCCTGTCTAAAAGCGTCTGGTTGTGTGGGACTCGTACAACTCACTCTCTCGTTTCTCTGACTGTGGGAAACTGCTGATCAGCCTGCGACCTCACCCGAAACCCCCCCCCTTTCCCTTTCACCTCCCGCCTGCCTCACGCCCAGTGGTGAAAGGGTGGGGGGGGGGGGGTTTGAGAAGCAGCTGCTAGGCGCAGACATTACCACTCCATGCGTTCGGCTGTGGTGACAGGGATGGTATGTCACCACTGCTCTGTATCTTCAGGGAGATCCCGCAACCCTTCAACAAACATCTCGGAGGGTGGTATGTGGGGCCGTAATGCTGAGAGGAACACACACACACACACACACACACACACACATACAAATCCAAAAATTCCTGTTTTACAAAAACAACAAAAAAAAAAAAACATACAAAAAAAGACAAAAGAGAATAGAAGTAGGTCACGCACGCTCTCTGCTAAGTCTTAAAACTGCTGCTTTTGCGACATACCAGTCCCTCCAATCATGGGAGTAATGAAACCAACAGTGAGAGAGGCGATGAGACAATCCTTTAAACATGACGACAGGGGCATTCTGGGAAAGGCGGCCTTTCGTTCCAGCACAAAGCTGCTCCGAGGACACAGAGAAAGCAGCTGGAGTGGACTGAGATTTAACAGTCTATGACATGTAACCCGGTGGGTGAACCCAAGCCCTAGGAGAGCCAGAACTGCAGTGATGCTGGCACTCTGCCCATGAGCGTTTTATGTAGAGTATGAGGCTTGTGTTCCTTTACTGGTATCAGGCTCTCCCTTCTATCCTGTTGAGGAAAGCACTGGAATTCGGTACTGCTACATATAACTCATGGAACAATCGTTTTAATTTCAGGGGGCTAAAATCGGATTCTTCCGTAGGGCCACAGTTTCCATTCGGCCCCTTGGAGCCTGCCGGGGCTTCTCTTTACACAAGTCCTCAACGCTGCTCATTTCTAGAACCTTCTGCCACGCTCGCTTTTTTCTTTTTTTCTTTTTTTTGGGTCCTCCTTTACACTCGAATCTCGTCGTCGTCCTCATCCATGAAGGAGAAATCTTTCTCGTCCTCCCCCTGCGGCGAACTGAACTTGGCGCTGTCCGAGTCCCCCCCCTGCAGCTGGCCGAGTGGTTTCTCCTCCAGGGCGGCGGATCCCGCGCTGGACACGGAGCAGCTGTCCAGGTGGTGGTGGTGGCGGGATCGCGGCTCCAGGGTGTAGGGCCCGGTGGTGTGGTTCCCGGGATCCGTGGCCCGGGGAGGGCGGGTGGGAGGCGGCTGGAGCAGCCCGCTGTCGTCCTCCTCTTCCTCCTCCTCCTCGTCGTCTCCCTCGCCGGGGGGGCTGAGGGGTGGGGAGGCGCGGCCCTCGCTGTTCTTGCCCTCCTCATAGCCCAGGTCGTCATCGTCCCACGCCTTCTTGTCCATCACGCTCAAGATGTCCCCCAGCATGGACGGGCCCAGGTCGATGTGGAAGGACATGATAGACTCGGCATGCTTCATCCCGCCGCCCCCGCGGGGCCCCGCCGAGGGGGGCAGGTCTGTCAGCTCCCCGAAGCTCCGCTCATCCAGCTCCGGGTCGCGGGCGGTACCGCCGGCCGCCGCCGCCGCCCCGTTGGCAGGCTTGGCGTCGGCATCGGGCCCCTTCTTCAGCGGACTGGAGGAGAGGCTCTTGGGCACCCGGGCGCCGCCCCTCCCCTCGTCCCCGTCGTTGAGGTGGGGCAGGGACACGGCGTTCTTAACGAAGGCGGGCGAGCCCGTGGGCGGGGCCAGCGCGTTGTTGTTGTCGCGCTTGCTGTCGGCCCGGTTGACGGACTGCGAGCGCTTGCTGCTCCGGAAGGTGCGGGACAGCAGGCCTGGTTTGGGCCCCGGCGAGCCGGGCTGCGCCTCGGCTTCCCGGGGGGGCTCCCCGGAGCGGCTGCTGAGGAAGGAGGTGTCCCCGAAAGCGTCGCCGCCACGCCCCACGTGCATGGTGTGCCGGAAGTCCCCCAGCGGGGCGCTGATCATCTCGGCCGTCAGGTCGGCCCGGGATCGTCGCTTGGACTGGGACGACCCTGACACCAGTTGCTTGAGGATCGGCATCCTCTCGGCTCTTGCTCACG
The DNA here is from genome assembly GCF_013368585.1 of Megalops cyprinoides. Classification (NCBI taxonomy): domain Eukaryota; kingdom Metazoa; phylum Chordata; class Actinopteri; order Elopiformes; family Megalopidae; genus Megalops; species Megalops cyprinoides. The sequence goes on along the minus strand of NC_050583.1, from coordinate 9,807,987 downwards.
CTCCGCGGAAAGGGTTTAAAAAAAAAAAATAAAAAGTGTTGCGCCGTCACCGAGAGAACCGGACTGAGAAATTCGCAAAAAGTTTCGCCTCTTGAGCGTTCGGGTCGACGCGGGGAGAGAATCAGCAGGTCGTCAAGGTACACGCATATCCAGGTACACAGACATCACAGCCATCGCAGTACTTCAGAACGCCAGCCCTGATCTGCGGGTCCAGACATCCAGCCCTCAGCCTGCAGAGAGAGAGAGAGAGAGAGAGGGAAGAGGAGAAACAAGTCAGGAGAAATATAAGAGCACGTCGGACAGCACAAAGATGCAGACTTGGCTCGTCACATTTTGGCAGGCCGAGTGGAAAAAAGCTGAGAGAATGCCAGTCTGCCATATCATTCCTGTCTCTCACAGAAGGATCGGTGAAACTCTGCAGCCTTTCGTTGTGACTGGGGGCTGTGCGTGGCGTACACGACCGAGATGACAGATGCACTTCAACCGCAGAAGTAAACTGTGGACCGCGATCAAATATTTAGACCTTTCACGAGCTGCCAAAGTTTTCTGACAGAACGCACTTGGACTGCTATGAGCTAATGGCGTTTCAATCTGTGCTGGAATCAGAGCTATGAGGGCTTGGTATTATCGAAGAGAGGGAGGGAGACAGAGGGGGACAGAAAGAGAGGGAAGGAGAGAGGGAGTCAGAGGGGGAGAGAGAGTGAGGGAGAAGGGAGAGGGAGAGAAGTAGGAGAGAGGATAGAGAGAGGAGAAGGAGAGAGAGGGGGAGAAGGAGAAAGAGAAAGGGAGAAGGAGAGACGGAGGGGGGAGAGGGAGAGAGAATGGGAGAAGCAGAGGGAAAGAGATGGAGAGAGGGTGAAGAAGAGGGAGAGGAAGGGACACAGGGAGAACTAGAAGGAGAGAGGGAGAAGGAGGGAGGAGGGAGGAGGAGAGGGAGAAGGAGAAAAAGAGGGGGTGAAGGAGGGACAGGGAGGGACAGGGAGAGAGGGAGGGAGAGTGGAAAAACAGGCCTGCTCTTTGTCAGTACCCAGCAGCCCTGCTCAGAATCCTTTATTTCCAAGATCAGAAAAACGAGAGGAATACGGGGCGAAGAGGGCAAGCCATTATGCTGAAGGAGTGAAAAAAAAGCGAGGGGGTCACAGGAGTCCTTCAGCCTCTCCAAGTTCCCTCTGGAAGCAAGAATTCCTCTGATGTAGTGAAAGGGGGCCACCGGAACACATTCCCCTCACGTTAAGAGGGTCATTCTCCCTTTCCCAATGCCGCTCGGAAGGCGAACCGAACGCCGAATATGAAATGGACCAGGATTTCTCATCAGCAGGTCCCCCTCGTTTCCCGGGAGACCACCCCCCCCCACCCCCCGTCCCCCCCAAAGCCCGCTTCCCTTCTCTAACAAGTTGCGTAACCCACAGACTCACAATATGTACCCCATCACGTCCAGCTGTGTTAGGCAGGGAATGAGGAGCCAGGGCATTTCTCTGGCATGGACTCACATCTCTTTTCACACACCATACGGGGTGTACCGAGTCGTCCCGCTCCGGGGCAGTACGTCGTCAAGAGCTCGGGCTGCTCGCTCGCTCCCCGCCTCCGCGCCTTCCTCAGCCTCTGTGAGTCTGCCAGGTCTCTGACCCGCCTGAGGGGGACATCAGAAACCTCTTACGAGGATCTCTGTTTCTCTTCAGTGCGCTTCCCTGCCCTGCTAATGGGTAAGACGGAGGCTGCTTTGTATCAGGGCCTATTCTGGGACCAGGGAGACTGGCTGCTTAATAAAACCTGGGACTTAATAGGGCGGCAGTGTAGCACAGCGGCTAAGGAGCAGGACTCGTAACCAAAAGGTTGCCGGTTCAATTCCGGTGCTGCTGCTATACCATTGAGCAGGGGAACCCACAATTGCCTCAATAAATATCCAGCTGTATAAATGGATACCATTGTAAAAACTAACCGATGTAAGCCGCTGTGGATAAAAGCATCTGCTAAATAATGTAATGTAATGTAATGTAATGTAAAACCTTTCTGAAAACTGAAGGCCGTACTCCGCCTGTCCCAGACACTCAAACACTGTGCAGACTGGACCGACTACAGGCCCAGAAGATTGCCCGGTCTGCTGTGCAAGTGGGATGTGAAGCAGCCTCCCCTAATTCTACAAGCTGAAACTGCGTTGGCCCGTGGAAAACATCAATTAACCATTGGGCCAATAAAACAGCGGGAGGGTGCGGTGAACTAAATATTGTCCCAGAAACAGCACACACAACACTGAGCATTGACTCTTAAAATGGAGGGGAGGTTACACAGAGTTGTTCAAAAAATGTACAGACTGGTCTAAAATTACATGGTTAAATGGACATGCAGTCAAGCTAAATTCCAAAGGATCTCTTACACCAATTTGCATTCCCTGCTTAGGCTATTATGTCACATACAGGGTTCCCATTCTGGTACTTGTTCCTATTAGGCTATTCATTTTCTCCACAGTACTCAGCAGCCCTACTGCTGTACGCAAAGCATAAATGGACAAAGTTTCCCCTAAAGCTGACAAAGTTTCCTCTCAATTCTCCTTGAATTGTATTGTTAGGAGTATATGGGTGGAAATGTGGTGTAGTGGTAATGAGTAGGACTCATAATCGAAAGGTTGCCAGTTCAATTCCCCGCTGGGGCACTGATGCTGGACCTTTGGGGCAAGGTACTTATCCCAAGATTGCCTCGGTAAATATCCAGCTGTTTAAATGGGTAAATGGAAAACGTAAAAAATTGTAACCTAATGTAATGTAAAACAAAAAAGCTACTTCAGTTCCTTCCAGATGAATTTTCCTCCCTCCAAAGACTCGGAGTGGATGTGTCTACCGTGTCTTCACATTATTGTTATTCAGCAGACACTCTTATCCTGAGCAGCCTATACAATAAGTCCTGCCTAGCATCAATGAATGGTAATCTGTCCCATGATCGCCAGTCATTCCTTATGTAGTGCCGTGTGGTTGGTGTGTGGAGGCCTTTAACACACACTTTAAACAAACTTCTCCAGCTTTTACACTGAACACACACATCTCCCGCACATTCTTCTTACATGACAAATATCTATTCACAACTCGTCACTGGAAATTCTGCACGCTGACCTACGAAGGCCACGAAATGCCATATTGCTAAATCACTGTATTTTAGGAAATGATGTCACAGATCTCGGCGCACCGTAACAATGGCAACGGCAGCAGCCAAAAGGCCCTCTCCGCATTCCAGCGAGCTGAAGTAGAAGCCGCTGCTTTGTATGTGTGTGCGTGCACGCCTCCCCCCCTCGATGAATGGGCTTCAGACAACAATATTCCAGAGCAGCGTCACCCTCGAAAATATTTACACGGCCCACAACAAGGGGGCCATTGAATTCAAAAAAGCAACTGTTGCGCTGAGAAGAGCTTGGGGGGGGGTTGATAAATGATAAGCCAGCCCGCTTTCAAAGGACAGAGCGTCCCTGTGGAGAACTTCACGCTCCCTCCTCTGCTGCGGGTTTAAACTCCTTATTGAATAAGTTGATATAATCCCCCCCCCCCCCCCCCGCCCGGTTCACATGGCTCTGCTGTGCCCCGCCTCCACGCCGAAGAATCCTCATTTACACACAAGCGAGGAAAACGCCGTCACCAACAATGAATGAATGGGCACTCCGCAAATATTTGACCGGGACGCTGAAGTTACGGTCAAAGGGTTCATTAAAGAGCGCTCGCCTTTTAGCTCTTTCTTAAAAACAGCACATCTAAAAAGGACTGATTGGATTACACCAATTACACGGCACAATCTAAGAAACAGAGGCAGTATGTTGGCTGAGGTAAGGCACTTAAGTGTGACCCGCTACTGCACGTAGTAAAGGAGGCCTAAACCACAAGACCTGATGTGAAAAAGACACAGGAAATATGGTCTGAGCCTTTAAAGGTCACCTCACACAGCTGCTCTGAGGAGAGCCACAGGAAAGGACAGGCACCCGCCCAGGAGGCTGGGACAGACACCGGGTGTGGACTAACAGGCCTGCTGACAGAGAGCGGGAAGCATTCCATGTTGGTACCTGCATGCAGGTACGACTTCTCCAGAGACTGTGACCTGACACCAGTCCGTGCACGCACACACACACACACACACACACACACACACACACACACACACACACACACACACACACAGCACACACACCACGCACACACACACCACGCACACACACACCACGCACACACACACACACACCACGCACACACAGCACAGCACACACAGCACACACCGCGCACACAGACCGCTGCTTCTTGTAATTTCCTGCTGCGTGTCATGCATTATACCAAAGCTTCAAATCTATCCAAGTCATTTTACCAAGTCCCTAAGGCATGACCTGAATTCCTCAGCAACGGAGCATGGCAAGGTCAACAGAAGCCACCTCCACAGCAAGCAGCACAAAGGTAATCTCAGTGCGTGCTGGGTTGGCCTGGGAGACCTCGAATATCAGCAATTCATAACGTCAGGGAGCTCCTCCCCTGCACTTCCTGTCTCCTCGCCCTTACTTGCCAATGCCTCCGTAGCAAACGTGGGCCTGCTGAGCTTTGTGACAGAGACTTCCATAATTCAGCAGGCCTTTGCATATCCCCCCCCACCGCCTTCCCGCCCACAGCCAACCCCCACAGCCTGCATGTTAATGTGTCAGTGCGTGTGCGCACTCACACGAACAAAGGGAGCTCTGACAGGCTCATTAAAATTAATGCAACATGTTGCATCACAGACCTCTTTTGTTTCCAGAGCCTTCCGGTTCTCAGACTACTATCAGATGCAACACACTCACATTTGCAAGCACACACACACACACACACACACACACACACACACACACACAAACACACAGTTAAACAGATTGAACGATGTGGAACTAAACACAAAGGTAAGCCCATGCCTTCTCCACCAGCGCTTATAGCATCCAGAGAGCAGGGCTTCACTGTAGCACAGTGCAGCCCTGAACATGCATGTTCGCCTCTCCCTCCACATTAATCTGACCTGAGCTTACTGAAGCCCTGAACCTGCATATTACAGTCTCCCTCTACTGCAGTCTGACATTATAGTGGGAAGTCCTGAGTCCATGGCAGGGCGGTTAAAATTCACAGAGAAGAGGATAACCCTCAGGGTCCGGGTCACATGGTTTTAGACTTCTGAAACAGGCCTGTGAAACACTTTCTCTTTTCTCTCTGGGCTTCAGTGAATCTCTTTATAGAGTTTGTGTGTGTGTGTGTGTGTGCGCGCGTGTGAGTGCATGTGTGATTCTCTGTGCGAGATCAGCTTTGTTCATGTGAATGTGTGTCTTGACTGTGAAAACAAAGACTGAACGAGCCAGCTAGAATGTAAAGCTGGCCAACGCCACCAACCAAGCGGTTCAGCGACCGGTTCCTGCCAGTGACACTTGGGACAAATGCCTCATGCCCCCTCTAAAGACACCACGCTAGGCTAGGCCGCTGAAATGACACCGCCACAAAGAGCCCGACGCCTCGTCATTTCAGCTGCGAACAGCAGGCCCTAGCTTCCGTCCGAGCTGTACGACGGACAGTTCTGACACACTGATGCGCGGCCCCAGCTCTGTCACATTGATATGGCTAACGGGGAGAAAAACGGCTCCCTTTGTGCGAGCTTTCTGTGCACACAGCGGAGGCCATCGGGGATATCGATTCCCACAACACGCACCCCGCACCGAGCTCGATATCACATAGCCCGGGGCTAGATTCCATCTCTGTCGTCCTACGCAGAGCTGACAGCACACTTCCGCACTCGTTTTCTCCTGAAATTCCGCTACGGCCACGGCCTGGTAGGCGGCCGCCACACCACACCACACCAGTTCCCCGCACGGCCCCGTTTCGACAGAACCCTGTCCAATGGAAACAGTCCCCGAGGAGGGGGTAAGCGTGGTGGGTTTTTGCTTTTGGTTTGGAGCCCGTGCAACACAGAGAGTGACGGTTAACACAACACCGCTCTCACGTTGCAACTACCCGGGAGGCACATAGCCAGTGCATGAATCATTAACGGGGACTTATCTCTGTCGCTTAACCTGTAACGCACACGACACCTGCGCCAACTTTCACTTCCTTTTATCCCAGGACTCAGGGCAGCGTGACCGTCCGACGTTCCCAGCTACCCCCTGTCTCCCTGGCAGCCCCGCCCACAGGCACAAGCGTACGGTTGCCATGGTATCTCTTCCTCCGCCCTCTTTCGCTCTGAAGTGAAGCCGGCTTTGTGAAAGGGACAGCCGGGAGCAATCTCGCTGCGTGTCAGCACCTTTCTGGCCCTGCAACTGCGGTTTAATTTTAAACTAATTCAGAATCGGTGATGCAAGCGAGCGCTTCCCCTCGGCCTCTCTAAAAGTGCTTTACGTAACAGCTGCGTCAACGTGGGCAGAAGCTTATACACATGCCGCTAAGAATATACAGCATGAGAACTCCACCCCCTACCTCCACACCCCTGATCCGACTGATCCGACCCTCCCATGTCTCCCCGAATGACCCGCGCCCCTGGAACCAGGCTGGGCAATTATTATACCCCTTTCCCAGTTTAGAGATGTAACCAGACTAACTCATTACAGTCTTCCCCACTGCAGAGCTGGAACTAAGATGGCTCATTATATCCCTTCCCTACTGTAGAGCTGGAACCAGGCTGGGCAATTATACCCCTTTCCCAGTTTAGAGATGTAACCAGACTAACTCATTACAGTCTTCCCCACTGCAGAGCTGGAACTAAGCTGGCTGCATTTATATCCCTTTCCTGTTGTAGAGCTGGAACCAGGCTGGCTCATTTACCCCTTCCCTACCGTAGAGCTGGAACCAGGCTGCCTAACTTAAGGTTCCAGGTTGACTTCACATGTCTTGCGCTGATCCGTGTCAGTGCAACCAGCTAACACTACTGGCGCTGGCCTACTTACAAATGAGCTGTTGGCAGCCAGCAAGCTGCTTAACCCCCACTGCTGCGGTCACTGTCAGTATTAAGACACCGAGAAAGATAAACATGGAAGGGAGACGGGAGAACACCACCAGGGCACACACTCAGAGGCAGTCATTATCCTGAGGGGGTGCTGAGCCCTGGGCTACAGGCAAGCAGCCACCCCCGTCTGGGCAGATGCCAGTGGTCGGTCACATGCCATGTGCCTCAGCTCTGGTTGTGAGTAATGCAGTAGAAACATATTGGAGCTGCAGTGGGGTCAGAAGTTTGGCTCAAGCTTGCGTTGGTCTCGTTTCACCTCCAGACCGGGCGGTTTCACTCAGCTCTGATGACCCGTGTCTTCTGTGAATTCATTCCTTATTGGTGTACTTATTACCATTACCTAGGAGGCAATGTGCTGTAGTGGTATGGAGCAGGGCTTGCAACCGAACGGTTGCAGGTTCGATTCCCCACTTGGGCAAGGCACTTAACCCAAAATTGCCTCAGTAAATATCTAGCTGTATAAATGGGTAACATGTAAAACTGTAACCTACGTAAGTCCCTCAGGATAAGAGGATCGGCGAAATGACAAGTGTAGTATATTCTAGTAATGTCTTTTTTTCCTGTTAGCATAATGTTCTCTTCTAACCCTCGTTGTATTAATACAGCGCATTCTGCTTATACCAGTGTAGCACAGTGTGTTCCGGTAACACCTTCTTTTATTTAGTTTTGCGTATTCTGTAAACGCCGTCCTCCTTTTAGCTTAGTGTGATGTAGTAACGCTGTCTGTCCTTCAGTGAAGTGCAGGCCATTAGGATTTCCTTCCTGTCATTGTCACGGACCACCACATAGAGAGAACGCTGAATGATCGCACCGCATGGAGCCTCAGTTAGCCGCATGCAGAATGCTTCCTGCCCTGATGTAACCAATCCAAACTGGGAGGACGCAGGGGGAACAGTCGTTTGATTACCTGTCAACGACACTGACGATAACCAGGTGGCGTGGTATAAAGAGTCCACGGGGGGGGGGGGGGGGGGGGGGTGTAGGAATTCCCGTCCCGTCCTGGACAGATTTGCCTGCATATCAAGTCCTGGACGAACCGTGGTTTTCACCAGCAGGCACACCTGAATCAGATTTGAATATTTTCCATGAATTCACCGGGACTCTCCTGGAGATCCGAGTTCATTTCTGACGGTCAACAGTCTGAAGGAAGAGCAAGAGACAGGGCTGGTCCACTCAGTGGGACGCCACACTAGGCCAGGAGAAGGGAAGACACTTTCACATCCCCTTACAAAGCTAAGCTACTGAACAGGGTAAATACCAAGAAATCCTAAGAAAAGCTGGTGACCAGAGACACACAGATGCACTTGTTATCCTGCTCAGAAGAGGAGGTATAAGGGAGGATTATGTTTTTTTAAAAATTGAAACCCAAATACACCGACCTAATATCCTCTCAGACCGTGATTACACTCCAATCCTACCTTTAAGCAGAGGAGCGAACCGTGAATCTGCCAGTCAGGTGTGTCCACCTGTCACTGCCTGACGGATTATGGGTAGTAAGGGGGGGGGGGGGGGGGGGGGGGGGTCATTTGTGTTTTTCCTTTATAGCTGATGATTATTGTTAATGTCACTGTTGTTGGTTTTGTACCCATTTGCGACCCTGAACAGGTGATGAAATGGCTTTTGTCATCTTGGTAATGTTGTGGTATTTGAAGTTGACTTTGAGGGTCAGGGAGGGGTCACTCACCGGTACATCTGCCACAGGGTTGATACAAAATTAAACCACAACGTCCACTCCCCTGCCGTCATCGGACCCTGCGTTGCGAGCGTCCTCGTTACTCAGCTACAACGGCCTCCTTGCCTCACACCTCACTGCGAATGTGTTACCTGCAACACCCCCCCCACCCCAAGCCCACGTCACCTCACACCCCCCTACAGTGCCAAGCTCATTATCCACCCTCTTCTCTCACCTGACAGCACCATGTGAAGCAGTTACCCGCATTCCCTGCTAAACAAAGCCCTGCGTGACAACACCTCTCTCATTGTACCTCAAGATCAAAGCCCCTCATTCAGAGCTAGAGAAAGGGAGAGATTTGGCCTCATGCATACTGAATGACTCATCTACCTCAGTCCCACGGAGTGCTTTATTCATCCCGACAGTGGTAACAGCTTTAATCAGAAACACAAAACGAGGTCAAATTTCCTTTTCACACCCCCCCTCCCAAATTTTGCCATTCTTTCATCCCAGTCTATGGAACTGCTTCACTTTGTGAATCTGTGAAACAGTCATTTCTTTTCAAGCTGAGGTGGCATACTGTTTGTATCTTACAGTTAATATGCCATCCAATTATACTTCTGCATAGTCACTAAAGAAATTCCTCCCAATAGTAACTACAGTAGTCCAGCTGGGTCTGAAACCCACACCTTTCAGGATCCAAAACTTCTCACTGCTATCCACATTCAGTGTGAGTGAGGCTTAGTGATCTTGATGTCCTTGTCACCCGATTGCAGCTCATCTTACAGTAATACCGTATGATCCCTCTTGAGGAAAACCAGAATCTGTCCGTAACAAAGGAAAAAAAAAAATCAGATCCTCATTCCACTCCGAACACATAACTCACCACAATAACAACCCGTTTCTCCTGTTCCTGTCAGTCTGGCTGTTAGAGGCTGGTGTTCAGATGGGTGTTCACTTGCGGCGATGAGAGACAGATTCCCCCCCCCCCCCCCCGCAGGCAAATGTACAGAGCCCGCAGGCGACGTGACCGAACAACCCGACGACCAAACGACGCCAACGCAGGAGCGGATTAAGTGACAGGAGGGTGAGCTGTGATGCCACAGCCTGTGAAGTGACGTGACGTATGCGCATAATGCAACTACTTTCCAACAATAACAAGTTATTAAAAAGAAACACTGCCAAGTATTTACATATTTAAAAGACATTAATCTCTGTATTTCAAATGCGGCCCTAAATCTAGGGTTGACGGCTAACTAACATTCAGGTTTGGTTCCGTTCCACCATCCTTGCACTGCATCCCACTCCTAACAAACCTTCCAATGGAAAGAAAGGGATCTGGACGGAATCACCAGGGCTAATTTAAGGATAAACATGTGGCGTAACACAAAGCATCATTTCCTTTGAAATTCATTTCTATCAAACATCTGTTACTAAGAAGCCAGAGTTTGGAGTAGTCTCCATCAAAGGCAGAAAAAAAAAAGCTCCTTCAAGATGATTACAATCACTAAGAGTCTTTGGGACGGGCTGAACTGCAGCTAGCCTGGAGATGACCGAGGGTGGTGAGTCGGCCTGCGTTCTGCGCTCTGACCACAACATGGGGTCAACAGAACCTTTAGACGTGTCATTTCCTGGCACTTAATTGTACAGAGAAAATGTTTGCGCTCCACTCTGTGTGTGTTTCTCAGAATTCCAGGGAGGTGCCTCCAGTGCCTTCGTGTGGGCAGGGCTCCTGGGGGGGGGGGGGGGGGGTCTCCGGTCGCCTCCTTCAGCGCACCTTTGCAGTCAGCTGTGGTGCGTGTCGGCCTGTCCGTACCCAGTGTAGCCCCAGCGTGACCCACAGTGCGGTGTGAACTAGTTTCGAGACAACACCAAAACAGGCATCATTCTAGCAATGAGCAGCCGTGTGCCGAACACACAATCCCTGTGTAAACACTTAATAAATATGGGAGGGAAATGAGGCCTAATCCTCGAGAAGGAAAAGACAAAGGCAATTAAACAGGGATGACGTCTGCTGGAGGGAGAACAACAGGCTCTTAAGGTTAGGAGGAACTCGGCGAGGGAACAGGCAGGGAGAAGAAGGGAGAGGAGGAGGATGAAGCCAAGAGGGGAACAAAACAAACCAAAAACAAAAAAAACAAACGAGTGTTTCCATGCAGAAAGAACAGCCCGGGAGCAAGACGTTGTGCCTGCTGCCCCCGAACGAGGGAACAGGGTGACGTGTGACATTTCCTGCAAACACACACCCCCCAGACATGCCACGCTCTGACATTAGCGGATGCAGAGATATGCTCTGCTCCCTGCCTTCTGTCCCCGTAGGGGATGTGGAGGACAAGGAGTAACTTTCGAATCATTACATTACCGTTACATTACAGGCATTTAGCAGATGCTCTTATCCAGAGCGACTTACATAAGTTAGTTTTTTTTTTTACAATGTTATCTATTTATACAGCTGGATATTTACTGAGGCAATTGTGGGTTAAGTACCTTGCCCAAGGGTACAGCAGCAGTGTCCCAGTGGGGAATTGAACCAGCAACCTTTTGAGTCGATACGCCCCGCAGCAGGAAGGTAAAGAGCCGCACGCCCCTCTGACAGGCCTCCAAGTGACACCCCACTGCTGCCAACCACAAAACCAACCGCAGGGGGATTACCCAGCGTGTGTTCACCGGGGAAAATAAACCCAGCGGGTCTGTGCGTGCGTGTGAGTGAGTGAGAGTGTGAGTGTGAGTGAGTGAGTGTGTGTGTGTGTGTGTTTGTGTAGGGGGGGGGTCTCACATCCCTTGTCCTGTTCTAAACACCACCTTTCTTAATCTCAGTTTCACCTCAGTGTGTTCTGCCTGATAATCAGTGACATCTCTAACAACCTACAGCGGCTCACCTTGCCAGGGAGGTCTATTTGTGTAAGTCTGAAATGCTCTTTCAAAGACAGCACCCTTCCACGAACGCTGCTGACAGCGTAATTGCACCGGCGTTTCGATCCTGTGTTTATTTCCTCGCCGTGGCTGTTATTCTCCCTGTGCCCGATGTAGCGTGAGCCTCTGAATGGCGGGGCGAGGACCTGCGCCACACGCGGCCAGGAAATTCCACCAAACCGGTAATCAAGCGGGCGATTAAGTTTTTATCCCGCCGGGATTCCCCGCAGGCGTTCCTCCTGCCGCCGCCAGCGGCCCCGCCCATCCCCGCGTGGGGCCGACCGGAGACACCCAACCCCCCCACCGGAGCCCTGCCCACACAGAGGCGTGGGAGGCACCTCCCTGGAATTCTGGGAAACGCACACTGAGAGGGGCGCAAAGTACCGCTTTGGAGGATGGAGGGGCATGGGATAGTGCCGGTCGTCCAAAATGTTCTGGAATGTTCCCAAACCTCATTAGCCCTCTTGAAACACCAAAGGGGTGGGGGTGGGGGTGGGGGGGCGGTTACAGAGGACACATTGTGTCTGAAGCCCCGGCTCCCGTGAGAATCCTCACGCTTTTCTCTATGCGTTTGCTCAGGAGATGAAGGGGAAGGGGTGCAGGGAGTCCCCCGACCTGGTCCTCACACCCCTCCCTGATGACTGTGTACATGGAGAGGGCATGGCACAGAGGAGAACAATACTCCTGTAAAGCTCATTCCAACTGATATGAGAAAGACAGACAGAGAGAAAGAGAGAGAGACAGAGAGACAGAGAGAGAGAGACAGAGACAGAGCGAAAGAGAGACAGAGAGAGAGAGAGAGAGAGAAACAGAGAGACAGAGAAGTAGAGAAAGAGAAGCAGAGAAACAGACAGAAAGAGACAGAGAGAGTAGCAGATGAATGAAAGGGAGAGAGGGGCAGAAAAATAGAGAGAAGGAGAAAGCAAGACAGAGAGACACATAGAAAGAAAAGGAGCCATAGACAGAGAGAGAGAGAAAGCAGGGCAGAATCAAAGAGAGAGACCTACAGTGAAAAGGAGACAGAGAAATAAAAAGTAAGAGAGAGAGAGAGACAAAGAGAGGGAGAGAGAGAGCTATACCCTCACCAGCTCAGTGCAGAGCGCAGCCCAGGGGGGAAAAAATGTGCCAAATCACCACAAAGATAAGCGTCTGATACCAGGGTAGCAGAGGGCAGCGCTCACTCTGCCGACACAGCAGTTACAGCTGACAGAAAACGCACACACGCCTTGCCCACGGCGGAGGGGGGGGTCAGCCTGCCCGACAGAGAGCATCATGGGAAGGGAGGAGGAATGGGCGTGACAGGCGTGCTCACACAGGAAAGGGAGGGCGCGGGGAGGGAGACACTCCGACAGGGGAAGGTCAGGCAGAGTTTTATTTCTGATGAGCCTGACGGGCACTGTCACTCATGTTCTCTGTCACATATACACACACACACACACACACACACACACACACACACACACACACACACACACACACACACACACACACGCTCACAGGCAGAAGCCTTTGTTGTGAAATTTACACTAAGCCACTGGATGTAAATGAAAGGCTTCCTAATTGGTGCTCTCGGGAGAGTATTAATTATTCAATCCGACATTAAAATGGAAATGTTCCTTTCAAGCACAATGCACCGGCTGCACACTGTTAATCACGGTTCACAAGCAGAACCAGATTAAAACATCTGTCTACACCCGAGTGACTGACACGAGAGCGGTGTCTCGACGCCGGGAAAACACACACGTGGGTTTGCGCTCCAGCAGGACGGTGGCAGCGTGCAGAGACGGCTCGGGAACCGCACTCCTAACCAGAAGGTTACCGGTTTGAATCCCGGCCGGGCCACTGTTGCGGGACCCTCGAAGGAACCAGTATGGAAGTATCTTCGGTAAATACCCAGCTGCGTCGTAGGATCGCCGTCATCATCGTCATCCTTCGGCCGCAGCGGGGATCCGAGTCACCTGAAGCCTCCAGGTGTCCCCGCCCGCCATTAGCCTGGCCAGATCTTCCGCTGGCAGCCGAAGGTCTCTGACAGTGGCACTGGCGTAACAGAGAGGTCTCCTACCCCTGTTAGGGCAGGGGAGACTCAATAACACAAGGTCTGAGACAACTTGTTCTTTGGTACACAAGCAGTGTCCAGCAAATTCAGCTCTGCGCTGCTCTCCAAAGGTGGCAAATGGTGATGAGTCACCGTCGATCAAAGGATAGCATGCGAAAAAGACATCTTTAAGAATCTGTCACCAGACATAAATGTAGGGACTTCTGGCGCTTGAATGTCATTCAGGCAACTGGATAAGCTAGTTGCTTCCCTAACCTTGCACAATTCTGCCTAACATTAAAGAGAGCTGAGCTGTGCTGAGTTAGTGCGAAAGATGCATGCAGCTGCAAGGTCCTTCACGGTGTCTTAATTGATAAAAATACAAAGTTTGTTATTTTCACCATGCTGACCTCACAGGTTGAGGATGGAGCTGTGAACTGCATCACGGTAATCTACAGGATGGCAGACATTAGTAAGATCAGATCATTTGCTCATCTACAGCCTGGCTAACTTCATCGGCAGACACCACGAACTACAGCGGGTGGGCTGGCATCTCCACCACGGTTTCACAATCAAAAATACAGGCTGGAAGAGAAACAGGAGATATCTCGGAAAGTGACACCGGAAATCTCCGCAGATCTGGGATCTCCTGGAGGAGGGAGAGAGAGAACACTGGGAGCTCTGCAGCTGAGCTGCTGTGAGGAAGACAGGTCAGATGAGACAGCTGCTGAACAAGGGATCAAAGGACTTCCTCCACCATATCAGATGGCTGAGTACGTTTACACTGCCGAGCGAGGGGCCAGCCCCCACAACCTGTGCACTGTAAACACGCGGCCGAGGAGTTTGCATACCACGGCTCCCACTGTCGCTTCCTGCGTCGCGTACAAAGACACGCTTCTTTCACAAAGGATTAAGACTAAAACTCTGCTGATATGATGGTGCCCTGCAGTAACTGCATTACAAAGACAGATATTGTCTCACATGCACACACACACACACACACACACACACGCAAATGCACATGCGCGCACACACCTCCTAGCTTTTCTGTAACCCTTCCATTTGGAAAAACTAACATGGTATATCCAACTTGGATTGTGACCTTATCTTTTACATTACATTTATCTTACTCTTATCCAGAGGGACTGACATAGGTTGAAGTTTTGTCATGTTATTCATTTATACAGCTGGAAATTTACTGAGGCAATTGTGTGTTAAGTACCTTGACCAACGGGACAACGGCAGGGCCCCAGCAGGGAACTGAACCAGCAACCGTCCGATTATAAGCCCTGCTCCTTACCGCTATGCTACACTGCCACCTGCTCCTCTCACACATACGATCCTCTCACAACATATCAGTTTCCAAACTGAAAGCCAGAGGTGGTTTCTTTTTTTTTTCCCCTCACAAAGGAGTTAACACAAGAAAGGAAAATAACCTTGATAATGCTTCATTATCAAGGCTGGCATGTTGCTTTGCTGTAGTGCTAATGCATGATGCTGGCGTGTAACTGTAGTCAGTGTAGTCTCCTTATCAGCAAAGACGCCGTGACTCCTGTACACGGCATTCAGGTCTCCTTACTGACGTACACCACAGTCTGCTTACCTTATCGTCCGTTTACCTCCCTCTATTTTCCCATTCAGCACCGCAGTCAACAAACAGGTTCGCTATCCGGGAGACCACCTTGCGTTCACAGACGACAGCAGCCAAGACGGAACTCCGCTTCAGAGGAGCTGCGCACCGCATATGAGGCACGCCTTTGCACCTATGTGTGTGTGTGTGTGTGTGTGTGTGTGTGTGTGTGTGTGTGTGTGTGTGTGTGCGTATGATCTCAAAGTCCATCAACAGCTCCACAAATCATTTGACACTGTTGACAGTCCTGTTCGGGTGCATTGAGCAGGCACAGTGCCATCGAGCTGCCTGGTGCTCCTCCCTGTAATCACAGTTGTAATTCCCCCACCATCTTTTATTGATGGGAAAATGTGGTTTCAAGAACTCGCAATACCTACCGGCAGCTACCAGCTGCTGTCAGTCACTGGCCCATCTGAACCAGTGAGGACTGTCCTACATGACAAAACATTACGATTGGTGCATGGTAGCTCCACCCACTTCAGGGTCAATGAGGCCGCTGTCCCCAGGTGTCCCCTCCGCCGTTGACGTTCTCAAGGCCGGCACCCTGCTCGTCCTGGGGGCCACGACAAAGGAGCGGAACCGAAGACAACAGGCGAGAGCCTCGAGATCACAGCTAGTTCAACAACAAGCGCGAATCGGTGAGAAGCCTGAAACAAAGAAGGCAGGAAATCCGCACGACAAAGGGCTCGCCACGCCCAGGGAGGCTCCGCTATCGGGTTCGGGGGGGGACCGCGGGGGACCTGATGGGCCGGTGCGGCCTTTATCCGCGCGGTCAGAGTATACCCCAAGAGTGGGGCGGCTTTCAAGAGTCCCTGACGCACACAGGGGAAGTCGGGACAAAGCAGGCCGAAACCAGGGCAAGCAGCACAGGGCTTTGATGGAGCGCTGGGAGTATGGTGTCACTGTGCCTTTGCTCCCAGACTGCGGGCCCCTGTTCGTGATGTGGGCTCCCCTGGGACGGTGCTCTGCTCGGGTACGGCAGCACGTCCACCTGCTCCCGGACACGCACCGGGAGAGGAAGAACAGGAAAGAACCGCTGGGTTTTAACAGGGCTGGTCCAGCACTCCGACAGCGTGTGTCTGTCCGTCCATGCGTGCGATTGTATGCACTTTTGCGATGAATCACATAAAAACAGAGACGTGTTGTGCAACCGGCGGACAAACAGGAGCTAGCTCCCTGCAGCGGGTCCAGTTAATGGTTAATCTCAGTGGCTGGAGCCGGAGCAACAGAGAGGGGTGATATTCACAAAAGAATGCTGATTTATGTTTACATCTTGCCAAGGTCACCATTGGATATTTACTGAGGCAATTCTGGATTAAGCACTTTACATAGGGGTACAACAGCAGTGCCCCAGCAGGGAATCGAACCGGCAACCCCAGACAAAGGCTGAGAGAGAGAAAAGCAGCACCGTGATGAGCTAGAGGAAGTACAGTTAGGCTGGTTGAGAGAGCAGCAGCAGGTCTAAACCAGGCAAGGGAGTAGCAGCTCTGCATCCATTAAAAGAGGAAAGCACTGTTACCCTGGGCGAGAGGGTGAGAAAACAGCACCACGACAATAGGCAACAGGGCAGGCAGCTGCTCAACTGGGCGGGAAAGCAGCAGCTACAGGGGGCAAGAGAGCAGAGCTAGACCGGGACCAAAGACACGCATTCAGAGACCAAACACGAACAGGCCTCAGAGCTCTACTCACGTTACAGAGCTGGATGGCATCCTTCCAGGCGTTTCGCAGCACCACCCCGAAACCCCCGAGAGGTGACACCCCGTAGCTCGTGGGGGTGAACGGCATGAACCGTGAGGCCAGCCGAGAACTCGATTTTCAAATACCTTGTTCGATAGCAACGCTGAGTCAGACGGTAGCTATGAGGAACGTTCCGAAACACAAGGGTGTTGCTCGGTTGTTGACATCACCGAGGTTCAGATGGATGGGCCAGGTGCCTCAGCTGACAGAAGGGTGGAGGAAAGAAACGAGAGGATGGTCCAACAGAAACCTGGCTCGAGGTTCTGGAACCGTCAGGAAAAGCGTACAAATCACCCTCAGAAAAACAACAATCACTGCAGAAAAAAATGCCTCTTTTCAAAGCTTCCACGCTTTGAAACGGCTCTCTCAAAACTGGTCTCACTGCTTTCAAAAAAAAAAAAAAAATTGTTCCTGTACGCTGATGACACTGTCATTACGAAGACATACCATACCAGCAGCCCAGAGAGCTCGATACCTCAAAACGAGCCATTCTGAAATACAGAAGCCTAGCTGAACGGGAATGTTCAAAATCGATACATATTACTGTGTACCTAAAATAGAATAATGCGCTCATGCAGAAGGCAGGAATGCATAGCCTAGCAGGTTGTTATACTACAAACTGCAGTTTCACAAGAGATTTGGCCAAACCGGTTTCTAATCACTGTATTGGTCGCATTTCATGAACAGAAACCAGCGCATGACCTGAGATTGCAGGAATGCAAATGACTGACAGGCCACTCCGCCGCCCACATCGGCTGCGTTTCCGAGTCGCGGCGCATCAGATGACGAGCCTTCGGGGGCGGAGAGGGTTCGATAAAACTGGGCGAAATATGATCCATCGAACCTCCAAACACACGGGACTTGGGTTTCAGAGCCTGAGGCAAACAATACGGGCCCAGAGAGGATCATGGGATTACTGCCCATCAGCAGCGGGAGCAGGAATGCGGTCAAGTTTCAGAAAAATTACCTGGCAGCTCTCACACGCTCGGCCTTCTCGCTGAACGGTTCTTCGCTTGAAACTTGACGAACTTTCCCCTCTTCCAGGAAGCCATTGTTTTAATAAGGCTCAGTGAGGCGGGTCTGAAAACCGACAGCGGGACGTCCCGAATTCAAAGGGATGTGCTCACCGTGTGAGAGAGGGGCATCCGGTCATTGTCCCCGGCACAATATCTCTCCACTGGGGAATCCATAAAATAGATCGCACCACACCTCCATAAACAACAGAAAGACACGAGAGACTGTAACACCAGGCCGATTGACCGGATCGCTCTCTTCTCTTTACTGGCTTACTGGTTTAGACAGCTAATATTACCCAAGGGCTCAAGCAGAAAATAGAAACCCAGTGACCTACAACAGATCTTTGTGTTTCAACACACCAAAGGGTTTTTACGCATTTAGGGCAAGGGGGTTAGGGGTTAGGTAGGTAAGGGTAATAGCTTTGAACTCGTGACCGGAAAGGGTCAAGGGTGCACGGCAGAGTATGGTTATTTATATGGATAATTCCAGGCATTTCAGTGACCTAGGCCTAAAGCACAACACAATCCTTCACACTTGCACGGCACAGACCCCTGCACATTAAGGAGATTATTGCATAATAATTATCTACTCAATCAGAAAACACAAGCATGAAAATGTTAACAAGCTTCTGATGAATTGCTTTGCATGTGACGCGCATGCATAATGAAAGCACAACAATACTGCAGCTTTGTGAAGCGATGTGTAAAGTTCAAATATGCAACGCCCTGGTCAGTTGAAGCCAAGGCTCCATAACCAGGATCCGTGGTGGTGGGCACGTAGCCTATAAAAGGTTTGTAATCAGCTTGTCCTGGTTGGTCACTTAAAATAATCACCCCGCATTCTCCTCATGCTAACCTCCTCCAGAAACCCTAAACCCCTGCTCCGCGCCTCACACCCCCACCCCCACCCCCCCAACCTGTACCCCCCTCCTTCCTAACGTACAAACATCACCCTGTCACTGTCCTTTCCAACACAGAGAATTCCAGCAAAAGCAAACAGTTTATGTTGGAATTTCCTGGCCTGTGGAGGAGGGGGGCACGGCGACGACCGCGAGAACGCGTAAACGGCCACCTAAAACGGACAAGGTGAGGACGCCGCAGGAGCCAGACTGGGGCGTCCTTTCACCTTAGGGGGCCCAACAGCAGGACGGCCAAAATCTGCTCTGCTCCCTCTTCTCAGTTTACACAGAAAAAGCACGCCGTCTCAGTTTGCCTTCCAGAAACCGCGAACCTGAGGACACTGGCGTGTAGGTTCTACTGTTTGTTATTTAACGGCGGCCACGTTCAACCTACTGAAACACCCAAGCGTACTTTCACCTCAAGAGGCCCTGCCAGGAGTCAGCGAAAGCCAAATCGAGCCTCCAGGCCATAGTAAAAGCAGGCCCGAGCAACATGATCCGCTTTCTGTTTGACCCACTACAAGCTGAAACTACTGACTCACTCCGCAGAGTCTCCCGGGACCGGATTCATACGAGGCCTTGCCAACACTCCTCACGGACTTTCCACGATGGAATTAACCGAATTCAGCATTTTGATGAGAAACAGCCCATCCGCAGGTCCCAGTCAGCACCCCTGCACCCCCCTCCCCCCAAAATCTGAAATTCAGACTGCATCACAGTGACCTCAGAGGAGCTTTTGCCGGGCGATCGGCCAGCTCCCGTCTTTACTGTACCTCGGTAGACTTCTTGGCACGCCGTCCGGCTGAGACTGCAGCAGCAGCCTTTGTGAGGCGGCGGATTGAGAAAAGCTTTCAGAAAGGGTAACTGGCAACATCGCTCTGCTACTTAAACATGTGACCTGAGCCTGAAGAGCGCAAGGGAGCACCTGGTCATATTTAATAAGACTGGGTATTGATGCAGCTCATAGGCAGCGATCGGGTCGTTAGTGAGACAGAGAGAGAGGGAGGGAGGGAGAGATGGAGTGTGTGTGAGAGAGAGAGAGAGAGAGAGAGAGAGAGAGAGAGAGAGACAGAGAGAGATGGAGATGGAGGGAGTTGGAGATGGAGGGAGGGAGAGACAGAGGGAGAGAAAGAGAGAGAGAGGCACAGGGAGGGAGAGATGGAGCGAAGGAGAGGAAAAAGAGAGAAAGAGAGAGAGAGAGAGGGGCGCAGCAGCCAGAGGTATTGGTCTAGCAGGAGACCTAACCGCAGGCTGAGTCTGACCTTGTCCCAAATCTCCCCCTGGCCCGTCCTTTAGAAGGAAAACACAAATCCTTTATTCACGGCGGTAGGAAGCCCTCGGCGGAGATAGCGCTGCGGTGTTTGCCTGCGGTTTGCACGTCTCCATAATCTCTGGGTGTCGGGGGGTTTGTTTAGTCTGCTAAATGGCAGGCGGTGACCCCCCAGGTTCACGGAGGTCGGCCGGAGATACACAGGGGCCGCTGTTAACAGAGCCGAGTCTTGTGTCTGCTGAGGGCTCGGGGTCGAAGGTCAAACTCTGTCTCCATAACAAAACGAGACAACTCATAACAATGACGTCTCGAAGCAGGCCAGGACATGAAGCGAGTGAATGTGCACCTACACTGGTTTGTTATTTATTTATTTTTTTTTTTTTTAAGATCAGCTCATGCTGCTCCCTGTTATTTAAAAAAAAAAATGAATGATAACAGGAATCCGGCAATGATTGCAGGTTATTGGTTAGCGTTTGACAACGCAGCAGCAAGTGCAGTCAGCGAACAGAACAAACAGCAAAGGGAAATGACGCAGCCTACCTTCAAAGTAATGACGCGTGAAGCCAAGTCCAGCTCACCGAGCGTACGCGACACAGCGCTATACAGTACAGGGGGAATGCCAGGTTTATGAAAACAGACTCAGGGCATATCGCTAATGGACTGGAAAACAGGCCGCAATTTGACTGGCACGGTGCTGAGAGAGACAGCGTGTGTGTGACAGAGAGAGTGTGTGTGTGTGTGTGTGTGTGTCAGAAACCCGTTCCACTCATCTGACTACAGCAGGCAGTATATGAGACATACTGTGAGACTTTGTTTAAACTTTCTCGAAAAAGTGGTTAAGCAGTGGCAGGCAAGATGAAGGCCCCTCTCTGGGTTCATCTGTTGGTTCTTCCATTACATTACATATAGCTCTTTAGCTGATGCTCTTCTCCAGAGCAGCTTACATAGGTTACAATTTTTTTAATCCATTTATACAGCTGGATATTTACTGAGGCAATACCGAAGGGTACAACTGCAGTGCCCCGGCGAGGAATGGAACCAGCAACGTTTCGGTTACAAACCCTGCTCATCACCACTATGCTACACTGCCACCCCTCTGTGTTCCTTTACGCTCTTATGAATTTCTCCCTCTGGTTGTGTGAGGTCAGCGGTGTTCCACCAACGCTCTGTGCGCCATCTGATCCGGCAGAACTTTGTTAATGTTCAACCCCAATCCCCTTCCAAGAAAAGAAAAAAAAAAAATGCAAGCGTCGCAACTAAGGATCCCAATAACACGCACGTCCATGTCTGTGCGTGTGTGCCTGAGAGTGTGTGTGTGTGTGCGTCTGTGCGTACACTGTTTGCCGTTGCTGACCTGTGTGCCGTTCTTCCATTGAACAGACATTGACAAAACACTCAGCCATCTGTTCTCCCCAAACTGTGGTCATTTGTCTGACCGCGTGAGCTTAGGACTGCTGCGTTGCTGCTGCCTTATCTCCTTTTAAACATGGCGGTAAATCCCAATGGGTGCCTTTAGGGCCTGAAATCTACAAATAAACATGCCTGACAGACCATCAACCACACACACTCACTCACTCAGGCCTGCTGCACCCTGAAGCACTAATAAGGTATTTCTGTGCACAGAGGAATGACCCACCAATAAAGCAGATACAGGCCAAGAGCTTCTGAAAGACGGTAGAGAAAAACTGATGAAAACAGCCGTTTTTTTTCTGAACTATAATCCGCCGAAAGGCAGTTCAAAAATAGACTACAGCTTGCTGTCTCTTCTTCCCCCCTTAAAACTTCCTTCATGCAGGCGGTCTTTCTGTACAAGGAGAAACATACTTTCCCCCTGAATGACAGTCAGTACTCCCCTTGCAGCCCATTTTGTCACTTAAAAAAAAAAAAAAAGTCTAGTATTTCAGACCCCACTTCTCTCACCACTCGGCTTCAAATTGCTGGGCTCAGCGAAGCAGGGTCTTTTGTCCCTGTGCAAACAGCTAACGGTGCGCCCATTAACTTTATAGCTGCTCCACTTTTTTTAATGAGCCATCCTCAGCTTCTCTGCCCTGTGGGCCCCCACTGTAGGTCCCAATGTCCCCCCCATTAACCAATTAGCTGGCAGCATCAATGACAGGCAGGCACATCAAAGGAGGGGAACAACAAGCCCCGAATTAGACCCCCCCCCCAAATCACCACCCACCCATACAAACAAACCCAGACACCATTTGGAGATTACCTTGCATGTGAATGAATCAAGTACATGCCTTGAGCCAGGCTGGCTAACTATTCAAGAAAGGACTGGCCTTAATACAGTGAACCTGATCCCAGCGTTGAATCAGGTACGATGACGAAGCACGGTTGTCCCCACTCTTATGGCGCGGTTACCGAAATGCCAGAGTGGTGGCTGGGACATTCAAACGGGACGTTCGGTATACAATGTGATGCTCGTTTTTTTTTTTTTTTTTGAGCCCTGAAAATAACTTTAAAGAAAACATCACCGCATCCCTGCAAAGAGCTAGCGACGTCCCGAAATGCATAACACAAAGGCAGACGGGTGAAATGCGAACACCCGGCTCGATTGTTGTGCTAATTTCTTTCTGTGGCCGCAGCCTTGCTTTCATAACGCACGATGCAAAACAAGAGTGGTACTGTAGACCTCGCTCGCACTCGAAATTTGGGGCTGGCAGCGTAACAATAGACATGCAACGCTGACTGACGCGAGCGTATTTTCTGCCTCCATGAACGCACTCTTCCACAACACAAAAAGTAACTGGGGAGACGGGGCGGCGCATTTAATATATAAACTATAACTCAAGATCGAGACTAAAACACCCCATAATTCACCTCGCTGAGTATCAGGCCACACGCTGCCCGCGTTATTGTTGGACAGCCCCACACGTATGCGACAGTGACGGAAATTTCCCGACGATGCGAGAGAACAATAAGAGTTGACCCCCCGAAAGAACTGATGTTCATCAGCATCATCAAAAACAGCCGGCCGAATGCCACCATATCAAACACACGGGACGAAAATTCTACACGCACAACAAAAGCCTCAATGCACAAGGACCCGAGATGTAGCCAAAACGCACCATGAATAAAAACGAGCTTTTAAGGGCACAATATAAGAGTTACTTGCTACCAGCATGCGGACCAAAGGCACTCCCTTCTAAGAGAGAATGCGAGACGTTCATTGTTACAGGGTGGCTGGGATGTTGTGGTATTCGAACCTGAACGAAATGCTCTTTTCTTTCACGAACAAAACCTCCGGGCTCCGTTTTATTGTGCAGAACCTATTTGAAAGTGCGCTGGGGTACCAAGCCAAGAGCCGACATGTGATCCGGATACAACAAAAATGTATCGTACCACAACACAAAAAACAGAACAAAACTCTTATGAAAACAAAACTGTTTGCCGAAGAGAGCACACAAAATAATAAGAAAATAAGCAATGGATGCGCACGTCTGGTGTGCACTTCCACCGCGCTCCTATCATGAAGTTCAACTGCGGTTTCGGACACCCTCTAGCCCACAGCAGAGCGTGACATTAAACTGTAACAGCAACACCAGGTTTCATTTACCTTCTTTTCGGCAGTAATCCTGACGGCGGGATTCTTCAACAAATAACCCCAGTACGCAGCTGGCCAGTTGCACTCACAAAATGTTCTTTTCTTCTTGTGCTCCGGGGTATTAAACAAGTTCGTATTAGTGGTTTTGTAAATCCTTGGCTAACAACTCCAGATAGCTAGCACGATTAATAGCGACTACAAAGTAATTTCGGGAATATGTGACCCCAGTTTGTTTATCTTTTTGACGAAGCAGCGATTACTGAACGCATGCGGAGTGAATTTACAATCGACCGTTCAACCTCGCAGTTCAATTCTGGCGACGTCCGTCCGCGCTGCGGTGTGATGGCGCACTAAGCTGTAGCTTTATTCCTGCTCTCTCTTGGTTGTGAAATCGCCACCCCTTCGCTCTTTTAAAGCCACAGGACACAATTTATTGCCTGCAGTCAATGTGGCGCACTGGAGACGGGATAAAAGCCTCAGCATCTTTTTTTTTTTTTCTTTTGGGTTGTTCACATTCACTCAACACATGGTCAACCAGCAAGGGTCAAACGTAAGCATGTCACCTTTTATCAACGGCCTACGAACACCAGGAAAAATGCATTTGTATCAATAATTTTATAATCATTGTTGTTCAGTTAACGACACACCTGAAGCCCCGATTATCATGGTGTATTGTCATAATTATTGTAAATTTGATGATGTTGTTGCTGTTTGTTATTTTTCTTTGCACTTCAACTACGGTCTCAGAGCACAGGCAAATGCTTCCATGCGTTTATTTCAACTGCTAGTCTCTATATGTTCATTCATTTACTTGGTTAAAAACGATTCCAAATGTGCATTTACGA
Organism: Megalops cyprinoides; assembly: GCF_013368585.1. Lineage (NCBI taxonomy): Eukaryota > Metazoa > Chordata > Actinopteri > Elopiformes > Megalopidae > Megalops > Megalops cyprinoides. The sequence goes on along the minus strand of NC_050583.1, from coordinate 9,783,448 downwards.
GAAAATCCCCGGCATTCTTCAATTACATCAACGATGTAAGCACAGCCCTCTCTCTGGAATTCACACACAAAACATGCAATTAAAGTCGGTGTTTAAATAAAACCCATCCAGTACAAAACTTGTCTAATTAGTGAACATACTGGTTTCGTTCAACTCAGTCTCTCGTTTACCGTCTCCCTATAGTCTTTAAAAAACGACAAATTGACGAGAGAATTTCTTTTTTCTCTGCTATAACATGGCGGCTACGTTATATGCGTGCTAACTGCAAATGCTAACGTCTGCTATTCTTAATCCGCTATATAATGGTTCTTTTTATCTGTCTTTATATGACCTAATTTCTTTTGCATGGGAACTGTTAGGTTTCAACTTTTTACGTCATAACATGGACAGTCATGAAAGAATATGAAAGAGGTCATAGGCCTAGACATTGGATTTAATGGGCATAGGCAAAGCCACAGTGTGGTCATATTTAAAACAATATAATATAATATAATACATGGTGTCTGTAGGTAAAAAGGCAGACACAGAATTAATAAAATGCAATTGGATTTTACAACAGGCACCAGACAGTACATTATTGTCATTTACCTTACCTTACTTAGTGAGGAATCGAATGAGCAACCCATTGGTTACAAGCCCTGCTTCTTACCACTATGCCACACTGTTGACATGTTGAATCATTGTACCACCTGCATGGGCACATCCTTATTATATCCACCTCTCATCTCCAGCACCATAAACTTACCATCATCATGTAGGGTGCTGTTCTTCTCCCAGTATCCTTCCTACTGAAATAACACATACCATAAGTAGCATACGCACTGATAAATTACCAGAAATTTTGCAGTGCCTGTGTCTTTATAATAAAATTAAAATCCTCCCCACCTCCAGAAACCAAACACACAGAGATCACACACACACAAACACACACACACACACACACACAAATGCACACACACACATACACACTCACACAAACACACATGCTCACATGCACACACACACATATACACACACACCAACATGCAGGCACGCACACACACACAGACACACACACACACAGAGGTATACCCAAACATATACAGGAGAGGGCACGTAGATGAAGGCCACGTGTGTCAGGAGCATTGCAATACTGAAATATTGACAGTGACTGACTTTGCAGTGTTCGAGTGATAAGAAGTTATATGTGTATGCCTCTGTAAGACAAATGTACATTGCATTGGGTTTGAAGGAAACAGATTTTGAGTACCAACTTGCACAGTGTATAACTGCTATTATAACAGGTTCAGCAATAAAATGGTATGTGACCAGTTTTGAAGGGCATCAGTCAGCATTTTGTTTCAAAGAAATGCACCATAGCAATAGTCATTTCAATTTCATTTTTTTATTTAGAAAATAATGTTTTTTTAATCATCAGGTCACCTCAAATTCTTGCCTCTACCTGAAATTTTTGCCCAGAGCAGTAAAGCAATAGATCGCTCCAGAGCACCTTCAAGTGATTTTTTTGTTTGTTTGTTCGTTTTGTAGTCTAATAAAGAATATATTTGATCACACAGAATACATCCTTGGCACTAAACACTCAATATATTACAATATGTCCTGGAGGGGGATCCCACATTTTCATTTTGGGAGACCCCCTCAACCAGCACTGGTAGCTAGTAGCCAATTGCTATGGCTGATTATACCCCACATTATGAGAACACAAAAATAAATAAGTCCTCTGAAGAAATGAAGTAAAATCCACTGCTAACTCTTGAAAAGGTTACACTTTCATAGATCGTGAGGAAGGATGTCTGTTGTTTTATTCGTTCAATAAAGCAGTTCCAAGTGAGTTTTTTTTTTTTCATCTAGTATCAAATCGAGCAGACTCGACCTTTCACATTTCACAAAAAAAGAGCGAAAAGTTGAAATTAAAAGATGCACAGCGGACACAGTGCTCTGGGGCGATGCCACGAGACCCAACGGACGCGGGGCCTCTAGCACCTTCCTCCTCAGGACTGGCCTCTTCCACACATCCTAGGTCTCAAGGAGGTCGTCACAGCAAGGGCAATGTGGCCTGTCAGCTATAGCCATACTTCAAAGTGTTCATTTTTTTAAAATCATTTATTAATAAAAATAAATATTCATTTTTCCTTTCTTTTAGTTCTGAATACATTTTTTTTAGGTTTTGTTTGTTCATTTATCAGCTTTGGAATTACACTTAAGCACACAGTACGCAGAAATAACGTGTATACAACGCTTACGTTCAACAGGTCAGACAGACGCGTCGCGCCCGGTCAGCGCTGATGAGTTGGTGGCTTAAAACGTGGGGCGACACAGACGTGACGGCATGTGAGGGACGCGCTGTTAACAAAACAAAGAAAATCTAACAGAAACGAAAAAATAAAACTATACAGCTGAAAAAAAGTCACCATCTCTATTGCACAGGTGCAGAAATACCTGTGCAGGCGCAAACTAAAACCTAGATCTGTAAAAACGTGCCCTTGAACATTTGGCGTTGAATAGAAATGAAGCAACACATGAAGACATCTGAAAATGCTAAATGACGAATCTCAATTGTAACAATATGAAACGTCAATGATATGTCAACACAATGAAAGCATCTCGTGTCTCTATACTGGTTTCAGGAGCATCCTGAGAACTAATTACGTTCAACCACAGACATCGTTCGGTAAGAGTATCCTGACATGTCCCGTGGTGTCACTCTCGTGTTAACGTACGCGTGAAAATCACTGTGAACTATCGTTACAGACGAACTGTATTGACACAAATGTACAGGATAGTAAGAATCTGCAGCTCCGGAGACAGGCAGACTGCACCCCATTAAGTGTGCTGTCCCTGTAGGTCTTTTTTTTTCCCTTATGCGAACATTTAGCGCCCGAGGTCCCATTCGCTTTTGAATTGATTGACTGCGGAGAAATCGGGAATGTGCGGTCGGAACACGCGGAAAAAGCGCCTGGAAATCGTTAGGAATGCACCCCCCCGCTTTCGGAATGCTCCGCGGCGCACACGACGTGCCGGCGGAGCCGACGCGCTGACCCCGTATAGGAAATCCCTTCAATCGCTTACGCAGCCCTCTTTCAGCTCGCTTAGCTTCAGAGCCTCGCATGCACTTCCCTGCCACACAGACGGGATCGAGGACATGTGGGAGCGTTCACGTGTGCGTGCGTGCGTGCATGTGTGTGTGTGTGTGTGTGTGTGGTCCACAGATGCACACTGGCGTTCATGATATGGCAGTAAAAGGATTCCAAACCTCTTTTTTTTCCCCCCACCGGATTCCATATTTCAAGGACCGCTAATGATGTTTAGCATTGTGTGCGTGGTCCTGCTGTCAGGATCCTATAGAACTTAAACGTTGGAGCCCTTCACCACAAAGCTTTGATGGCACAGCACCGCGGGTCTCTGAAAGCCTGATTATTTCCTTGTGTGCCCTCTGCTATATTGTCAACAGAATCAGCTCTTGTCTTTTTTGGGGGGTAGAGAAAATTGTGTGTGTGTGTGTATGTCTTTGGAGGGGGACTGGAGGGCCCTATGAAAAAGCAAACATTACTCAGATATGTCTGCATATGGTCTGCCTTGTTCTGACCTGATAACAAATGTGCACATTCCTCATTAGTGCTAAATCTACAAATGTACTGGTAGCCATCACACAGCTGAGTGCGGGCAGGCCTGCCAACCCCCCCTCCCAACAAAAAAAAAAAGCTCAGTAAAACTACAGGGAAATGCCCCATTCATTTCCAAACGCATGTCATTTTTAGCTGCATGTTGCCCCTCAGACGCCTCACAGGCCCTTGACTGGCTCCCATGAACCTCACACCGCGGACTCGGTCCCTTCTACCAGCGTCATCCGCTGTCTTCCCACCGTTCAGCTGCTTTGTAAACACCGCACGCCGCCTCTCCAAAACCAACAAGCGTCCCGCCCCTTCGACGGTCCAACACAGCACCCATCCTTTCTTTGCAGTGGAAACCGTGGCCTCTATTTAGGACGCGCTTGGTTACCCCTGGCTCTGGTTACCCGGACACACAGAGCCAGCCCCACGCACGTTTCACACACCACACGTCTCGACTCACTTTGGCTTCCCACATCTGCCTGCGCTGTAATGATATAAGCAGCTTGACGGGCTATAAATAAATATGTCTCTGCGTTAAACATTCATATTTCCCAGGCACTTCCTCCCTTTGGCTCCGTGCCCGGCGTTCTCTGCCCCTGTTGGGAGGGAGGTCATTTATTTGCTGAGCTTTACAGGCCGGTTTAAAACTCCCTCTCTCTCTCTCACGCGCGCGCAGGGGACGCTAAGTGTAACTGAAACGGCGCATTGTGTGGAAGGCCTTCACGTTACGGCTCCATAACCTGCCGTTTGTTTCAGGGGAGACGCTCTGCTCCGCGGTCGGCCTCCCTTGCTCCCCTCGTCCCCCTCCACCCTCCTTCCCTCCATTGGAAGAGGGATGTTTTCCGGCCTGGAATAAAAGGATTAACTTCGCACAGCCCGTTCCACCCTGACTCCCCCCCAGACTCTTTAAGGTGTTTAGCAGGCAATCTCTCAGTCTGGAGGGCTGCTCCCCAGTGTCTGACCCGGTGGTCCGGCCTGGACCACTGCTCCCTCATTAGGGGGAAGGCTTTGAACGTGACACAGCACCTCCTCAGTACCTACACATGGGTGTGTGTGTCAGGGGAGGGAGAAAATGTATTCTCATCCAGGCCTATACTCGCTGAGAAGCTCTGTTTTTTTATGAAGCGGTGTTAAATGACTTTGCTATTAGTACTCACTGGGAGCAGATCTGCGCAGAGCTTGTTGAAATTGGAGGGAAGGAGGCAGTGAGGGAGCGAGAGAGAGATTCCTTTATGTCTTTGACATTCTAATTCCGGTTCTTAGTTCTTCATTGTTTTTCTTTCCTCACTTTCTATGTTTCCTTTACTTCTCTTTGTCCTGCCTGTGGTGCTGTGTTTGGCTTGGCAGACTGGAGGGGGGAGAGAGAGAGAGAGAGAGAGAGAGAGAGAGAGAGACGGAAGGAAGGGCAAGAGTGGGAAGGATGGGAAAGGGAAGGGAAAGATAAAAATGAGAGAGAGGGAGAGAGAGAGAGGGAGAGAGAGAGGGAGAGAGAGGGAGAGAGAGAGAGAGAGAGAGAGAGAGAGACGGAAGGAAGGGCAAGAGTGGGAAGGATGGGAAAGGGAAGGGAAAGATAAAAATGAGAGAGAGGGAGAGAGAGGGAGGGGAAACAGACGTCAGAGCCTTGCCTCCCATTGCAGAGCCACAGGGAAAAACCAAACATTTTCCCTGCCTCCAGGCACAGACAGACACCATAATTGGGACAAAGTGGGGAGACCTGCTACTTGACGCCCCGCAGGGCCTCACCTGGTCCTGGGGTGGGCCCACAGACTATGCGGAGCGAAAGAGCGGCAGCTGCCACCGCATAACAGGATTTCCCTGGACTGCTGATCCGACTTAGCCACGACTGTTAACCCACCGGCCCGGGATGGGATATGGGGCAGGGGGGGTTTCATCACCTAATGGGTCACGGATGTTGTGCAAACACACACACACACACACACACACACACACACACGTGGACCCTCAGATAAGCTTTCCTCTCGTTCAGTACCTAATATTACATCTGAGCCTTGATCATGATTGAGGATGACAAAGCAACAGAAAAAAACGCCCACACGAGACACGAAACACCGGGAAACGGCAGCTGTGAGGCCTATCAGCCGATGAGGAAAAATGATGACATGTCTCTTTAAAATCACAGATGATAAATGGGACCAATTCAGGCCATTACGGCTAGAGATAACATCCCAGACTGTTTGCGGGATGGCGAAATGAACGAGGCTGAAATCGCAAGCATGTGATCCAGCTTTAATGCCTCTTTGCCCTCGCCCTCTGAGTGCGGCTTTCTGTTGAGCACACATTCAGACTAACTGTGTGTACTGTAGATGCCATTTCAGTTAATGTTTCCATGGCTGCAGTAATGTGATTCCAAGGCCACTTTCAAATCAAACCCCACCCCCACCACCCCATCCCACCCCACACACACGTACACATACAGACACGCCCTCCCCCACCCTTTCCTTTTTAACTTGCCTTCATATGCCAAGGGCATTCAGTACCATGACTTATTTTAGAAATGCTCTATGATCAGACCCACTCAGATTCAGTGACTTTTTTGTACAGTGATCTTAGAGCCAGATCTCTTTTTAAAATATGTTTCTAAGAACGGTCTACCCCTTGTCAGTGACGGATTCGGGTTTCCAGTCAGAAGAGGACACAGCTTTGGTCCTTGGAAGCGGCTGGCACTGCTTACCTTAATCCCATGATGCAGTGCGTGTGATATTGTCACATGTGTGATAAAGTGATATTTTTACAGGAGCACACCGTGGCTCCTCCACAGAGCACTCTCGCAGCAAAAACCAAAACCTGTCAGTACCCGTCCAATGTCCTCTTGACAGGACCGCGTACAAACTCTCCAACCGACAATTTCACCTCGACTTGCATAGTGCCACTCAGAGTGTCTCCCCTCCCTCACAGGCTATGGGCGGCAGGTGTTCACTTGTCAGACACCATCTGAATGGTGACGGAAACCTGCCATGACATCATCTCTTGGCTCTGGTTTACAGCCGTCAGTGATGTCACCCTCCAGAAGCAGGACCAGACAATGTGATGTGTCCCGCCCCACCAAGCACGATGACATAGCACAGCCCCTGTGCCCGCATGTTAGCAATGCAGACCCAACACAGACAGCGACTAAACTCATACTCAAGCCTCTCCCTTATTCATTGTGTCATCTACATTATAAACATGTGTTGGTGATGAGAGACTTCCGAGAACATCAAACGATTTGCTTCAGCTGAATTCACACCCGTGTCTGACGGAAACAAACAGAAAGGTTCTGACTCGTTGAGCTAAAATTCATGACTTCGTCAACGCGGCCTCTTTCTGAAAACACCCGGAGCACTTCAGAGGGTCCTTCTACACACTTCTGCGCTTCCACACCTTCGAACCTAACATGCACCCGGGGTCCTCTCGCAGCTTAACACCTTTAACCTTTGACCTTTGACTTCGGTAGGCAACGCTGCCATCAGACAACGTTTCACATTTGCTACTCCGGGCAAACGTTTCTGTTGAAGGATGGCCGTGGATCAGAATGAGATCACGAACACATTTTACATACAGAGTCCTGACAACTTCCTCTGACCAACCTTTAATAGAGCATGCTCACAACGGCAGCCGTTGTTGCCAGGGGCAACCCTGTGTGCAACAGCCAGTCCTGACATCATGCTTGATCTCTGACTCCATTCACTCTCCCTTGTTTCCTTCTTCCTTCTTCCCCTTGTTAGTCCTTTCTGTAATCAGTTCAGTTCTGTAATCCACATTCAGGTGACGTTCGCTATCCAAGTGTCAATCGCTGTGATGACATTTTTTTTGTGTGTAACACTGTTTTTCTGTTTGACATTTTTTTAGTTTTTTTTTTTAAAGAGAATCTTGTTGATTCTTTGTTTTTCCATCTACGAGTGGGAAAAAATAACAAAAAAAGCAAAGAATGAAAGAAGTACAAGTTACAAAAAAAATCATGCAACTCGCTCAAGCGAAAAAAAAAAAAGAATATAGATGCTGTCATTTTCAGAGTGATTGTCTCTCAGAAAAAAAACACTAAAACACTAAAAATGCACACGTGAGCGCACACACACACACATACACACACACACACACACACAAGGGGGTTAAAAAAAGAGAAAAAACAAAGAAAGCCGCTCTTGCGTACGTTACCTTCGTAAAAAAAAAAAAAACAAAAACTCAGAAAATGAAAATAAAGCCGACGCCAAAAAAAAAAAAAAGAAAATGTTGGATTTTTTTCCAGATTGGTTGTTTATCTGTTGCAAGGCGCGCACCACCGGAGACAAAAGTCCGGCTGCATCAAACGAAGGAGGAGAAGCCGGCGATGGGGGCCCGGGATCCGGGCGCGAGGCTGCTGGGGGGCCTGTAGAGGGTGCTGTGCTGGCTGGGGGGGTTGGAGGTCTGCTGGCATGGGGTGGGAGTCCGGCTGCCCTTGGGCCTGAAGAGGCTCCCCTGGCCCTGGGCCTGGGGGGTAGAGTTAAGCTGCGGGGGGAGCGGAGGCAAGGGAGGCAGGGGCGGAGGCGGGGCGCAGTGCTCCGGGTCCCCCGAATCCGACTCGGTGTAGCTGTAGGCCTGGGCCCGGGATATACCCTTCTGCTGCCGGCGCCAGGAGTTGTAGTAGGTGGGGTCGCTGATGTAGTGGTTGACGAAGGAGTGGGTCTTCTGCCGGTTCTGCTCCACCTCGTACTCACTGTCGCTGCCCTGCAGGTCGGAGGAGAGGGAGGGAGAGAGGAAAAGGGGACAGCGTTATTCACCCCGTTACAGGACTCCCGTTACAGCTTGCCTGTGTCTTAGACTCAGTCTGTGTCCCTTGCTTTGTCCAGCTGACCAATCAGATTTTGCTTTGCTGTCACTGGACGCATGAATTCACTGCACCGTAAAGTCATGGGCAGCAGTATAGCACAGCAGTAAGGAGCAGGACTCTTATTCTGATTCCCCAATGGGGCACTGCTGTTGTACCCTTGGGCAAGGTACTTAACCCAGAACTGCCTCAGTAAATATCCAGCAGTATAAATGGGTAACATGCAAAAACCTATGTAACCTATGTAAAATTGCTCTGGATGAGAGCATCTGTTAAATGCCAATAATGTAATGTAATGTAATATAAAGTCATGGGCTCTGAGGTCCATGTCTGAGTTGTTCTGATGCACGTAAATGATTTAAACAAGTCGTACAGCGTATGTGTTGTGTGGGTGCAACAGATCTTACAGGCTGACGAAATGCAGTGCGTGTCAGAAATAACAGTACGACTGGGGGCAAAGTCAATCGAGTTCAATCACCAGCAGCACTACTTTCACTAATCATAACTATGACAATCATTCGGTTTGGCAGCTAGTTCCTCTAGGCGCTAATCACAGCTCTCCAGCAGCACAGCAGAGGGGTAAAGAGCCTACGGACCTACAGCAGGAAAGGAAGGAATGCTAGCGCTAGGAGCCACTCAACGCATCGTTTTCAAACACACGCAGCCGTAGGACCTCACCCAATAATGTGGAAGACAACGCAGGCCACCGATCTTATATGAAAACACCAGTTCCTCCTACAGGTAGACAAAGAAATGATTTTAAAGGAGATCTAGAAATATTATTTACCCCCTAACTCCCCCAAGCTGTACAGCAGAGACCCCTCTGAGGGTCCAGGGGAGTGCAGTTGAGGGTAGTTGTGAACCACTGAGTTTCCAAGTGGACTTCAGCCCCAGACATATCCCAGAATGCTTTGCTTCCCATTCATTATCAGCCCCACCTCCATCCCAGGGCTTCCTAGAACATGCCACTTTGCAAAGAATCTGGGAATTTCCAACGAAACTTTCTGCGGACACATTTTGCCATTCATCTTATTACTTGAATAACAGGAACCACTCCAAATCCTTATAGTGTGACCGACATCCTAACAGTGAGTCAAGTGTGACTGTCTTAATGATTGCTCTGTGATGTTCATTTAGTGATGGTGTTCCCCCCCCATGTCACATGACAAGAAATGGCTCACTTACGGATCAGAGATGACAAAGCACTTGTTATCCATTGGTATCAGGAAAACACACACACATGCATGCACACACACACACACACACAAACACAAACACAAACACAAACACACACACACACACACACACACACACACACACACACACACACAAACAACCTCAGGCACTCACACATGAGAGCATGCACAAAATATTTGGAGTCATACGGCAGCCATTTAGATCACGATCTCCATGTGCCATTTGAAACAAACGGCAAATATGCTGTACAAGATGCTTTAAAAAAAAAACAACATATTGGTTTTCAGCCACACAAAAGATGATCCTGATTATTTTGAAGAATTCAAGGATTTCCTTATGCTCTGTCAAGCTCCAATCACTTACTTAAGGCAAATAATGCACGGAGGGCTGTCTCCCATTACAGTACAGTATATGTGTGACACATGTGGAAAAGTTCAAATTCCATAGGCTACTATTCCCCCTTGCCTTCATGCCAAACTCCACAGTGTTTTAAAATGAATTTCCGAGGAATTTGGAAATGTCAGAAGGGATGTCGGCCATAATAATTTACAGAAAAAAAAGCCTCCGTGTTTTCTATTCCAAGAAACAACCCCCCCCCCCCCCCCACCTTCTTAAAGAGCGAATTTAAACCAGATCCTCCATTACATAACACAAGGGTGGCTGCAGCTTTCCAAAACAGCCACTTATTCAAAAGGGGACTTTTAATTTAGCGTGCGCTAAATGCTTTCGCTAATCTCGTTTACGTAAGTTTGCTCAAACCGCAGCGTTTCCTCGGCTCTGTCCCCGGCTTTATTCGGGTGTTTGTTTCCCTGTGGGAAAAAATGTCCCCATGGGAAGCGTTACCATCCAGCGGAGGTCTCTGTGGAAAACTATCAACACGAGTCCGATCGTTAAATTACCCTTTCCGGGTGATCAAACGCGGTCGGAATTCTGAGCAAATCAAAGGGCATTCCAAACACGCCTGTTGCTCCAGCAGTGCAATATGATGCTTTGAGAGGCAAACAAGCAATTTTGGAATTACCCTCCCTGTGAACATGTGTGTGTCTGCCTGTGTTTGTGAGTGTAAAACGAACTCTGTCTGGTATGGGGGCTAAAGTCAGAGTTTTTGGGTCGTTCCCTCACACAGACATGCACACTGTTGTCCCCCTCCTGTCTCAATTCTGCCTCCGTCCCCACTAAAGACCCAGAACCTCTAATGGAACATTGGCACTGAAACAAGAAGTCTTAAACTTCCTATTCGTGCGAAAAGCGGATCCGCTCTGATTAATAAGACATTTAATGCTAATGAATCACCGATTAACGTGCCGGGGTAGGGATTCATGGCAGAAAGCCCCCCGTTACCGAGGGATGAGAGGAAGACGGAAACCAGGCACTGCTAAGATGACAGCTTGTCTTCATTTTGAGTGTGTTCACTTTGAATGAATGCCATATAAGTGAATTCATTCCAACTTTTAAATTTTTTTTTTATTGCGGCCATTAAGGAAATATTATGAGTATTACATCTAAGAGGGCCGTTGTAGAGCAGTATTGTGCAATCGCTTCCGCAAAGCCACACACTGCTAGAGGACAGACTGTCAGTGCAGGCACTTAAATGAGAGGGCTGTACCGGACTGACCGGTTCAATCTGTCAGCATTATAAAGGGGATAGTTCCACACTGTGGGCACGATGCTGTAGCAGTATACCAGCTACTGTAGCATGTGACCTTCTGGTATTGCAAATGCAGCACTGTACACAACGCTAGTCATTTTAATGCTTTATACAGCACCTCTTTTCCCTCCTCCTCATTTGTAATTCTGAATGTTTTTTGCGCATTAATGAAGTCAGCAGAAGTGTACCTAGCCACAGCACAGACCACTCACCTTCCTAGAGCTTTCTGTATTAGCCCTCTTCTCTTGCCGCAAAAAGAGAGCCCAGATAGGCGTGTTTACCCAGCGCAGATTAATGACAAACAAAGCAAGTGTGTGGTGGAACCCTGGTTTCTGAGTGGGTTTTACGATTCTCTGCTGGAGGTTTGGTGTGCGATTTCAAGGGAGTCTCATCTGCTACAAAGTCCCAGACCCCCTCATATGGGGTTGGAGGTTTCAAGTCCTTCTCTCCCCTCCCCACAACTCCACACACACATAATAGAGGTTGTGAGGCAAACCTCTTTGTCCCTTAGATATGAATTAATCCCGAGCCAGAGGGGGTTCTGGGATATTTTGCTCCCATTGTTATTAAAGTGTGCCAGGGACCCCAGAAGCCCTGAAAAGAAGGGGGAGGGGGGAAAGTCAGACAAACCGTGATAGGGCAATTCATTACAGTTAGAGATTATTCAGTACATAATGCCTAACACGCTGAGTGATATCTGCATGAGTGAAAGTGTGTGTGTGTGTGTGTGTGTGTGTGTGTGTGTGTGTGTGTCTGTGTGTGTGTGTGTGTGTGTGTGTGTGTGTGTGTGTGTGCGTGTGTGTGTGTGTGTGTGTCTGTGTGTGTGTCTGTGTGTGTGTGTGTGTGTGTATGTGTGTAATGCCTAGCTTGTCTTCAACGATCACACAGTTTGCTGGTGTCCTTAAACGTACTGATGCATTATTATCTCAGAGAGGGATTTTGTCTGACCAGGCAGTCCAAATCCTACTCATATTGTTCTAAGACGAAAATATTAGTGAGGGATTTGTTTTTCAGGACTGCAGGGAGTGAAACAACAACCCTTTTTCTAATTTGATTTACATTATGGTACACACACACACACACACACAAAATCACAAAGTGATCACAAAGTGAAAAAATAACATAATACATTGTGGTACATTGTGCTGTATGTACATATGCCTATGTTATTTTTAATTCCCTTTGTGATTTTGTGTGTGTTAAAATAACATGACGTTCACTTTATTTTTGCTGCTCTCAAGAGAACTATGGCTTCAGGGAGTTTTCATAAGGCCGTTGACACATCCTGAGAAAAGGGCAGTCAAAACAAAGTGATGTCGTCATGGGAAACAGTTGTCATAGTCATCTCTTCAAGTCAGGCAGGATCACAGAAAGGAATGGAGAGCTACTGGATTCCCATCATTCAGTATTCCTAGAACTGACTCACTGCTTCAAAACCAGCTGTAGCAACAGCGTTGCGACTGCATCAGTGCATACATAAAGCTTTTCTGCCACACACACACACACACACACACACACACAGGTAAAAACAAAACAAAGCTCCTTAGTCACCACGACGACACCAGGTTTGTTTACCTGGTCGCCAGCAGGGGCCTTGGACGTGGCCAGGTTGCCATGCCAACATCCTATTACTTTTGCCAAGCCCCCTTTGTACGGAGAACAATGGATAACTCATACCTGCCTGCATACCTGTACCTGTGCTGGGGACAGGCTCAATGGGGAGTGATTGCCCGGAGTTATCCGCTCAATAAAACTTCAAAGCGCATTCCTGGGTCATATATTCAACACGCCATTGGGCGATGACATCGCTGCCTGTCAGGGAGGGTGTCACAGGACGCCAGGGCGAAGACAACATGAGAACAGCAGCGACTCTGTCCCAGCGCGGGATCAAAGGCGAGGGGGGTGGGGGCTTCTCACCGTGGTGGCAGGAGTTGTCATTTGGGGGTTTTTGGGGGGCAGAGATTGTATTTGGGCTTGTTTGACAAGACAGGAGCGCGAACAGTAGATCTGTCAGGCTAGTGGTGACAGGAACGTTCTGACTGATGTCTTTCTAAGAAAATAAAGTAAAAAAAAAAAAGTGCAGTCTTTGCCTGGTGACTTTCATCCCTGTGACAGAGCGCTAATCCCGAGAGGGACAGCTTGAAGGAACAATGAGCGCCTGAAGATTTGGGAAGGAGCGGCGTTTGGTGAAACCCAGGAGCGCGATTCCTCTGTAATCCTGGGAAGCTAATATCAGGCCCTGACATGAAAGGAGGAGCGATCTCGAAGGAAGGGGAATTCAGAAAGCTTTCCTCGCGCTTTAATGTCCCCGCGATCAAAACCAGACCGAGCACCAGCGGCTTTCACACAAACCACCACAGCTTTGGAATGAATATAGATAGATAGAAAGAGAGAGGGAAAGAGCAAGGAGGAGAAGAGAGGGAGGTGGCGAGAAAGAGAAAGAGAAAGAGAGAAGTCCTCTGGTTTTCCTTGGCATGGAGTGTCACACAGATTCTGTGGGCGCCAGCTCCCCGCCCCCACCCCTTTCCCCTGCTGCTCTCAGGGCATATTGGGCCAAGCTGTGAGGGGCATTATGGGAAGGCGCTGGCGAGGAGGTTGCCCGAGACGAGGGCTGGGTGGAGGAAGGAATCCAGCTGAGCCGGGAGCGCAGACACTCCAGTCATTGTGAGAGAATCCCGACAGCCTCTGTGCCTGAGCTGACCACAGGCCCCATTTCCAGACCCGGCACAGGCCTACTTCCAAAACCCACCGTCTCGGTCCGGGACGTAGGCCTGGGGCATAGTCTGGGCTGGGTACAAAACTCAACAACCCCCCCCAATAAACACACACACACACACACACACACACACACGCCTCCCAGCTTTATCAGTGTGCACAGTGTCTGTGTCAGCTCTGTGACAGAGTGCAGAGAGAGAGCTTGAGGCTGAAGGAGAGATACAGGACCACCCTGCAATACACTCCCTCTCTCCTGCCAGCGTTTCCGTGGGCGGGCTGGCAGCACTTTGATTTCGTTCTCCGCGTGACTTTATTGTACCTTCCATTCCCTCATTTTCAGTTAATTCCCATGTCTATCACGCTGTTGAAGCTGCCGCCCTGGATGGCGCTAACCGCACGCAGGCTGTCTACAGGGGGCCAATTACAGTGTCTCCTTTGCGGGAGCGCCTCTTTGAAAGCTGAATTTCAATACTTCAGACTCAATGAGATGCCCTGCCGGTCAGAATGGGCCTCGTTTTCTTCAGCTGGACTACAGTACAAAGACTGAAATGATGTACAGCATATGGCGAAATCACTGTATGAGGAAAATCACTACTGATGGTAGTACAGACCAGAAGTAATGGACAGGAACTATTACTGCTGAAACCTCTAGAAATTTTCTAAGAGCTGTTATGCCACATGTTGGAGACCCCGGGCAGGTGCGGAGATGCCGAGAAGGCTCCAGGTGACGTCACCAGCGACAGGATGGGGGAGGGCACAGGGAATGGTGTGATTGTGTAAAGTCGGGGGCCACGGCCAGTACCTGCGAGTCGGAGATCTCGGAGGGCTTCTCTGTCAGGCTGCTGCTCTCCGCCGGGATCAGGTCGTTGTACTTGGTGCTGACGTCCTCGTCGGAGTAGTGCAGGCTGCCGGGGCTGGGCCGCGGAGGAGACCTGTGGGAGGGAGGGAGGACAGGTGAGCTACCCTCTACTCACTTTGATTCTGCTTCAACATCTCAGCTGGGGTAGAATGGTACAACGCATGGGAGGCTTACCAATAATGATGCCAATACGCATAATTATCATAATATTATCAAGAACAACAATAATAATACTAATAGGGAGAGAAAGAGGCAGAATAAGAAGAAAAATATAAAATTTAATAATTAAATTACTGTCATTTCGCAGACACTCTTATCCAGAGCGACTTAAACAGGTTACAGTTTTATTTACACGTTATCAATTTATACAGCTGGATATTGACTGAGGCAATGCTGGGTTAAGTACCTAAGTTAGTAATGCCGGGTACTACAGCAGTGCCCCAGTGGAGAATCAAACCAGCAACTTTTCTACTAGCCCTGTTCCTTATCACTATGCCACACTGCCACCCACTGCCAACAACAAACTTTGTATAGCACCTTTAATAAGTTCAAGCTGATTCATAATCGAAGCATAAAATGACCCTATGGGTGTACATATGATCTGTGTAGCATAAGAACAACCCCGGGTCAGGATTATACATAACATATTAACATATGTCCAGTAACATTTACACATAAACATCAGTTCCTGTGTCTCAACCACTGCCTCCCCCACACAAGAGTGTCTATGGAGATCACAGATCTACCTACATCCTTACTGCTTTATTACACCAATATACCCTTTTTAAAAATGTAAATACAAGCTCTGGAGTACCTCATACAGGAAGGACGAAAAGGTGTAAACAGAGTTAACAAAACAAGGTGCTTTCAGAGCCTGAAGATTCAAACCCTGACATGCCTGAGGGTACATCACTCACTAGCTGCATCCTGAATAACTCTGGGCCCCCCAGGCATGCAGATCCAGACATTCGCTTAACAAAAGGGAGAGGGAAAAGGAGGAGCTTTTTTTCTTTATCAAAAAAGGGGGACCCCACTAACAGCCATCCATCAGCATTGCATTCTGAGACGGTGATATGTGGGTATGGACCACAACTGCGTACTTTCTGGTCTCCGACGTACATATACTGTACTCCCTTTCTGCCCTTGACAACAGATCTGAGATCAGCTTGCACACCCCCTAAGCCTAACCCAGTCCACTTAGTGTCAAGGTTTTGATTTCGATCCAGGATCAGCTGCTGAGTGCCAAAGGTAACTAAACTAACATACTCTGACATCAGTATGCAGAGAAATGTGTGGGGGTGGGGTTGGGGGGGGTGACAGGAGACTTCATAAACATCATGGGACACACATGAGATTCACGCCAGAGGATCTCAGAGGCTGATTAGTGAGTAGGCCGGGGGCCTCGTGACTCCTGGAGGGGAGGCGTGGCTGAACGGAGGGAGGCACCCGGGGTGCTCAGACTTCAAGGGAGAGCGGAAACCCTGCTACTGCCGCAAAAACAGCACACCGGCCCATGCGGGAACTTCAGCCTCCACTCACCAGGGAGAGTACGGCTCTCCTCGGCTTTCCGCTCCCTGCTTCCCCATCACCAAGGAGCCAAACAATCCTACATCTGGCCCTGTTAATTGTTTCCTCCTTTCCCCTGTACCGGCTCCTGCTTTCTCTCTCTCTCTCTCTCTCCCTCTCTCTTTCTCTCTCTCTCCTGGCTGAAATGTGGAAGGAGGCCTGGTTGTCGGAAGATCTGGAGATCCGATTCGGAATCCTAAACAATCTCTCTCGAGTAATGAGCGTCAGTCGGGCAGTGTGTAAATCACATTAAAAGAGTTATGCGAAACACCCTTTGAAGTGAGAGCGTTTAAAAAAAAAAAAAAGCAAGCAATGTACGGAAGGAAAGTTATTTATCCTTCTTTGCGTGAAGAAATTCCGAAGTGTCCTGATTTAATTAGATAAAGCTGATGGGAGGTCAGCAGCACATGGTTTGACACAGGCTCAGTGAAACATGGGGGAGAGTGCTACTCTCCTCCTTCACACCGTGCTGTTACAGTGCCCTGGGGTGCTCTGGGGCTCAAGGGTGAAGCCAGGAAAGACAGCTCTCTAACTACGTCTTCTGACCCCTTTCGACCCTGGTGGATGCTCAGTAGAGCGCGTCCACAATGAGGCCACAGACACACTTTGTGCCAGAGCCTTGCAGAACCAGGTCTTGTTAGAATCTAAGAGGCCTAGCTGAATGTGCTGTCTTGACCTGTTATTACAATGCCAAACTTGGCAGGGATATCGGTTTGGCTAGAAGGACAGGCATACACTTCCTACGCAGAAGACGAGTGTATTTAGAGGGCCGTCAAGTTCTCATTTCTGTGTCACGTGAAATACAGTTAGCCATATTTTGTGTCCTTGTTAGGCTGATGAAATATTGTATTATATTATTGTCATTTAGCAGACACTCATATCCAGAGCAATTTACATACAGTAGGTTACAATTTTATCCATTTATGCAGCTGGATATTTCCTGAGGCAATTGTGGGTTAAGTACCTCGTCCATGGGTTGCAACAGCAGTGTCCCAGCGGGGAATTGAACCAGCAACTTTTTGGTTATGAGCCTTGCTCCTTACCGCTACACCACACTGCTGTAACATGTACTGCTTCCCATGTGTTTCTGTGGCGCACGTAAAGTTAGCATAGCGGTCTAAAGATGTAACACACCTACATCACACAAAAATTGAAGCTTGTTAAAAACAAACAAATATTACAGGGTAAATTGGGCGTGAAACACACCTCATGCAATGTAGAGCGGAACCTACAATGACATATTTTTAATCCTGGCAGTGGCTTTGAGTGAAACAACATAATTACACATTTTGCAATGCTCGGCCTCGGTCCTGCTTGCAACGAGGCCAGCACTGGATAGGAATTGGGACTAGTCCTTGATTCCTGATAAAATACTGCTGGAAAACCAAGTGGAACCAGCGGCTATTGTTACGGCTGTACCTCTAGTGTGCAACTCCAGTGTGCAACACTGAAGCAGCCTTGAAGTGATTTCATTTCTGCCAATTTTTTTGCTCTTGAAGGAAGCAACTGTTTGTAATGGTAGCACAATTTCTGTTCGGTTGCTGACTGAGATAACTCGATGATATACCCGACTCCACTATATTAATATACTGTTAGTACAAAAAGTTTATTTTCACACTCTAAAGCATAACATTCATTTCACTTGTCCAGGAATGACCACAGCAAACTATTTTTGCTCCTCTTGGGGTAAACCTGAAACTAAACAGCATTAACACTTCCACGTATTTTTGATGGAGGTGTAACTTTTTCCAACCAAAAAGAGCGGGACATAATGACCACCTTGTATTACATAACGTGTGAGAATCAGAGCCCTGCGCCCAGGGCCTGTTTCCATTGTTCCTCAGAGCAATCAGCCAAACAGCAACGGTTTGTTTACGGTTGGCCGGTTCACTCCGCCGTCCTCAAAATGTCCCCGAATGTCACCTGGCACAAACACCCGCATCCCCGGATCCGGGCGCGTGACCTTTGTGACGCACTGACTGGTGTGTCAGCTGTGCCATCATCATACTCCAAAGCAACTCAGGTCACGTACCGTGCTTAAGGAGACAAGAACGGCACCCTCTATGGTTAACCCGACTAGAGAGGTTTGGGTTAGGAGACCAGTTTTTTGACCACGATTGTCCCATCATGCTACACTATGATGCTACAGCACAGAAAAGGATGCCAGGAAAGGGTTAACTCAGTTAGCTGGTTGGGAGCCCAGTTCCTTGACCTTCACCGTCCCATGATGCTACACTGTGGTATGAGTAATCCTCCCAACTAAACTACCACAATGCCACGGCACACAAAGGGAGGCCAGGAAAGGGTTAACCAGATCTGCTGCACAAAGAAACTGAATCTTAGCTCTGGTGGGAGGTTATGATAAACTAGTCTATGAAAAATTCAGAGGCAACACATCTCAAAATTTCCTCCCTCAACAAACCCCCTTCCCAACACCACTGCCAACCTGCACAGAGTGGTTCTTAAATAATTAAGCAACCCCAACCCTCCCACTCCCATCCCCAAAAAACATGCCCTCGCTTTGAGCCCCAGTGAGTGAGACTCTGTGTATGCCAGGGAGGGCTCCTATCACTGCCCATCCATTCCCCCCAAACCAGGACCCCCTCAACAGCCCTGCACACGAGAGGATCTTTTCAAAGGGAAGGACAGACATCGGCCCCTTTGATCTCCCCACACGGGCCTCCATGGTCAGGGATGAGACAAGGTCGAATGGGCCTACCCTCTCCCACACGCACACTTACACAGGCATGCGCACACACACACACACACACACACACACTCCACACACACACCACACACAGACACATATACCCACACACACACAGACACACTCTGCACACCATACAAAGACAGCTTACTCTGATGGTGGAAACACAAAAGCACACACACATATACATACTCACACACACACACATAAACACGCACACCCTGTAAAGAGGACTTACTGGTGAAAATATGAAAGCATACACACACACTCATACACACACGCACACACACATACCCTGCTGAGAGGGCTTACTCTAATGATGAAAACTCAAAAGCACACACGCACACACACACACACACACACACACACACACACAGGAGTCAGCTTTTTCCCCGGGGCTCTCTCACACGCCAGGGGCCACTCTGCCTCAGCTCCGTCTCCGTGTGCACGCGTGTGGAACGGCGAGGTCTCCACACTCACGCAAGAGTGACTCCGGCTCGTGAGCGACCCAGCCGCTCCCCCCCCCAAAATGAACGCCCCTTTGTCTGCGCCCACGGAGGCGAAGTGTCCCGGGGAGGCGGCTGTCAGCCCCCACCTCCACCACTGGGGGCCGTGGTTCGGGCCCCCTTTTAACGCAATTATGTCATTTGGGAACACACGTGTTCTTCCTGGGGAAAGAGAAAGCCTCAGTGTTCTGCCTGAGACATTCTACTCTGCACCGCTGCACCGCTGGAGAATAAAGGAGAGGTATGTCTGCAGGAGGCAGACAGGCAGCCAGTCAGGAAGGGAGAGAGGGGGCTGCAGCTGGAGGGGATCGTTACCTGGGACTGGGACCAATCTTCACCTGAGGACCGCTAAGCAGCCTCAGGTATGTTAAAACCTTGCACCTTGACCGGGCAGTTTCAAAGAGGAGCCCTGAGGCAAGGGTTGGGGGTGGGTGGAGGGGGTAACATCTGCGAATTCCTCGCTCCTGGGCCAGCACCCAGGCAAGGAGGCCAGCCCTTTGATCCCGCACCAAGGTCGGGGTGTAGGCTCCCTGGGCAAAAGAGGGGATGGGGGTGGGGTGGGGTGGGGGGGGGGGGCAGAGATCAAGGACTGGGCAGGGCATCAGAGGAAGCTGGAGACCCAGCTGTAGGGTCCGGAGGAGGTGTGCTTACGAAATCACAGTTACCTACGGCTGTGATGAAGGTGAAAACATTGTCAATGTCAAACCACTCCCTGCCGCTAATACAGAACACGATTTGCTTAATAGCGTTTCAATAGTGTTGAAAATGATTTTTTTAGCATGGTGACCGGAAATTACGTGGAGTACTCCTAGGGCTGTGACAAAGTTGTCTGCCTTTCTGAGTCACGATGACAATTTATTTTCACTACTGCGACATTTATTTATTATGACATTTATTTCACCAGAGCTCGTACCGCCTGGGAGGAGGGCGGGGCTTGGAGCGAACCAACGACAGACATTCTCTATGTTATTCTGCCAGACGGGGTGGCAGAAGGCCCCTGGCATTGTGCGCGCGGGTAGATCTGATGGGACGTCCCAACAGTGGACAGTTGGCCGAACTCCTCGTGATTCAGGGCTGCGTGTGGGAGGCGCTCCTACCAGCAAGGGGAGTGCTTGAACCCCCACCCCCTGTCTGCACTCCCTCATAAATCGACGCCCAGACAGCTTGACCTGGCAGCAAACTGTGGAGAGACGGCAGCATGCAGCCTTGTGAAGCCCTTTAAGACATTTATTTCGGGACACGTAAATGTGGAATATCAATCTGTGCAGAAAATGCTGTTCTCATGTATGTAATGGCGGGTTTGGGTACAGAGGCTGTCCGCTGTGGAGAACGCGGTCCAAGTCAGCAAGATTGACAGAGACGAGGGCTTGAACTACAATCTGCGAAAAGCACTGGATCATGGGCGCAGTGGAATAAATGACCTCATTAGAGCGGACTCAATCACCGCATTCTTTTTTTTTATTACAGCAGAAGCAGGCAAGATTTAATGAAACCATCAATTCCAAGTCATTACACTCTTTCCATTGCCATCAAATAATGGCCTCCTCAAGGCATGAGGTCATTTTTCTATTTCGCAATGACAAACACCACGCTTCGCTCTGACCAATAAATAACTCCCCACGGGTCTATTGGGTTGATGCATAAATTCGCAGCTGCCATCGCACTTGCTATAGAACAGATTTCATTTAAATCAATTAGCAAAGCTTAATTACTTAATTGCCTTTTAAAGCAGTTCAGAATGTTCATCTTGCTTCTTGTTCCAGGTGAAGGCCTCTCTAATTTGAACGGGGAATGGGAGGACAATGTGTTTTTTTTTTTGGTGGGGGGGTGGGGGGGAGGGGGGCACGATCTCACCTGGTGTAGACCCCGTTCTTGCGGCAGAAGGAGTTTTTGACGGACAGCCGCCGGTTGTTGAGCTCCAGGGCTGGGAAGCGGCCCTCGTCCAGGCTGACCATCTCCCCGTGGGTGAGCGCGTTGCAGTTGGAGTTGTTTCCTGCGTGAAGAGACATGGGTGTGAGGATGTGTGCTGCACATTGGTC
Organism: Megalops cyprinoides; assembly: GCF_013368585.1. NCBI lineage: Eukaryota > Metazoa > Chordata > Actinopteri > Elopiformes > Megalopidae > Megalops > Megalops cyprinoides. The sequence continues at coordinate 9,761,796 of NC_050583.1, read as the reverse complement.
AGCCCTGTCACTATAATACCCACAAGTTCCACAGTGGAAACAGTGTGGTGTAGTGGCAATGAGCAGGACTTGTTACCAAAAGGTTGTTGGTTTGCTTCCCTGCTAAATGACAACAATGTAATGTAATGTAAAATTGTCTGCGGTGCAAAACTCATTCCGACATGCGTTCATATGTAACTCTTATTGAATTATAAAGCTCACATCAGGGATACTGGAGTTTTTAAAAAAAAAGCTGCTTAGAAGATGCTCTTACACAGTGTTACTTTCATAGCTTACAATGCTGACATGTTATCCATTGATACAGCTGGATATTTACTGAGGTAATTCTGGGTTAAGTGCCTTCCCCAGGGGGTACAGCAGCGGCGCTGCAGGGAATCGAGCCAGCAACCTTTGAATTACGAGCCCTGCTCCACTCCACTACACCACACTGTCCAGATACAGTGGAGGTCTCTCCAGTTTCACAGTATGCACCATGCTGAATCAATTACAGTTCACCCACCGCTGTGACTACCAATACTACTGCCATTACTATAACAGGTATAGCAGAGGTCAGTCCAGAATGCTAATGGGTACACTATATGTAGAGCTGCCTCTCATCATACAACCACGACTGTTACTACTGCCCTAATACTGCTGCTGCTGCAACTACTACACTTACTGTTACTATTACTTCAGTTACAGCTGAGATTACTCCACGTTTTACTTGAGCTATCCAATACAACTGCCACTGTTACAACTACAGTGCTACTTAAGGTCTACCCTGCCTTGCTACTTTGCTGAAATCACCTTGGATAGAAGTGAGTACTACTGCTACTATAATGACTCATATGCTTGCTTTCAAATGCAATCCAACAAAAAGAAAGTGACAAAATGCACCTCTTCCCACAAAAAATAATTTAAGCCCAGTGCAAATATTTAGAGAAAACACGCTTTTTGACTTAGACAACAGCCAGGGGTCAGTCAGCACTCGATCACCACAGCCCGCAGTGACGTGTGGAGGAGGTGTCAGAGTTTCCAAACATGACCGTGTTCGTTTGTGTGTCGCGGGACCCCCCAGAGAGGCGCCCCGAGCGCCGGCTCCCATGCCCCTGGGTCCTGCGAGACACCTAAGGGGTGAGCCTGTCACCGGGCTGAGAATTTGGGGAGTCGGGGGTGCCTGCAGCGACCTCTGCCCCCGTTCGCTGGTGTGAGACTACCCCCCCGGGTTCGTTGGGCTGGTCTCAGGGCAAGGCAGCGGTTAAGCAAACACCCGTCGAGAGGAGGTGGGGTGGCCCCCGCGGCCCCTGCGTCCCGCCGCTCACAGGGCCCTGAAAGCGCCTCTTTGTGTCCATCTAAAACGAGCCTCTTGTGTTTCCCCTGTCAGCTAGAAACATGTTTACTGACCCGAGCTGGGCCCGGCCTGGCCTGACAAGGCTCGAGAAAAAACTGCTGACGGCTAGAAATACCCTGAAGATGTCCCGCCCATGCAAGCAGGAGTGCCTCTCCCTCTTCCTCTTTCTCTTTCTCTCCCAAGCCTAACGCTCATGTTTCTTCTCCACGGCTGTGTGATTATTTTCTCTCTGGACATTTTTTTTTTTGTTTACCGTCCAAGACAACCTCACGTTCTAGACTGCCCGTCTGTGATGGACTCCCGCCATCGGTGACTAACGTCCCATGATGCTTTGCACGGGACTGCCACAATGGACGCCCTAAAGACTGACAAAGCCCGGCTGTGGCGCGGTGCTGCGGTGACTCAGCACAGCTGCTACAGGCGTGAGTCATCGATCTGCACAGCATCAACAGCTACTCCCATCCAGCCCTAACAGGCACCATTTAGAGAACAGAAATATTGATCTCCGCTCCCCCGGCCCTTTACAGAGAGGAAAGGCGGCAGACAGCGCTTGAGCTACATTATCTAGCTATCTTTACCCTCCAGTTACCACAAAAATGCGTATGGGGTTCGTGCTGTTTTCAGAGTCATGGGTCACAGCACTATATTCAGGGATGGCAGTTTTAGTCCCCGGTTGTCAGACTTTGAGTGATAGGGGTCTCGACCTGCTGGATGCAATCTTGGCTCGACTCGTCTTATTAAGATCTGAGGTGGAATGATAAGCAGAACCACTCTGTTTTCGGAAGACCTAAGTGGCTCTCCCTTCATTCTACCTCAAAAGTATTGAGTTTGCGGATAACGGCTCCTGCCCACCTGAGTCCGACTTCTTGGCATACTTCTTGCTCTGGCCCCGAATGATGAGGATGAAGACCAGGAGGAGGATGAAGATGAGGCCCACCAGCGCCACCACCACCAGGAACCACCACTCCTCATAGAAGGGAGCCACCTTTTGGGCTGGAGGACACATTGCATATATAATGATGTAAAAATGGACCAGCAAGAAGTAGAAGAGATAATACATGAGCAATACCATGATCATCTACTTGTGACGTACAAAGTCAACCAAAAAAATAAACAAAAAAAGCTTCATAAGTTGGGCCAGATATATATCAACAAAGAACAAATGATACAGGATCTCAAATGAGTTGGGAATTTTTCATAAAGCTGTTTCTGTCATGAAGCAATTTACAAAACGTAGTGTAAACCAAGTTTATACGTTAACATGAAGAGAGTCAAACTGACCTGATATTGAAGGCGACGGGGGGCTGGGAGAGCCGTATCCATAGTCATTCACGCCGATGACCCGGAAGTCATAGCTGACCCCTTGCTTTAGGATATCCATATTGAATGTGTATGAGGTCACCTCTTTGGGGATGTCCTTGATCAAGATGTCCCACAATCCCTCATCTGTAACAGATCAAACAAGACACGAGGGTTGGGTTTGAGTCAGAGAGGGAGTGCCAACATTGCATTGCTTGACACTGCTCTGCATGCACTTAGGTATCCACAGCGAACATCAAAAACCCTGCTCCATGCAAGCCAGCCTCTGGCTAATCAGTGCATGGGCCACACAGAGGCTTACTGTAGACTCAACAGTCATGCTGATATGTTGGTGACTGGTAGTGTCGTATGTCGCCTGCCTGGAGATAAAAGAAGTGGGGGGGGGGGGGGAGCTGACAGACCCGAGGTCATTCAATTTTGAGGAGGGGGGTTGTAAGTGATACCCCTGCCAGCCTGGGGCGTTGACAGCAGGCTCACCACCGGCACACTCTCCACTCTTAACCTCCATGTGTGCTTCATACCCCCCCCCCCCCCCCCCCCGATCCCACACAACCCCTCACTTCCCAGCAACCACGTAATCAATCCTCCCTCTCAAACTTCTTCTCCATCCATCATCCCCCCATTCACCTTTGAAATCTGTCAATCCGGGCCTGAAACCTGATGCTTCCCCGGTCGGGACCAATCAATGCGTCCCCCGATCGATACTCCATTAAAAGACTGAGAAACCTAACTGCGAGGCCCACGTGTTGTTGTTTTTTCCCCCACTCCTGGTCCTAATGGAGGCCCTGATTTGCACACAGTGTACCCAGCGGTAATGATTGGGGAAGTGGAGATTCACAAACCACACAACGGGGTGATCTCTAAAGCAAAGATTTTCCATCCCCTGTCCACCTCACTGGCTGTGGAGAGGAACTATTCTAAAGAATGGTTGAGATGAACTGATGCTTTAAGTGTTACACCAATGTTATCTTTTGTTATGTAACTATTACTATTTTCCAGAAGTGTCTCAACTGCTTTATCCAAGGTTCATGGAATAACTTCCCAGTTTTTCCCCCACTGGCGTGGGTTTTCTATTTTTTGATTCCCTCTGGAAAATGCACTATATACAGCACTTTGTGACAATCTTGACCGTAAAAGTGCACCATAACAAATAGATCAATTGATTGATTGAAAACGTTATGACGGTTCACAGTGGTGATTCACTGACAATAGCTCCACAGCTATTGGGGTTCACGAAGCCCCACTCTGCCGTCACGATTGCATCTCCCTCCCTGTCTCCGTTTCGCGGGTGCTCACCTGAGGGTCTGGCCTCGATGACGTAGCGGGTGATAGGCGCTCGCCCGGGGTCACCGTTGGCCCAGTGGATGGTGAGGGCCGAGCCGTAGCGTGAGATGAAGGGCTCTCCGGGCGGACCGGGAGCACCTGCAAAAAGCAGAACAGAGTGTGAAAGCGAATCATTACATTACATTCAGTTAGCAGGTGCTCTTATCCAGAGCGACTTCCAGCACGTAAGAACAGAAGCGTATCCATTCAAGTCAAATGGGCATCGGTCTCAGATCAGGCTAACAACACTCCCTGACCAGTGAGTGTGAGCATAACACTATTCAAGCCTTACCAGAATTTAATTTGTGCAACCTGACTGGGCAACGGAGGCCAAGTACGCTACGATACGTCAATCACTGACATCTAAAGACATCTGCGACATAGTGCTAGGCTAACAGCAAGGGTCAACATGAAAACACTGGGTGCTGGGAAATATGAAAAATAAATCTTCTAGTTTTAATGGTACTGAGAGTGAAGACACTGCTATGATAATCATCACATACTGAGTGTACAGACGGACACACAGACACGCGTGCGACCGACCTTCCCCGGGCCCCGTGGTGATGTTGGCCTCCACCTCAGGCCCATAGGTGAAGGTCTTGGCCCGGATGCGAAAGTTGTAGGTGACCCCGTCGGCCAGATCCTTGATTTTCATCCACAAGGGGGCGCTCCCCTTCACGTCAACCGTCACAATCTTACTGACGCCTGGGGGGGAGGGGGAGTGAAGACAGGAGTCGGCACAGGCCACTGAGGACTCTAGATAAACACACTGCATTTAGAAGTCTGTTCCGTGTCACCGCCATTTGTGTTCAGCACACACACACACACACACACACACACACACACACACACTAATACACACAGAACACACAACATGCCCTCCATCTTCACTACCTCCTGCTGGCCTAGTCCTTACAGGAAATAGATTAGATTGACATCGAAGATATTCTATAATATGACCAGATATTCAGCATCACTGTCACTTCTGTCCTCTGTAGAAAATCAGAGAACAGCTTTGGCAATGGCAGAGATAGAGCGTTCAGTGTGAAGCAGATGGAGCTGAATATCTGGTCTGTCAATAGAACATCTGTGCTAACATGCACGCTTCTGTAAATCCACCGGCTGCGAGAGCCTCTGTGGGTGAACGGTTCGAGGCGGCTGCCGACTGGCTGGGTCGGTCACTCTGACAGGAAGTGCCTGTCCTTCTGCCTGGCTTCTTGGGTAAGCAGGTCTCAAATCAGGTTTTTGTATGGAACGTCTAGCTCTCCTGCTGTTGGTACAGCTGGTGCAAACCAGCAGCAATCGCTGAATCCCAGAGGATGTTCCCTCCAGAGGACCAGGGGGGGCTGACCCAGGGACAGCGTAGCGTTTTTTAGCCACTCCAGACTACACCAGCAGCAGGTTAGCACACCACAGACAGGCAGTTTCCACTCAGCACTCTGCCCTGTTTTATTAAATAAAATCTGAAATGGCTCAGACCAGAGGAGTGCTGTTTCCATCCCTGTATCCCAGTTAATCTCCTGCTGGCGTGGTAACGGTCAGGCGGACACCCCACAACGAGCCCTCGGGGGGACAGAGCAGTGGGAGGTTCCCCTGGGGGGGGCACTGAGGCCTGGGGCCTAACGGCTTTTGGCAGGCCCGACAGAGCGCGTCAGAGGCCTCACGATCGATACCACGCCATCTGTGCCATCTGCCACGCTGAGCCGGGTAGGAAACAGTACCCCCGTGGTCGGCAGAGCCAGACGCTTAAAGCCTTCCCTTGGGTCATCTCATAAAAATGAATACAAATAGCAGCATGCCACGATCTCCAACACACACACACACACACACACACACACACATGTTCCTTGTTTCCTTTTCACAGTTAATGAGATACAGCAGAGTTTCATTTCTTTGCACATTTGAATGCTTGTACTTGAATGCCAGGTCTAATTTCAGCAATAGCCTTGTGTCCACCTAACTGTGGTCTCGCAAATATTGCACAACATATAACTCACAAGCTGCTGGAATTGTTTGGAATATTTCTACCTTAAGATAACTTCGTGACACAATTCTGTGCTTCTCTGTGTGAGAGAGTCAGGATTGCGGTAAAGCAAGATGTCGATGTCCCCAGCTGACCCAAAGGTATGGTTTAAGCGGCAGAGTACAGATGGACAGGGAGAGACAGCAATCAAGGGGCGGGGCTTACCGTCCACGGGTGTACAGGGCTCGTAGACGAGCCGGTAGCCCTCGATGATGCCGTTGGGGTACACCGGCTCCCCCCAGGAGACGTTGACAGAGGTGGTGGTGAGCTCGCTGAAGTGGATGAAGCTGGGAGCACTGGGAGCTGAGGGCAGAGGACACAGGGGTCAAAGGTCAGTCCTGAGACAGGTGGGTGAGGGGCCGGGGTGCACAGTGACTGCACACAACCCTATGCCACTACAACTACAGCTAAAATACTATTGAAAGAGATGAACTATGTTAGGAGCTTTTTTTTTTTTAAAGAGAGGACTGATCTCAAAATGTGCATTATTCATACTCTTATAGTTATTTCAGGAACTCATATATGAAAACTTACATATTTTAATATCGCCTGAATCCATCTGAGACTATAATTGAATGCTTTTTTTAGAAAAGAGTGTTAGTGTATGAAGTTCAGAAAGCTGGTGCTGTGTGAAAAGGGAGGGATAGGGAAAGCAGGGGGGGCTCTGGGGGGGGGGGCACGGCGGCAGCAGTGGCTATGAAGGGCGGAGGGTAGAGGTGTGGAGAGCTGTGAGTCCTGCCAGTGTTTCACTCTCCTGGCTTCAGAGTCACTGCTACAGGGAGCCGAGCGCACGCAAGAGGCATCCACAAAGAAAACGATTGCGTTTTCTTTTTTCTCCTCCGAAACGCCGAGGAGGCCTGCGCGGAACACAGGCCTCCTTGTGCACAGCCGCCAAAAATCTGCCCCGCACATCTTCTCCTGCCTCCGCGCCCCCTTCCTCGACAGGGCTGTCATATGCTTACGTCTCCGTGGCAACCCCGCGCCGATGTGCCAAAAAATTCGAGAATATCCGTCCTCCCAACAAACCCCCCCCCCCCCCCCCACCCCCCCAGTCCTTCCCCTCATGGGATATCAAACACGACAAATGAAGAGAAAAAAAAAATCCTCCCTCTGGAAGAAAGAGAATGAAAGCCACATTTCTCCCAGAGCGGCGGGGAAGCAATCTTCTTATTGAGGGAAAACAATCTGGAGACTCTTCAGCCTGATGAGTCCGAGTGAGCATCTCCCAAAACCGCAGGAGCTCGGAGCCGGGGCGAGCGCGAACGCTTCCAGAACCCTCTTTCGGCTGCGTATTACGATGAACAAAGAGGCAGATGCTCTGGAAGGACTTGAAAACAGAACGCACAGATTCATTCGGTTTGGAGTTGATCAGTTTTGTCGCAAACCCTGTGCACTCTGGCATCCTGACAATAACCTTCCGCACTGCAGAAGTCTACGGCTGCCGGGGCTCCACGTGGTCCATGAGGTTGAGAGATTCTTTTGACTTTGAGCCATGGGTCTACTTGGGTGAAACAGTCTGTCTCTATTTACACCTCAGTTAGTGCGTGGTGCGCAAACGGGCAAGTAATGACTTTCAGTTAAGTGGGACGTTCAAGTTTCAGAAGTGGTAGATGGTACCATAACAAATACGAACAAATCTGAACGTTACTACGCCTATCTCAACACGCAGCTTCACTACGCCTCCAGTGTTGTAGCAGAGGTGCTCCGTCCTTACCGGCCTGCTGAGTGCGCCCCCTGGTGGGGGGGCTGCGGGGCCCGTCTCCGGCAGCGTTGAAGGGGGCCACGCTGATCATGTAGGTGGTGTAGCCCGTCAGGTTCTTCAGCTTGACCCCCCCCTCGGGGAGGAAGAGGGTCCGCAGGCGCTCCGTCTCGTTCTGCCGCTGGAACTCCCAGAAGTAGATCTGCGGGACGACCGAGCAACAGGTGACCACACACAGGTGACACAGGTGATTTTGTTTTTTTTTTTTTTAACCAAAATCAGCCTTGCTGCTTTGAAACCCACCAACTCTGTGCATCTGTGCCTGTGATGTAAAGCTCATTTCCACATGCATTCACATGTAATTCTCACAGACCTCTTAAAGCTCACATCAGGCACATATGGGCAGCAGAGTAGGAAAAAAGCTGCTTAGCAGATGCTCTTATCCGGAGTAACTTTCATATGTCATCCATTTTATACAGGTGGATATTTACTGAAGCAATTCTGGGTTAAGTACCTTGCCCAAGGGTACAACAGCAGTGCAGAGCAGAGTTATGAGTCCTGTTCCTTACCACTACACTTCACTACACTAAAGCCCAACTTCAGGTGTACTAGGGGCAGGTAAGATTGGTAGTAACTGGTAGGCGTTATGAAACTCATAATGGGTGGAGCTGCCACGGGCTGTCAATCACTTACTGGTATGAACTAAACTCAATGAGGGACATTATAGAACAGAGTAACTCCACCCATTTTAGCTTTGCGTTGCAATCACCAGTGACTGGTGCCGAAAACTGACCTTGTACCCCTGAATGTCTCCATTCTGAGTTTCTGGGGGAGGAGGGTCCCATGTCACATCCAGCTGGGTGGCGGTTGCTGATTGGATGGCTACGTTTTGGGGCGGGGCCGTGGGGACTGTGAAAAAGAAAACATACTATGCCCATCACACATTGCTTCAAAAAACACATTGTGTAATGTTATCTGTTGGCAATAATGAAAGTAAAGTAGGACAATTATAAAAGCTAACTAATTATTAAATGAGTTTTAAATGGCACTCAAAACAAATTACACAGGGATTTAAGGAAGCCCATCATTAATGTAATGGTAAGAAATTAATTGCACAGCAACACTATCCAGATTCAAACCAAAATTATTAGCATTTGAATTATGGAGGTGTGTACATGAGTTTGGACATCGCTCTGTGTGTGTTACATGGAAGGATGACCCCCCCCAACTCCATCCACCCCCCCCCCCCCCAACAATTTTACCTGCCTCTCCCACGAACACCTCCTGCGGAGTGCTGGTCGGCCCCTCCCCTACAGCATTGTACACACTCAGCCGAATCTCGTAGCGCTTGTGTTTGCTCAGGTCTGCAGGATACAACATGCTAACGTTACCCACGATGCACTGCAGCACATGACATTATCAGTCTCCTGATTCTGTCTGTTTGAAAGGAGGACTTGCCAAGGATAAAAACTACATTGGAACCGGATCAGAATATTTTCTGTAGCAAAGCAATAAAAATGTTTTATATTCATACGGTCAGGCAAGTGTTTTTCTGTTGATGTGTTTATGATCTGTTCATATGATTTGATGAGCTTAGAGCCCGTCATTTCCAAACCTAGCCTCCTGAGTAAAAATACCAAACATGCAATAATGTGCAAGAAAAAAACCTCACTAACCTCTCAAGTACAGTACCAGTCAAAAGTCTGGACACACCTGATTAAGATAATGGGGAACATGCATTCAAAGACATTTTGATCTACAGACTTATGCTTAAATGCTTGAAATTTGTTTTTTTAGACAAATATAATATGTTGAAATTGATGCCTAAGTATGAATTTCTTCACCCCCCCCCCTCAAAAAAAAATTAATTTTAAAAAATATTTTTGGCTACTTTGAAGAATCTAAAATATAAGACTTGATTGGTTTAATTTGATTTGTTACACACTTTTTGGTCTCTGCACACTTCCATTTGTGTTAGTCCTTAGTTAGTTCATAGTTCTGACGTCTTTACTGTTTTTCAAAAATGTGGAAAATCGAAAAAAATAAAGAAAAACCCTTCTATGAGTATGTGCGCCCAAGCTTTTGACTGATACTGTATATTTATATTCTCAAGGCAGTAAAGAGAACTCAATCAGGGCCGGCACTATGGTCCGCCTGAGCTCAGTGTCAGTGCAGGAAAATAAAGATCATAAGGGAACGACTCAATCTGATTTATTGCCCCCAATTTTCACTCTGCATTTCCGAAGCGCTTCAGGACAGAGCAGATCCAGATCCACCAGCATCATTCATTACCCAAGGACACAGAGAGAGATTCCATACGCACAGAAAAAGACCAAAGCAGGAGCAGCTGGGAAGGATAGCTTTCAGAGGCAGAGTGTGTGTGTGTGTGTGTGTGTGTGTGCGTGTGTGCGTGCGTGCGTGTGTGTGTGTGTGTGTGTGTGTGCGTGTGTGCGTGCGTGCATGCGCGCGTGTGCGTGTGTGCGTGTGTGTGTGTGTGAGAGAGAGAGAGAGAGAGAGAGAGAGAGAGACAGAGAGACAGAGATGGAGAAAGAGAAATAGAGAGCAGAAAGAGCGACGGAGATCAGACGAAGATGGAGAAAGAGAGAGCAAAGAAAGAGAAAGAAAGATCAAGGGAGGGAAAGAGAAAGAGCTCAAGATCAGGTGGGCAGATGTAAAGAGATTAAGTTCGGAAGAGGAAGAAAGAAACAGAGACAACAGAGAAAGATGGAAGCTGGAGAGACCCATAAAAAAGAGAGAATACAGAACTGTGTGAGGACTTACTGTCCAGCTCGTACTGGGTGAGGGTGGACTCGCTCAGGTTCCGAATGCTGTAGGGGGCTGAGGGAGGTGACGTGGGGTGGGGGGAGGAGGGGAATTTGAGGCGGGCAGGGAGACAGACAGAGAGAGGGGAGAGAGGAGAAGGGAGAGACATAAGTTAGTGCATTAGTGCGCTCTGCAACCCTTTTCAGACAGTGTGCACAAAACAATGGCTGTTCCTCAAGGCTGGTAGCTGATAGGGGCGGGGGGGGGGGGGGGGGGTGTGAGGTTAAGAAAATAACATCAACATCAGCACGATCAAAAAAGAAGATAAAGAACACACCAAAGGAATCAGTTCCACCCTGGAACACTGGTGGGGGGGGTTCTGACTGGGAGCGGGAGGTGTCCGAAGCAAGGACAGTCACGACCAAGGGGTTATACGGGGTGAATAGGAGGGAGGGGATGCATTCTCTGCTCATGTTATTACACACACCATTGGTTTCATAGCACAGAGGCATCTGTGAGTGTGTCCGTGTGTGTGAGTGTGTCCGTGTGTGTGTGTGTGTGTGTGTGTGTGTGTGCGTGTGTGTGTGCGTGTATGTGTGTGTGTGTGTGTGTGTGCGTGTGTGTCACACTAACTGCATTTGACTGGGTATGGGTATCTCTAAACACAATCTGCAGTGTCTCTATCCCTTTGAAACGAGTGTAACATGTGGTCCACAGCTTAGGTCCTGGAGGACTGAAGTGTCCCACAATGCTCGCTTCACTCAACCAGCAACTGAGCCAGACATTATTAGAGACAGAACTCTAAGACAGGAGCCAAGTTCCCCTAGTGTGATGAATGTTTTCCCACAGAATTTTTTGCCCCATTTGATACTGCTTGTATCAGCAGATGTCAAACTTCTTACTTGGCTCTTCTGAGTGCTGTCACAGTGGGAGGGGTGCTGGAACAGAGAGGGGTATGGAAGCAGGCAATTTTGGGGTAGAACGGGGTGGGGTCTCGGCTTATAGAGACTGTAGGGGGGCTGAGGAAAGCAAAGTGGGTCTCTCGGGGACAGGGTGGTGTTACTCACAGGTGAGCTCGGCCCAGGTGACGGAGGGACTGTTGACGGTTCTGACGCTGAAGCTCCGGAGCCGGTCGTACAGCAGCTCCCGGTACCGGACCCGGAAACCCAGCAGGATCCCGTTGATCCGCTCCTCTGAGGGCGGCTATGAGGAGAACCCCGGAACCAATCAGAACCGATCAGAACCACCATTCTCTGACCCCGCCTTACCTCCTAAACTCTTCCCCTCCCACCAACAGGGGTGAACAGCCAGAGAACTCAAACCTGTCCAAAGCTGTGATTCACACACCTAGGGAATTCCCCCCCACCACCCTTTCCATAAAACATGAAAGTACAAGCCTGGGGAGACAGAAGGGATCTTTTTTTTTCTGTACGGAGCACAGTCGCAACCTGGCGCGTGTCGAATTTCCCCCCGTGTGACCTCATCATTTCAGCCCGAGAGCGGGTGAGAGGTGTGGGCTCAGCGCAGCACAGCGCACGCTGTTGGGCGGAGACAGCCGCTCGTTCGAGGTGCTGGCTAACGTGCCCCCCCCGGGGCAGTGAACGCGGGACCCGCCCACTCACCTGCCATCGGATCAGCACGGAGGTGGTGGTGTGCGGCGTGACGGAGAGGATTGTGGGAGCTTCGTCCGGGACTGGGTGGGAACACACAAAGAGGGAACAATTGAGTCAGTGGCCCTGATAATGCACTTTGAGAGGGGGGGGGGGGGGGCGCTGGGCTGGGGTGTCCATCAGGGGCCCGGCCCCGCAATAACTCCTCGCGTGGCCTTTGAGGAACAATCACGCAAACACAAAGAACACTGCAGCTATTGACAAACGAGCCACAGGACGGCAATTAGCACAATGTTTGGGCGAGATTTTTGCACAGCCATTAAGCAGGCTGGCTTTAGGGCGTGATTCATGCTGCCAGGGCATGGAACTGCACAAGCACCGGCCAAACCCCCTCGTCTCACGGCAACAGCAGAATGCCAGCGTTACATCACTCATCTCTGCTCTTCCCGGAGTGCTTTCATCATTCATTTTAACAGCCAGTCAAGTTTTACCACTAAGGCAGTAAGTTTGCAACAGAAACAACCGCATTCACCCGATGTTTGAGGTCCCGTGAGATATTACCAATCGGTTCGCAACAAAGAGTTATTTTGAACATTTCTTTGTCTGTTTTTTTCTTTTTCCAAGAGATAGTGTAAAGTAAGGTCTTCTTGATTCCACAATGATGGGCAACAGAAAAAGGACAGAGAGAGAGAGCGAGAGAGAGTGAGAGAGAAAGATTGAAACAGATAAAGCTTCAGACAGAGAACCACTTGGTTTTACAACAAAGTAAATACCCCCAAGCAAGAGAGATATCCATCAAAAAGATTACAGCTGTCTTCCTCTGTTTCAAAAAGAAGACTAACGCAGAAAAAATGGCAGACATGCCAGGAGAGGGGCCCGCAACCCTGGCAGCAGCTGGCTAGTGTGTTGCTACGTGTCACAACATGAGGGACAATGAGTATCTTGTTCTACAGGAGTCAGAAGATTATGAACATTTTTCGAGTTTAATTAAATATCATTAATTAAACTCTAATGTCATTTTTAATAAATTAACAACAGAATCTTGGGTCCTGGGTCAGAAGTCAGAGGTCAGGGGTCAGAGCACCTACCGTCCTGCAGCGTGGTGATGGCCTCGCTCTCCTCACTGTATTCACTATCCCCAATGTCGTTGGTGGCCTTCACTCTGAACTGGTAGGAGGTGAAGGGCTTAAGCCTAAATAGGGGAGAAAGAAGAAGTCAGTAGAGCTGCACCACCACATACATTGTAGACAATCTCTTATCCACGGCAATATATATATATACGCAGAATCCACAAGAACCCTGGCCAGACTGTGTATACCCATGCGACCCAAATTGAGCCCACACAAACCTTTGTTAACCCAGAAGAACACATGAAAAGCCACACAAACCCACAAGGACCTACATGAACCTATGAGGATCCACTAGAACCCACAAGAACCCATGTTCACCAACAAACACCCACAGAAACGCTTGTTAACACAGAAGAAACTATGTTCACCCACAACCACCCATGGAAACCCTTGTTAGCATACAATAACCAATGTGAACCCCCATGAACCCACAAGAACCCATGAGCCCTCTGGACAGCAGTTCTCCAATCCCTGACCACCATCTCACGCATGGTTGACGTTCTCACCTGTCCACGATGTAAGAGGTGGCCTCATGGTTGACAGAGGCCGAGTGAACAGTCCAGTTGCTGTCTGGCAGCTCTCTGGACTGGACGGTGTAGTAGCGGACGGGCGAGAGGCCATCGCTACCCGGTTCCCATGACAACAGAACGCTGCGGGCCTGAACATCCTCCTGCTGCACAGTGGGGCGGCTGGTGGGCTGGGGGCGCGCTGGGGGGGGGGGGGGCAGGAATGGAGGATACACGTGTATTAAAATAGCTTGTTGTTTTTTTGAAAGTCTTGTGTCATGCCAGAGGCTGCCTGGGACTACATTACCTGTTTGCCACTGAAAACCAGGTAAATTGTGTCTAATTCTAGATGTAGATCTCTTTGGCTAAACACAAACACGCTAAAATCAGTCACATAAAAAAATTATCTCGCAAGGTAAACCGCACCTCTTTCACAAGCTCAAAAGACAAAAAGCACATTAGCACATCTTAGCCTGTTCATGGTTAGCAGAAATACACTTGCCGGGATTCTATTTCTATAGTAATTGCATGCTTGAGAAACACTGTGAAAATTCTATATCAGACAGACACAGTTCTCCCAGGGTCTCTGGGAAAATTGTTAGCTAGTTTGATTGGAGCTTTAAGTGTAACGTAGCTTGAGCGAGAGAGGCTAAAAGAGTAATTTGCCAAGCATGAAAAAGCACGGAAGAAGTGGCTTTAGGCAGCAAGGAAGAAATGTCAGTTCAGTCTTCAAACTTCCAAACCTTCAGCATTACCTTCACATCAACTTCACCCTCAAACTCGGCACGGGGAGAAGTTTAAATTTCATTGAAAAGTTTGAATAAGTCCTGCGTCGGATAAATTACAGAGAAGTCATGCTGTGAGAGTAGAGCCTCCTATAAAACCAATTTCCTCAGAGACCCTGTCTATCTGTTTCACGTAATTAGCATTTCCACGGTGTTTCTCAAGAACGCAATTATTATGGTAATGGAATCCCAACGTGCGCATTTCTGCTAACCGTGAACGGGCTGATCCATATTGCTCGTCTATATGTAAACTCCACCGAATGGATCCACTGCCTTTTGTCCCACTGGACTCGCCCGAGGCTGGTAAATGGCGCAGGGATTCAGGCTGTGATAACCGCCATGATTTGTGACGTTTTCTTTACACGGTTACAGAATGAGCAGTCAACCGTGCCACACTGACACACTGACAACGTGAATGAAAGACAGCGATATTCGCTCGGGGGCGTGGCCTGGAACGGCTGCGTGCTCTGTAAACACGATTGCCGTTTATTTCGGATCAGATCACCTGTTGGGAAGCTGGGCGCACCGTTCTAATCCCGAGGGCGATGTTATATAGCCCGTGATGAATAAGTGCCATTAACAGCACACTCCACAATCAGGTCTGTGTATATTTCTGAAGCCCCTCTCGCTGTTATCGTCAACACATCTTTCTTGTGAAGGGCGCTCTTAATTCATAAGAAAGGGGGTCTGATTAGCCTCCCTTGTGTTTAAATCGCTGTTTTCAGCACGAGTGCTCTTTACTGCTTCTCCTGAGATGTAACGGAAATCGCTCTGTGAAGGGCTCTGCATCCTCCTCTCATCGTTATCTTTCCTGCGTCGAGGAGCGAGGGGTGTGGCCCTGCCGTGTGTACGATCGAGGACAGGAGAGTCACGTGACCCCCCCGGGTACCTCTCTTCTCCGTGGTGACCACCAGCGCCTCGGCCGCCTCCCCCCAGCCCTTGCGCGTCTGGGCCGTGATGCGGAACACGTAGACGGACTCGGGCTTCAGGCCGGTCACCGTGTACTGGCGCGCGCTCGGGTTCAGCACGTCCACGGTGGCCGTGTTGCTGTTGGTGGAGTTCAGCCGGTACGTGATCTGATAGGCTGGGAGAGAGAATGCAGTGGCACAGGTCAAGGAAGGACAAGACAAAAACATATGTGCATGACAGACACTTAAACACTTATTTCTTTTTTTACTCTGTTCTTATCCCCGACTCTTAACTGCCAGTAATAACATGTCTTGAAAATAAGAAAGTAAATAATAGTGAGTAATTATTGTGTAGCCCCGAGATGTTAGTCCATTTTCATAGAGCAACACTTGTCTCTACCTGTGGCGATATTCTCTCACAGTGAAAAGTCATATAGATAATTCATTGCAAATATATTTAAAATATTTTGAAATATACTGAATAATATATTGAAAACATATAAATGGCTATTTTGGTACGTTGTAGTCTCTTTTTGCTTTGCATTAATATATTTTATATAATATGGATTTGAATGGATGTTCTTGGGTTTAACAACATATTTCTCAGTATGCTGCAATATATTTCATTTCTCTCATGGGGAGGGTTTCAGAGGGAGCACCAGGATGTGTGTGAAGTGGGGGGAGGCTCTCACCCAGGATAATGCCGTTGGGCTGGGCGGGGGACTGCCAGATGAGCCTGACCGAGGTGGTCCGCACCTCCGGGAACAGGATACCGACAGGGGGGCCCGGAACTGGAGGAGGAGAAGGGGGTACAGTGATCCGTCAGCGTCAGCGTGTGGACAGAGGAGTAAGAGGCAGGTGACATTTTCCCCCTGCGTCTGTCCGGGGCTAGTCTCCGCACACGCCCTCGTTCAAGTGGAGCACTTTTTCCACCGGCCCTTCCCAACGCCGACGGGGCACGGTCAAAATTAACTCTAGCACAGACGCTCTGTCAGCGCTCTTCGACTGGGGGGGGGGGGGGGGGGGGGGGCTTGTGCGGGGGTGCGACAGTAAGGGAGACAGTCCAAGCCTCCATGCCTTTGATCTACACCCACTCTACAGGCAGCCGGCCAGTGCAGCAGTGAAACTGTCAGGGCACTGCAGTTGTACATTACATTATTACATTCCATTACTGGCATTTAGCAGACGCTCTTACCCAGAGCAACTTACATCGGTTACATTTCTTTTTTTCCCACAACGTTACCCATTTATACAGCTGGATGCTCTACTGAGCCAATTGTGGGTTAAGTACCCTGCCCAAGGATACAACAGCAGTGCCCCAGTGGGGAATGGAGCTGGCAACCTGTCGGTTACAAGTCCTGCTCCTTAACCACTATGCTACTATGCTACACTGCCGCCCAATTTTGTAGCCTTGGGCAAGGAACTTCACCGATAAGACCGTCTGCTAAATGACGCTAATGTAAAGTACCGGAACGTTTCTGCAGTCAGACAGACAGGGTGTGGCGGGGTGCCCGCCGTGCCTACCGTCATCCAGGGTGCGCTCCAGGATCGGGGGGGCGCTGGGCATCCCGTCCCCGATGCGGGTGAAGGCCAGGACCTGGATCTCGTACAGCACGTACTTCCCCAGGCCGGTCAGCTGCACGCTGTAACTGGCGTTGCCTTCCACCGTCCAGAACTGCAGGGGCGAGTCCGAGTCCTTCTCCTTATACACCACCTGAGGAGGGAGAGGGGGAAGAGGAGAGAGAGAAAGAGAGATAGAGAGGGAGAGGGAGAGGGAGAAAAACAGACTGAAGGCTATCACCAGCAGAATGAAGCCGGTTTGTTTTTTTAACAGACCCTCTGCTGTGCAGTCCCTGTCTGTACTGGTCCCTCAGTAGGGGAAAGAACTCCCCACGGGGGTCAGAACAGTGGAATCACTGGCCATGTTCTGACGCAGACTGAAGACCTACTTCTTCAGACTTCATCTCGGTTCCACCTCAATCCCTGCCCTCAACACCTGCTACTTGTAGTAGCTGCTGTTTAATTTTTGTGCAGTATTGCGATGTGTTTTGGATTCTGTCTTCTGATCTACTGAC
The DNA here is from genome assembly GCF_013368585.1 of Megalops cyprinoides. Lineage (NCBI taxonomy): Eukaryota > Metazoa > Chordata > Actinopteri > Elopiformes > Megalopidae > Megalops > Megalops cyprinoides. Next base: position 9,744,324 of record NC_050583.1, on the reverse strand, counting down.
TGATGTATGGCAGCATACTTGACTTCCCTTGTCTAGTCGGGTTGCACAAGTTAACTTGTGGTAGGGCTTGACCAGTGTTGTGCTCACACTCTGGTCTGGGAGTGTTGTTAGCCTGTTCTCACACTGTTGCTTATTCAACTTGAATTGATACATGTCTGTTCTTTCGTGAAGGAAGTCACTCTGGATAAGAGCGTCTGCTAAATGAATGCAATGTAATGTAATGCGTGTGATAGCAGCTCAACAACAGTAACAACACAAATTCGAGCCTCCGAGAGAGCCTCACGGGGCTAATGTGAGTTACACTAAGAGAGCCCCTCAAAAGGCACCAGACGCACCTTGTACCCCAGGATGAGTCCGTTGCGGTCGGGCTCTGGGACCTCGAACCATCGCACCAGGATGCTGCTGGAGGTGGTGGCGAAGGCCGAGACATTGGTGGGGCCACAAGAGGGGACTGAGACAGAGAGAGAGAGAGAGAGAGAGAGAGAGGGGTCAGAGGGCAGACGGGTCCCTACGAGAGGCCAATCAGCGGGGCGGAGCACGGCTGTCACGTTCCGACAGGGTTATAGCTGGTTTATGACTCTCTGAACGTCTCCATAAAACCAACAAAGCACGTTCAGCCACTCAGACACTTCTCACAGGTTTAAAAAGTGCCTTTTAAACACTCACCACACAGACAGGCATATTATACAACCCTGTGTAATGAGAAACCTTGCGGTGGTCCTTCGGAACAGAAACCAAAACAATCAACTGTCTCAATCTTGATGTCGCCCCCTGTAATATCTTAATGTTCCCCTGTCTGATGTACAGGGGTCAGATAGCATTTGGGAGTATAATTATGAAAGCAGGGAACAGGTATGCTGGTCATATCACCTCTTAGGTTATCACAATCCTAAATTATGACCGCTAACTATTTTCAAGGGATTCTAGGTGGGGTGCTGTTTTTGTATCCCTGTGCATGGTATGAATTGCTTTGGTAAAGCCTGTACAAATATTAGATATTAGGTTGTTGCAAGCTTATGTAAGTTACCCGGGACAAGGATGTTTTCTGAGCAAATAATGATAATGACAGTGATGATGAGGTCAGGAACCCAGGGGGGGCGGGGGCAGCGTTGCACCCCATTCCCAAATGGGACAGGACAGAGGTATTCTCTGGCACCGAGCACCAGGGGCAAAGTGCTGACCATGAGGAATTCTTTCGGATGGATCCACCCACGTGGTCCTCATTTCCTGACAACCTTTCCCATAATCCGGTAACCGAGGCAACCAGACAAGTCAAGTCAAGTTGCGGAGGCGGTCCAGGTTGGGCTCTGGTTTCAGAAGATGGTAAGAGAGAATCAGGGAAGGAGAGCCCCAGGCCCATGCTTGGGCCAATGAGACTCCTTGGTCAGCTTGAAGCAGCCCTGCCCTCCCAATCCTACTAACTCTAATTGGTTAGGACTGGCTGCAGAGTGCTTGGGAGGGGATGCGAGTGGGCAAAACCATGTAGGCCCGGGAGGGAAACATCAATAGTCCCCCACAGGGTCAGATGCTAAAAAGAACAAACAGAACCAAACTGGCCACATGTGAGGCAGATCAATGGAGAGAATGGATAAGGTGCATTTAAACCGCAATGTGTAAATCTAAAAGAACACACACCCATTATCCCTCCATGAGGTAACTGCTTTATACCTAGTATAATACAGCAAAGGTCAGTGTGCAGTGAAGCATGTATGGCATTAGGCGCATTGTGTTAATGTGGAATGATGTATCATTGTAAGCGTGTGTGCATGAAAGAGAGAGGTTGAAAGAAGGAAACGGTGTAAGAAAGAGAGAGTGAAACAGAGAAACAAGGTGATAATGAGAGAGAGAGAGATAAGGAGAGAGGAAGTCAGGGAGAGGAGAGAGAGAGGGAGAGAGAGAGGAATGAGAGAGAGAAAGTAGGAGAGAGAGGGAGAGAGACAGAGAGAGGGAGAGAGAGAAGGAGAGAGAAGAGAGAGAGGGAGAAAGAGAGGAATGAGAGAGAGAAAGTAGGAGAGAGAGGGATGCAGAGAGAGGAGAGGGAAAGGTAGAGAGAGAGAAAGGGAGAGAGAAAAGGGAGACAGGGAGCCAGGAAGAGGAGAGCGAGAGACAGAGAGAGAGAGACAGAGAGAAGGAGACACAGAGAGAGAAAGAGGGAGACAGTCAGAGGCTCACCAGACTCTCGGGTTCTCCCTCTGACGGGCTGGCTCCAGGGTCCAGCTCCGATGCCGTTGAGGGCCTGCACTCGGACCTCGTACTCAGTCCACTCCTCCAGGTCCTCGATGGTGAACTCCCGCTCCAGGCGGTCTGCGATGACGTGGGTCAGAGCCCGGGCCTGCGAGCCGGTGCGGGCGTACTGGACCCGGTAGCCCACTAGCTCTGGGTTTCCATTGTACTCCCACTCAGGCAGAGGCTGGTACACAGAGGAGTGTGCAGTTAATTACAGCACAAACATGTATGTGTGTGTGTGTGTGTGTGTGTGTGTGTGTGTGTGCCCGTGCCTGTATGTGCACATGTGCATGTGTGTTTGTGTTTTGTGAACCTTTGTGTATATGTGAGTGAATGAATGAATGAAGGTGTATGTGTATGTTTCTGTGTCTTTTGAGTGTACGTGTTTGTGTATGTGTGTATTTGTGTGTGTGTGTTTGGTGTGTGTGTGTATTTGTGTGTGTGTGTTTGGTGTGTGTGTGTGTGTGTATTTGTGTGTGTGTGTGTGTGTGTGTGTGTGTGTGTGTGTGTGTATTTGTGTGTGTTTGGTGTGTGTGTGTGTGTGTGTATTTGTGTGTGTGTGTTTGGTGTGTGTGTGTGTGTGTGTGTGTGTATTTGTGTGTGTGTGTTTGGTGTGTGTGTGTGTGTGTGTGTGTGTGTGTGTGTGTGTATTTGTGTGTGTTTGGTGTGTGTGTGTGTGTGTGTATTTGTGTGTGTGTGTTTGGTGTGTGTGTGTGTGTGTGTGTGTGTGTATTTGTGTGTGTGTATTTGTGTGTGTGTGTTTGGTGTGTGTGTGTGTGTGTATTTGTGTGTGTGTGTTTGGTGTGTGTGTGTGTGTGTGTGTGTGTGTGTGTATTTGTGTGTGTGTGTTTGGTGTGTGTGTGTGTGTGTGTATTTGTGTGTGTGTGTTTGGTGTGTGTGTGTGTGTGTGTGTGTGTGTTTGGTGTGTGTGTGTGTGTGTGTGTGTGTGTGCGTATTTTTTCCACTCCAGGCGTGGGGACGTACCACCCAGCGCAGCCACAGGCTGGTCTCGCTGGCTGTGCGCAGCGTCACGTTGGCGGGGGCGATGTCGGGGGGCGCCTGCAGGGTCTGGATCTTCCGGGACGGCTGGCTGGGGGGGCTGGTGCCCACGATGTTAACCTGGCGCATGCGGAACCTGCGAACAGGTGCAGAGAAATGGTTCATTACCTGAAACCTCTCAGTGCATTTTTACAGTGTTGCGATATGCTTACTTTGTGCTTAAATACCTCTTATAGAGGAGCACTTTGTTTGACTACAAAATGAGTGAGGGGGCAGAATGGTTTTAGGGGTAAATTATAGCTATAATAGCACAGCATCAGTTTGTGTTAACTGTAGCAGGTGTAGGTGTATAACAGTCACATGAGCAGTTTGTGTTATCTGTAGCAGGTGTAGGAGTCTGTAACAAGTGTGTGTGGACTGTGTTATCTGTAGATGTAGTATGTATAAACAGGAGCATTTGTGGTTTGTGTTACCTGTAGAAGATGTAGGTGCCTGTAACAGGTGCGTGTGTATATTGTGTTATCTGTAGATGTAGTGTGTATAAACAGGTGTGTGTGGTTTGTGTTACCTGTAGATGTAGTGTGTATAAACAGGTGTGTGTGGATTGTGTTATCTGTAGATATAGTGTGTATAAACAGGTGTGTGTGGATTGTGTTATCTGTAGATGTAGTGTGTATAAACAGGTGTGTGTGGTTTGTGTTACCTGTAGAAGGTGTAGGGGTTGAGGCCAGGCACCTCGAGGGAGCGGGCATCGGGTTCGTTGGGCACCTGATGGACCATGGTCCAGTCCTCGCTCTCTCCGATCACTCCGATCTGCCCCGGAGAGGACAGACAGACGGACGGACAGACGGACAGAGGTAAGCAGGGGCTCGGACAGACAGCAGGCGGCAGCAGCACCACACCGCTCGGGCATCCCCATCCCCTGCCCCTCGGGGGACCGCCCGGGCCTCACCTGCGCCTCCACCTGCCAGCGCGAGATGGATGTCTTGCCGTCGTAGCCGGGCTTGAACTGCAGGGTCACGGAGCGGGGGCCGATGTTGGAGATTGCCATGTTGGTGGGGGGGCCGGGCAGCTCTGTGGAGGGAGAGGCAGGTCGGGGTTTGTGAGGTGACGTTCGATTGAGGGATTAAGGGAAGCACCCTGCTCACAGTTTCCAGCAGCACGTCAGTCCCCCCCCCCCTCCCTCCCACCCCCGGACGGCATATTCACAGAAAAAAAAGGGCACAGAAACATTCGTCACTCCTCCTGGTTTGGACTCTGTTTGTGGTCAGTGACATTTTCCACACCGCTCTGCTCCCACACAGCTGAATACCCGGCCTGGCTCAGGGCACAATACTCAGACGTATCCCTGGCAGCCGTGTGCCTCTCCACAGACTTTCCGGGCCCGGAGTTTGGCGGGCTTCCCTGGCTCCGTGGTGTGATTCGAATGAGATATATAGAGGACAGGGCCTGGAGGATACCACACAGAGCCCAGTGAATCTGCTGCTTTTACAAGACACCCTCATTAAACAGCATTTGCGTAATTGCGCTTGTGCTGTTCATACACCTGTGATTACGTGGCACACGGTGTACTCCTCATAACCGTGAATGCTCGGGACTTTTGTGACCTCCCTCATATAACAAGAGCACCAATCTGAGGGGAGTGAGTAAATCTAGCGGAATTAAGCCGGGACAGCTGCATATAAATAAGGTGCAATAAAGTGAAGTATGCAGTTTTCCAGTGTGCAATTATAGGGGTTTGAATGCGTTACTGTTTTCACATAACAGGATTCACAGTAGTTTGAAACCTACAGTGACATCTTTCATTTAATAGGCACCTAGAATAGCTCTATTAGAAAACGAAACCCTTGGAAAGTTTTCTTTTTGGCTTGGTTGGATCCAGCCTACATGAACCAGCCTTTTCAGTATGTGCTGATGGGTGGTGAGTGTTCTGGTGCAGAAATGACTGATCTGACTAAGAATGAAATATCTTAGCATAGCATCTATAGCATATATGTAATTCACCATCGTCATCATCAGCAGCAGCTTAGACGTGATGTATACCGAGTGTATCCAACTAAAAATAAACTTTATTACAAGTTTCAATGAACATATTTCACGACAGCCATAAGATAAACTACTGATACTTAAGGGCACAGCCAGAAATGCTCTTTGAGACTATTATGTAACAGTCAGAGGTCAAAGAGGGGTCAATCACCACTCCAAAGACAATGTCGCTGACCGAAACTGTCCTCTGCTGATACTGCCAAAAAGGAAAATAAGACTAAAGCTGTTTTAATTTCACTGCCAAAAAAGGAGTCTGGAAACTCCCTGAAAAAATCGTACTACAGCTGGAGCGAGTTTAATAAGGACCTTATTATTGCCCTACATCGCCCTCTGGTGACACAAACAGACACAGCACTACAGCAGAGTCACGACTTGCGCACCGTTTTACCAGGACAGGTTCACTGAAGCTAAGGGACAAGGTCCTATTTACACCGAGTCGACTGAAAAATGTCCCTCACATTCTCGCTCCATCTAATATGTACGTTCAGACACTTCAACATGAAGATGAATGACACCTGTCAAATGACAAAAAAACACTTCCTACAGCACTCGGTCAGCTAAGACGCCACGCAAAGGCCCTGAAACTAAGAGGCAGACTTGGTGATACGCATCAGGGAGTGCATGACTGATTTCAGAGACGATTACTGCGTGCGAGAAAAGGCACCCCCCCCCCCCCACACACACACACACACATACACACATACACACACACACACACGCACACACACACACACACACACACACACACACACACACACACACACGGGCACACACACGGGCACACACACGGGCACACACACTCAAACCCGGACATTAAGATTGAGCCGAGCTGTGTGTTAATCCGCTGTGTTTCGAGGTAGCGCTGGGAAAGGCAGGTTTCGGAGGGGACCGCTGTGGAGGGGACCACTGTGCAGGTGACGGAGCACTCCGGAGCCCCCGTAATTGAGCACCATTCGCTGAGCGCAAACGGCCCTCATTTTTCACCGCGGAGGCAATGGGCACTTGCGAATAATTTAATGAGACGGGCGCCGCGCCCAGAATGGAAAATCACCTCCTTCATCTTGTTAGAGGGGGCCCGGGGACGCTCTCATCGAGACGTGGGAGGTGGGGATGAAGCAACCCCACGGCAGGTGTTGGGGGGTTCCTCGATCACTCAAGGCCCAGAGCACTTCACAGTCGAGCGCTAATCATAACAGCTTTATTTAACTGCATTAAAGATACTGAGTTCCCATGCTACTTCTGGGTCAGTAATAACCGACTAGAACAAATCTTACGCTATGATACGATATAATTGAGGTTTCGGCACCGAGAGGTTTATAGACCTTAAAATGGATTTATACCTTGAGGGACCCTGAGGACTGAGCCATCAGATTTGATTTTGCCTGCGAGTCAGCCTCACGCTCTCTCAACTCCAGCCTGATATTTTTACAATCACATAAACTTCTGCCTGACTTGGGTCTGGTTCGGGTAACAAGGAGAGAGTGTCGAGCTGGTCGTTCTTTATTGCGGGAAGAAGGCGCGTGACAGGTGCAAAGGATTCTGGGTAGTGTGCAAGGCTAGGCGGGGAGGGCGAGGAGTGGTGCGGGGGCGTTGGGGCTGACCTGGAGGGACGCCTGAGGAGATGGTGGAGGAGGATAGCTGCCCTTGTCCCTTAGAGGTCATGCCGGCGACCTCGATGGTGTAGGTGGTCAGCGCGGTGAGGCCTGTGACCCTGTACTCCAGCGTGACGTTGGGGAGGTAATGGGTGACCCGCGTGTTGGTGCGGTTGTACTCCTCCCAGGAGATGCGGTACCCTGCCGGAGAGAGGAGTCACAGCCAGATGAGTCACGCGTCCCTGCGGACCGAGGGGGGGGTGGGTAGAGTAGAGTGCGGCGCAGGTGGGCTGTACCTGTAAGGATGCCGTTTTTCTCGTGCGGCTCCCTCCAGCTCACTTTCAGAGACGTGTCCAGGATCTCTGTGAAGCTGAGGTGGCCCACGGCACCAGGGGCTGTGGACAAAGGAGCGTCTCAATTAACATAAAACCACAGATATTCAACCCAGCTCTCTCACACCCAGAGTGAACAACCACAGATACCATAGAGTTTTGAGTGGCCACGCATGGCGTTAATGCACATTAGTTTTAATGGACCATTTATCATGTGGGATATCATGCTGCAGGAATCAACAGCACTGCAACAAAGGTCATGCCACTTACACAGAGCAGCTTCCAAATAATATAAAACAGTGTATTTCCTTACCATGACATCACATGAAGGGCACTTTAACTGAATGGCTGATTTGCTGCAATGAGCTTCTTTGTGTGACCTGTGCTCACTAAATGAGTGGTATGTTTATGTGTTTGGCCTGGGTGTGGTGTGAGTTCACGTCAGTGGATGTCGTCTGCAGGCGTTGTCTGCTGCCTGTGTCAGTTATTTATGTCAGCAGGCCTGTTATTAGGGTCATGTCTGTGGTAGGTCACGTTCAGTTCATGTGTGTGAGCCGTGGCAGAGGAAAGTGTCCATGAGCCTTTTCTGTGGGCTGTGTGTGTGTGCCATGTCTGTGCCTGCTGTCGGCATCCAGTATCTGCATGTTACATCTATTGCCAGCATGATCTCTGTAAGCTGTATCTGTACCCAGCATTCAGTGCATATTGTCTGCCCTTTGTCTGTAGACTGTGTCTGTATGCAGCGTCTCTAGAATGTGTCTGTGCCTAAGATCTCTATTCAGTGTGTATAGGCCATGTCTGTACCCCGTGTCTGTAGATCACGTCTGTAAACCATGTCTGTATGCAGTGTCTGTAGAATGTGTCTGTGCCTAAAATCTCTATTCAGTGTGCATAGGCCATATCTGTGCCCGCTGTCTGTAGACCATGTCTGTGCCCGCTGTCTGTAGACCATATCTGTGCCCGCTGTCTGTAGACCATGTCTGTGCCCGCTGTCTGTAGAGCATGCCTATGCCCGCTGTCTGTAGACCATGCCTATGCCCGCTGTCTGTAGACCATGTCTGTGCCCGCTGTCTATAGACCATGCCTGTGCCCGCTGTCTGTAGACCATGTCTGTACCCCGGCACCAGTGTCGTCAGTGACACTTACTGTCCTCATGCGTGCGCAGCGCTTTCGGCGGACTCCGGGGGCCGTCGCCGGGCGTGGTGAAGCACAGCACCGAGGTGTAGTACTCCGTGAACTTCTTCAGCCCCGTGATGTAGCCCACGTGGACGCTGTCCTGGAAGTTGGGCCGCACCGTCACCACGGTAACCTCCTCCTCCTGACCCGGTTCCCATGCCAACAGCTGAAAAAAAAAAGGAGAGGAACACTTGAGCAGGGACAACAACAATGACAGAAAAAGGGTTTAATTCTATCAAACACTATGCTCTCAAGAGAACCCTTGCCCAGCTCTTCTTGTGTGGATGCACTCTTGGGTGTCATTTCCTGTTCATTGTGCTGGGGCCAGTAGGAAGCATCACTGAGTAACTGAGTGAGGGACAACTGGCTGATCTGGAGTCAGCCCATACAGAAAAGCCACCCTGAGAACAGGAGCACAGTACCAAAGAACTAACTCAGAATAACTGCATCCATTTTCTGGAATGGCAGCCAAAGCAGTGAATTGTGATTAAGTGTTCAAGGGGCTGTTCCCCTTGGCAACTGTGTCGTGATGAAATTTTTCTGTCTTCCAGCAGAAGGTTTCTCCCTGGGAAAAAGTAGCGTGCTGGCACCGAAAACCACTGAATGTGACGTGCATACAGATTCCCTGCCCCCTAACACACTCAGTGGCCGTCTCTCTGGGGACTACCCCCCCCACCCCCCCACCACCAACGCTCTGTCCCCACCCCTTCCTGAAATTCTGATTAACTCATTCTCTCCAGCAGTGGGGGAGAGAGAGAAGTTTTGGTTCTCATGTAAAGTCTGCCATGAGAAATGAGCTGGAATCAAGCGCAGCTCCTAATGAGTTACAACATGTGCAGCCTACAGCAGAATGAGAGCCTTGTTCAACCTTTCTCCTTTTACACTGTTCAGTGCTGTCAGTACTTACAAGGGTGCTGTATACAAATGCTAATGGAAGAGTTTCTGTTGTCTGAGGGATATTACAAGTGGCATCCTGGTGTTAGGCATGTCCTAACTGTGGAAAAACTCGAACAAGACACACTCTTGTCTTATGTTCTAGGATAGAGAAGCAGAGGAAATTGTGCCATCTACTGGCTGGAGTGGGTAGAACAGGGCAAGTGGAACAATATGGGGTTGGGGGGGGGGTGTGCAGTAATGGGAACAGGAAACAGGAAGTGAGACCATTGAGGGATGAGCGGTTACTGTGATGGTGGTCAGGCTCTTTCTATCCAGCTTCTCCCAGGCCAGAAGCTACGGAGAAGACAGAGAGGACAGTGAGGGATGAGGAGGGTGCAGGGTAAACGGAAAAGTCCACGCAGACAGACGGGGGACAGACGACGGAGAGAGGCGGGGCGGATGCAGCACAGGTGCGGGAGATCCAGAGATGCGGGAGAGAAAAAAGCTGCCGGAAAGGTACAGGCAATCTTGCAGTTAAAGGCAGAAGCGCTGCGGGTCTTCCTTGCCACACTGTGGCGCTGTTGCAACCAGAGGGCAGTGTTCCAGTTTCTCTATGGTCCCACCAGATTTGTCATGTGGACGGTGGTGGAATTACTCAGCATGGACAACAGGGTACACAACGTCCGCACACAGAGGGGGCTGTTAAAAAAAGGCAGAGCGCGAAAGGGGAGGGTTTTTGCTCACCTTATAGCCCTGGTTGATGCCGTTGATGAACTGGGGGCTGGGGGCGGTCCAGGTGAACCGAATGGTAGTGGAGTTGACCGCCTCTGCCTGCACGTTGCCCGGGGCGATGGTTGGCACTGTGGGAAGGAAGGAGGGATGGGGGGCGGGTAAGTGTTGGGGAGAGTTGGGGCAAGGGAGGTCACGATTAAAATCCACTCAGGTCCAGACCTGGCTGTTCCTGTCGTTCCCATCTCTGAGGATATCACCCAATCTGCAGAGGCCCTGACCGGCTCAACACCGATAGCACCATCGATCACGCTGACAGCTTTACCACAAGTCAGGGCAGGTAGGAGAAATAGTTTTTGCGCCGGACATTCCCCTGGGATATAGAGAATAGCCTATTGATGTTGTCCACCCCCCCCCCCCCCCCCCCCCGCACCAACCCATCCTAAAGCCTCGCTCCTCTGTCCTGGAACTGACTGCAGGGGAAAAAACACAAATGTATCGGCTCAACATCTGAACTGCATGTTCTGTTTGAAGTTATCAGCACAGATTTTCTGTTACAACCTAATATTCGGCTCGAGGGTTCTTCCCATTCTCCATCTAGGAGGTTCTGGTCAGAAACAGGGGTTCCTATGCTGTTTTAGACCACGCCCCTTCAAGAACCTTCATTACCAACCAGCAAATCAGAGCACTTGCAGCTTCAACAATGACATACAACCCACACCAAGTTGGCTATCCAACAAAAAAAAAACGGTGTTGTCAGTGTCAGTTTTTCATAATTTGCACTGGGAATTCAGCTGATGTTCAATAGCATAGGGAAATACAGCAGCTTCATCTTGCATGACATCCTTCTCAAGAGATTTACCCTTGGGAACAACGAAACACCAGCATCACCTTCAGCAGGGACTGGTTTCATGTGTTTTTGTAGCAATGTTTTTTTAATGCCTTCTGTTATGTGCTTTAGAAGAATCCCAACAGTGGGATGCTGCAGGCAAACTGTTGAGTAGGACCTAGCAATAGATGTACTGTTCCGCTCTGTTTTACTGTGAACCGTATTGTGCGCTGTAGTTCTGCATACTTTTTCATTCTCATTCTCTTTTTAAGCAAACTTTATACAAAAACAGTATTTGCTGCCTGAAGTGAGTAACTGTGAAATGTATTGTACGGTTTGCTGGAGAGGTATGGACTGTTTTGATACAAATCAAAGAAACAACAGATAGATAGATATATAGACAGATAGACAAACAGACAGACAGATAGATCGATAGATAGTATTATAGATAGACAGTTATATAGATAGATTGATTGATAGATAAATTATTATCTTGACAGGAAAATTAAGATAGATCAATTGATTGATTAATTAAGATTGATCGATTGATTGATTGATTGAAGTTTGTGGAAAACAGGAGTTCTATCAGTCTATCAGAGTTTTTGAGAGGTCGTCCTCACCTCCTTGCAGGGTCCACTCAGTCACCTTGTGGCTGAAGGTCCCAAGCCCTGCCCCATTGTAGGCGGCCACCTCTATCTCGTAGTTGGTCCAGATGATGAGGTCCTCCAGCAGCAGGTTCGTCACGTCCGGGTTGGTGATGTTCTTGTACTGGTAGCCCACCGGCAGACCGGCCAAGCAGTACCTGACATCGGGAGATAACGTAACGGAGCAACGCTGTCAACATCGGGCTAGCTGAGTGTCTCTGTTGGACAATGCGTTCAACACATCATGCCAACAAAGTGTCTTTATTGGATAATGTTTTCAGCATCATGCCAACAAAAGCGTCTTTATTGGACAATGCTTTCAGCATCAAGCCAACAAAGTGTCGTTATTGGACAATGTGTTCGACGTCATGCCAACAAAGTGTCTTTTTTGGACAATGATTTCAACATTCTGCCGATGGATTGCCTTCATTTGAAAATTGTTTTCAAGCTCGTGTCAACCGAGTGTCTACATTGGATAATGTCCCACCGAGGGCTGGCAGTACACACCCGAGATGGGATGGATGATGGGAAATAACTGTGCTATCTGTCTGTTGTGAACAGTGACAAAGTCAATAAACTAACTACATATCCTCCCTTCAAAGGCAGCTGTAACAAAGTCAAGGACTAGAACAGAGCATCCAACCTCAGAGGCACCTCAGTGGAGCACAAGAACGGCAGCGTGGACAGTACAAAATTCACCCAAAAAGCCCACCTGCCCGTGACAGCGTCTCTTTTCCAACAACAAAAAAAAGAATGCTGGCACCAAAGCGAGACACGCCCCAGCTTTGCGCGCCTCTGAAGTGTGAAGGCTGTGTGAGCCTGCTGGGACGTAGCGGATGTGTGGGGGTTCGCAGATGTGCCTGTGCTGATGCTCTGCGCTTGTATGGTCTCAGGAGAGGGGGGTGCGTGGTGGCGCTTACCGTACAGAGTACCCCCGCAGGAGCCCGTTCTGGTGACTCTCTGGAGGGGGCTGCCACTGGATCATGATGGACTGGTTGGTGCGTCCGCTGGCAATGACGTTCTGCGGGGGTGCACTGGGGGGCTCCTCCGGCAGGGACAATCTGCAAGGGGGGGTGTGGATAGATAACGTGTCAAACGACGAGAGCACGTGGGCGAAGCTTTCGTCTGGAGGATCTGCCTCCCTTCTGCTTCTCCGGGTCAGAGAGCAGGAGCCCGCCCGCCTGCCTGTTGGTATGCACGTAGCATGACCGCTGTAAGCCTGTCACGTACGACGCCGTCTGTCAAAACAAGAACCCGCATGCCGAAGCGTCTCCGCAGAAACCTGAATATCCCTGCGAGGAGGCAATCAAGGAACACACGTAGCGCGTACGTGGAGTGGGACACAGAGAAAAATCAAAGCTTCCCGAATCGATTTGGGCCGGGCGGCTTGATATTCTTTTCTGTCACTAATACCAGAGGCGAAGATTATGTTGTGGGGCAAAAGCCGAGATAATTCGATATGGAATCAAAAGCAGCATGCTGAGATCCCTCTGAAGCCCTCTGTTTTGTTTGGGGGGGGGGGGGGGGGTTTGGAGGCCTCGCCTGCGTAGACATCAGCGCCTCTGATTTGTGTTGGGAGCTCATCTAAGACGGAGAGGTCCCCGGGGAGCCCAGTGCGTTTGAAGGTGTGAGTCACTTCAGTTCCCCTCTCCACCGCCACGACTCTGCAGTTGAGTCACAGAGCCGAGAGAGAGAGAGAGAGGGAGCCGGGACCAGCTCGCTGGATGCTCACCGAGACGCTCTCACACATAAGCAAGCAAACAGGAGCGTACAAACAGTACACAGAGTAACGCAGACACACACACACACACACACACACACACACACAAATATGCATATACAGTTACACACACAAACAGGCGAGTACAAACAGTACACTCACAAGGTAATGCAGACACGCACACATGGAGTAACACAGACACACAGACACACACACACACACACAAATATGCATTTCCAGATACACACACAAACAAGAGAGCACAAACAGTACACACACAGATAAGCACGCACACAGTAACATTGATTCTCACATATAAAAACACACAACACACACACTTACACAAACCCTTGCATGTAAAAAACACATACAGAGTAATGCAGAAAAACATGCACACACACAATAACACAGATACAGACGTGCACAGATATGCACACATGAACACACACACACACATTTACACAAACGCAAACACACACACAAACATGTGCAGGCAAACGGTACACACACATAAAGGTACATATGCACATTCACACACTCACACAGATACACAAACATTACATTACGTCATTTAGCAAACGCTCTTACCCAGAGTGGCTTCCAAATAAGACAAACACACACACATACACATCACACACAGTTGCAAACACACATACACACAGAGCCGTGTACAACATCTTACTCTCTGAACCCCAGAGGTAAACGAGACCACCTGAGTGGCTGGGAGGGGAGCTCAGAGATGGAGAATTAGAGACCGATATCCCGGCTCTGAGTGTGGCGGTGGGGTAAGGTGCATCATGGCTAAGTGACACTCAGAATCAGCTGCCCCGCCCCCACTCACCGATCAGTCTCCTTGCTGAACTGGCCTTTGCCCACATCGTTGACCGCGCAGAGCCTGAACTGATAGGACCGTGCTGGGATGAGGCCGCTCACAGTCACTCCGGTGGACTCCGGCTCGATGTTGGCCAGGAGCACTGTCCAGGGAGCATCTGGGACAGACAGACAGAGATACAGACAGACAGACTGAGGAAAAGCAGAATTACAGCCTGCCATTTGAGGCAATCTCTCCCAGTAATCTCTGTAACTCTCCCCACTCCACTATCTCCACTCTGCCTCCTCCGGTAATCTTACTACCCCCACTCAAACATCTCCAGTAATCTCACTGTCCCCACTCAAACTCCTATAGTAATACTACTCTCCCCACTCAAACACCTCCAGTAAGGACACTTTCTCCACTCTCACGTTCAGTAGTGATCCCACTTTCTCCAGTAATGCCATTCTCTCCACTCTAAATCCGGCAGCAATCCCAATATCTTCACTACCTCTACCAGTAATTCCACTACCCCCTCTCTACCGTACCCCCACCCCCCCACCCCCCGTTAGCCTCACTCTCCTCTCTCTACCTGCCCCAATAACCCCCCCCCCCCCCCCCGCAGCCTCTCCACTCTCTCCGCTCCCGAGCTCCAGGGGGTTCCCCCGTAACTCACTGTTCTCAGACACCTCCAGGATGTAGCGGATGAGGGGGCTGTTCCCGTCAAAGGGCTTGGCCCAGGTCAGGTTGATGGCCCTCTTCTCTGTGGCGCTCAGCATGGCAGCAGGGTTCTCTGGTGCATGGGGAAGCTGCCTGCAAGAGAGAGAGGGAGAGAGAGAGAGAGAGAGAGAGAAAGAGACAGAGGTTTGTATTGCATTCGTTTTGGTGTATCAATGTCTATCTTATACATATATTCACATATTTTGAACTGTTATTTGATATTGTTACTTTTGCTTTGTTTTTGTCTGTTGTTATACATATTTTTATCTATTTGTGTTCTTCGTTATACACTTCCTCTCTTTTTTATGATTATCATTTCCTGCCTTTGCTTGCTTTTATCCCTCCATGCAAAGCACCTTGTACTAAAAGCACGGCGGGTGCTGCGCAGATAAAGTAATTGTGATTACTATTACGACTCTTAAAAGCCCATTTATTAAACCACTCGGGAAAGCAAAGCAGGAGGGAGTCAAGCAGAACAACAGCGTGACAAAAGAAAGAAAGAGAGCGTAACAGACAAAACAAGACTGCATGTAGCCAGAGCACATCTCTCTACACCCCTGACATCCATCTACGCACCCCTCCCTCTCACACATCGGGTTCGGGGGCAGGGGGAGTCAGGGGGGAGCGTTGGGAGGGAGTGTGTGTGTGTGTGTGTTGAGGGGAGAGGAGAGGGCCTCTGCTAGGTCAAGGTTGCCAGGGAAACTGACAGACGGTAAGTGAGGATGATTAGGTGGGAGAGGAGATCTGAAAATTGAGTCTGAGGGGGGAACAGAAAGAGGAGGATCGAGGAGGGAGAGAGTGCAGACATACAGGATAAAGGACCGAAGGCGCGTGCAGATGTGAAGGACAGAAAGGCAGATACAGATGGACAAAGGGTGTTTTTTTTTTACTGTTTCTATTTATCATATGTTTTTATGGTCATTTGAACGGTTGGCTGATGCCCATACTCAGGTCAACTTACAGTTTCGATTATTCTGCCTTTACACGGCTGGATATTTAGTGAAGAATTTCAGATTAAACACCTTGTTCACTGGTATAATGGCATTGCCCCATTTGGGAATTAAACCTATAACCTTAAAACCCCATGAAACACTGCTGCCAAAGAAAATTAACAAATAGTAGGCTTTGGAAGTATGCAGAAAGATGTTGAAGAGAGAGAGAGAAAGAGAGAGAGAAAGAGAGAGAAAGAGAGAGAGAAAAAGGGAGAGAAAGAGATGTGGAAGGGGTAGGGAGTGTTAGTGGTCTGGGGAGGGGGGGTCAGCCTTACCTGACACGCAGGTGTGCGCTACGGGAGTCGTTGCCCCCCACGGAGGTGACCCTGCAGGTGTAGGTCCCGATGTCGCCCGACCAGGTCTGGGAGATGTGCAGCGTGCCGTCGGCGTCGATTCGGATGCGGGGGATGGACTGGGCGTTGAGCACCGTGCCCTCCTTCTCCCACACATACCTGGGGAAAACGTTATCACATGACGTACCCTCTGCGACTGACTGACACAGCTAACAGACCCTCAGTGCACACACACACATACACACACACACACACACACACAAATGCACACACACACATGCACACACACACACGCGCACACACTGTCACAAAGACACACACTCGCGCATACACACACACACACTCGCTGTCACACACACTCGCTTACGCTCACGGGCGAGCTTGTTTATCTCTAATTTTCTCTGTTGCTTCGCGTTACATTACATTATTGTCATTTAGCCGGCGCTCTCATCCAGAGCCACTTACAAATTGCATCTAATAAAGCGGCATGGAAAGTTGCACAAACAGGACACCGCAAACCACATATGAACAAGCGTCAGTGCCAGACATAGTGCTGAGATTGAAAGTGCGTGCCTAGATCAACAAGTGCAATGCAATACATACCATATAAGATCTATACCACTCTAAATACGGTGCACATACCCAGAAACTCCACATAAATAATTACACACAGCCCTGAGGCACATATCCACATGTATAATTATACATGAGACAGTGCTTCACTTTCACTTCATGTGTTAAGCACTGAAATAATATTATTTTTCCGTCTGCCCGTCTGTCTATATTTTGATCAACAGATTCAAATACAACACTTGTCACAACAAAACGGACCGTGAAAGCCAGATAAGCTGGATACAAAGGAGGTAAAAAAGACATCATTTGGCCAGCGTTCAGAATGATACTACACACTGTGCCTTTGGACTGTGGTGCGGTAACAGAGATCATGTGAGTAGGAGGCAGTGAGCAAAGCTAATGGCTGTAGCGGAACCCAGTCCAGAACAGTTGTGACCACAGCACCCGAGAACTGCACGGCAGAATCACTGCCATCTCTACCTGTTCGCTGTGGCTTCCCCTGGGTACTGCGGGACGCGCGCGATGCTGCCTTACCTGACGGTAACGCTGGGGTCGTGGGTCACCCCACAGGTCATGGTGGCCTTCGTCCCTTTAATGACGCTCTGGTCCTGGGGCGGGCTGGTGATGCGGGTTCGAGCTGCAGATGAAACACACAGGGACACAGAGGGAGGCTGTGAGCCAATGCCGTGCTGTAGATCAGACAGACAGGGGGAGGCTGTGAACACAGGATGTACTGTAAATCAGAGAGACAGGAGAAGGTGGTGAAGTGTGTTCTGTACTGTAGACCAGAGAGAGAGGGAAAGTGAACACACAAAGTACTACAGATCAGAGAAAGAGAGGGAGGCTTTATACACACAACGTACTGTTGGTAGATCAGAGAAAGAGGGAGGCTTTATACACACAACGCACTGTTGGTAGATCAGAGAAAGAGGGAGGCTTTATACACACAACGCACTGTTGGTAGATCAGAGAAAGAGTGAGGCTTTAAACACAAAATGTACTGTAGACCAGACAGAAAGGCAGGCTTTAAACACATTACGTACAGTAGATCAGAGAGACAGAGGGAGGCTTTAAGCACACGATGTACTGTAGATCGGAGGGACAGAGGGAGGCTTCAAACACACGACGTACTGTAGGACAGACATCTCTTACCCCAGACCACCAGGTCAGCAGCGGCCTCGTCGATGCCTCGGGAGTTGCTGGCCATGCAGGTGTAGGTGCCGGCGTCCGAGATGTGGGAGGGGCTAATGAGCAGGCTGCCGGACTCCAGCAGGGTGAAACGGGGCAACTGGACAGAGCCGCTGGCCAGGATTCGCTCACCTGCGGACGGGCAGATGACATCAGCGCTAATGACGCTCGCTCCTCCGACCCGATATTTATCACTGTTTATATTTTCATAGCCCTGAAGCTGGGGCGATGCTGGTGAGATTGAACTGGGATCTCGATGTGTGACCCTGCGGGCTGCTGCTGTGAGATGGGGCCCGCGTCTCACCTTTCTGCCAGGTGATGGCGGGCCGGGGGGCGCCGGAGGTCTCGCAGTGCAGGATGACGGACATGCCGTCGATCACCGTGCTGTCCGATGGGCCGGCGGTGATGTTGGGGGCGATACCTGCGACAGGGAGGACACACACAGGTAAGAGACAGGACACACAGGTGAGAGAGGATACACATAGGTAAGAGACAGGAAACACACAGCTGACGGAGGACTTACACAGGTAAAAGGAACAGAGAACACACACAAGAAGACAAACACAGGCAAGAGAGGGGCACGCACAGCTACAAGTGGACACACACAGAGAGGAAGATTCCTTTGGAATAAGATCTAAAGCCAAAAGGAGTCGACCGCTACGGTGGAGCAGCACACTGAGGGGGGCTTTTGTGGAGAATTCTTTGTGTAGAGAGATGTTTAATAACTAACACTCACAAGATTAACGGAGCACTCAGCTCGGTGACAGCGGTTTTTTTTTTATCTTCTTTTTATTCTGTAAGATGAGAACCCAAAGAGAGAGCCGGAGACTTCTCTGAAAAAGCTCTCTTTCTCACGCACAGCGGGCCATTAATCATATCCTGGTGTCATGGTAAAAAGCAGACACGTCACAAAAAAAAAAAAAAAAAATCCTGACAGCAGCAGAGATGCAGAGGCAGAAAGAGAATGAGGTAACCGGAGCAGCGAAAGAGGACGTGGTGGGAGAGACAGAGGGAGCGGGAGGCGACGGGGAGCCCAGGAGCATAGAATGAGGCAGCAGGAGAAACACACGAAGATGTGATAGGAGCGTGGAAGCAGACAGAGAGCGTGCACACGAGAGACACTGAGTCACGTAAACACCCTGTTCAGAATGTTCCTCCTGTACGCTTATGCTGAGCATGTTTTAACACAAAGGAATCATGGGTCAAAGATTGACTTACTAGCTAACTATCCTGGCTACCAAAAAAGCTTGCTTTTTGGAATTATGGGAGGACAATTATTTGTAGTGAGCTATTTTTGTGTTGAGCAAAGTGCTGAACAAACAGTGCAAGATGATACAAAAAAGGAGTATCTCCTGAGCCATTCTCACAAACAAGATAATTAGAGGGTCAACTGATGCCGGTTCTTTACAGGGCTGATTCAGGATACTCCGATTACCACAAATGCAGGCGTATTATCGCTGGTCGTATTTCATAGCGCACGTAAACGGCCCATACAGAATATGACCCTCATCCAGGGCAAGGACCATTATCAGGAACACTGTGTGTCTGTAAGCATAGTCGTAGCAAGGTAAAAAGAGGATAGTAGTAGTAGATAGACAGTAGTAGATGGTAGCAGAGACAGCAGGAGACTCAGAGGGCACACAGGGAGTACAGAATGAGAAATCAGGACACACAGAGAGGTAAGTGTGAGAGTCAGACAGAGTGAGACAACGGAACACAGAAAGGTGACGGGAGAATCGAACGAGACAGTTACGAGACAGACGAGGCGCCCACAGGTAACAGGAGTGTGGAATCATACAGTGGTACACACAGAGAGGCAATGAAATGTAGAATGAGACATCAGGAGACACACAGGCAAGTCATGGGAGTAGAGAACGAGACATTAGGAGACACAGA
>NC_050583.1:9702182-9719682 GCF_013368585.1 Megalops cyprinoides | reverse complement strand
GAGTTGTCCCCCCCCCCCCCCCCCCGCCGGCCTGATAAAGCAGAGGCTTGGATTTCAGTGACGGACTGGGTGGCATCTGTTCGCTGGCGTCCTGTTCTGTCACTTATCTGTCAGGATTAATGGGCTGTGAGGAATTATGCATGAGCCGCAATGAGGCTCTGCAACCCTTGGCGGGGGGGTGGGGGGGTGCAGGAGAGGAGGGGTCTCACCTTCCTGCTCTTGACCCTGTCAGGGCTGGGAGGGAGGGCGATCTCGTGGAGATGTGGGGGGGTTTGGGGGAAGATGGGAGAAGATGGGGGAAGATGGAGGCCGGTGGGTGGGTGGGTCGGTGGGGGGGGGGGGGGGGTCAAAGGACCCAGAGGAGACTGTTTTCCCTATCTGGTCTGCTCTGTCCAGTCTTTGCTACAGGAACTAAAAACCTGTCCTCTGGCTGGTCTCTCCCACAGACACTAAAAACCTGCCTTCTGGCTGGTCTCTCCCACAGACACTAAAAACCTGCCCTCTGGCTGGTCTCTCCCACAGACACTAAAAACCTGCCCTCTGCCTGGTCTCTCCCACAGACACTAAAAACCTGCCTTCTGGCTGGTCTCTCCCACAGACACTAAAAACCTGCCCTCTGCCTGGTCTCTCCCACAGACACTAAAAACGTGCTCTCTGGCTGGTCTCTCCCACAGACACTAAAAAGCTGCTCTCTGGCTGGTCTCTCCCACAGACACTAAAAAGCTGCTCTCTTGCCAGTCTCTCCCACAGACACTAAAAAGCTGCTCTCTTGCCAGTCTCTCCCACACTGCCGAACAGCTGCTGGGTGCTGCTTCCTGTGCACATCCTCTGCTGTAAATCGCTTCTCCAATTTCAATTTCAAACGCTTCATTAGCATGACCTATCTGAATACATCGCCGAAGCCTTAACACGTAAACATGAAAGGTTATATAAACACTTTCTGTCCGTCCCTTCCCATTGCAGTTATCGGGCTGGCAAGCTGCTTCTCTGCGGCGCGGTAAGCAGTAAGACACACTCTCTGTGTGTAATCCACACTGAAATGGAGCTCTGATATCCGGCAAACGGCTGCTGGCAAGGCATGCTCTCTACAGTAACATCATCTCTGCCTCCCTCTGAGATCCAGACCCCCGCTACGCTAACACTGTCTACGCCGTAACTCTGTCGGCGAGAGAGGGAGGGAGGGAGAGAGAGAGAGAGAGAGAGAGAGAGAGAGGGCATCTTTCTTCCTTTAGTTTCATTCTAGATGATGAAATTATGCACAAAGCAATAAGAGCTTTGATAGAGTGTGTAGCCACACACACGCAGACACATACACATGCTTTCACACACATTCTCACACACACACATTCACACACACACACACACACACACACAGACACCCACACACACACACATACACACACACATATATGGAGGCACACCCATGTGTACACACATACAGACACACAGGCACACAGACACACACACACACAGACACATACACATGCTTTCACACACATTCTCACACACACACATTCACACACACACACACACACAGACACCCACACACACACACATACACACACACATATATATGGAGGCACACCCATGTGTACACACATACAGACACACAGGCACACAGGCAGACAGACAGACAGACACACACACACACACAGGCAGTTCAAACCAATGCCCTTGAAAAAGAGTGAAAGCCCACAGCTCCGTCTCTGAAGCTGTGTCTTCGATAAAAAACCTGCATTTCCAAATGACTGACTTCATAAATATTGGCCGTTTCTTGAGCTCACTGTGCCTGTGTGTGTGTGTGCCTTGTTGTTCTGGCAAAGGGCACACACCTTGACAAATAGCTTCCTCGCAGTAAAGTAAGAAGCAATTCAATTATACACAGGCGAATGGGAGGTTCAGTCTAATGAATGGCTTTGCACGATTGGTCGCACTCTTTCTCTCCCACTCGACCAGGCCCCGGGATCACCTTGAGAGGGTTAGAGGGGAGTGTGCTGCATTAAAAGCCCATTTATCTGCAGAGTAAATAGATCCTCCTTGTCCTTAAACCCCAAACAAAACACACATTCAAAAAAAACACACACTGTGCGGCGTAAGTGCAGCATGTTGGTGTATTAGTGTGTGTGTGTGTGTGTGTGTGCGTGTGTGCGTGTAGGTGTGTCTCAACATGTGCATGCATTCATAAGTGTGTATGTATGTATGTGTGTGGGTGTGTTAGGTTTTGTCCATTCTGTGTACGTGTCTGCATATAAGAGCTTGTGTGTGAGTGTGTGTACAAGTGCATGTGTGTGTGTGTTTGTGTGCATACATGTGTGTGTGTGTGTGTGTCCGTGTGTCCATGTGCGTGTGTGTGTGTATGTGTGTGTGTGTGTGTGTGTGTGTGTGTGCCCGTGTGCATGTGTCCCCACTGATACTCACTGTCCACAGACAGAGTGATGGGCTGGCTGGTCTTGTTCTCTCCGTTCTTGTCATTGACAGCCTGCACATAGTATCGCCCAGCGTCCGGCGCCACTGTGGACAGAATGACCAGGGTGTTGTCCAGGGTGATGGCACTGCGGGAAAGACCAGGGGTCAAAGGTTACACACCACCATTAGACATTTTCTTTTCACAGAGGAGATATGCGGCCACCTCACTCTTTCAGTAGACCCGGTTGAGGTCATTATCCACCTGTGAGCTGGGAGCTCAATCCATTTCCCGAGTTCATTAATCCCAGCCCCTCCTCAGCTCTCAGGTCTAATACCTGGACACCTCACCCCCCCGCCTCCCTCCCCCCCGCACCCACCATCGACCCCGGTACAGCTTCCAGTGGGGTGAAACATAACGTCTCCCGCAGCTTGTCAATTACCGAGCCTCCTGTGTTTTCAATCGATGTTTTGTTATTATGAGAGTGTGTTTAACAATTTGGAGCTGGATTGCACGTTCCATACGGGTGCTCCCAACCCCCTCTCTCCCCTCCACTCCTCCTCTCCTCCAGGAAATGAAATGCAAATCGGAAGCAACCGGGCCTGCTAAAGGAATATCAATCAGAGCGCTGTACCTCCACGGGCAGAGTTAATGCAGGGAGAATACGCATGTACATGAGCACCCACACGCTTGCATACACACGCACACGCACATATACCTGCACACACACACACACATCCACAGACACCCACACATCCACACACCTACACACAGCCACACTCACAGACGTACACATATATATGTACCCAAACTTGAATGTGCTCAAAACAAAACACATGCCAGCACACACACACACACAGATACACACAAACGCACACACACACACAGACACACACACACAGATACACACAAACGCACACACACACACACACACACACACAGCAGGAGGCCTTGGCATTCATCTGCTTTGAACGCAGAGAGAGAGAAACACGCGAGGAACTCAGCGCTAGGCGCTCGGCGGCACCGAAGCATCACTCGACCGGCGGAAGCGCTGGCACTCGGCGCGTCTGTGTTCTCGACTAGATTAGGTCTGTTTATTACTCATTAGGGCCCTAATAAGGAAAGATTAAGCGCCGGTTTCCTGAACAATTATAATGAGAGGTTTGTGTGGACTAAGCACTCGATTGCATCTGGAGGAAAACAGCATATTAATGCCCCGGCAAGAATGATGACACCCGCAATCTGTAACTATTATGGGCCCTTTTAAAAGCTCCTCGCTATTGCTCCTGGGAGTACCCGCGGTGATAGAAGCCAGAGGTATCAAGGATATACCGTCATGGCTCTGCCATTGCGCTGAAGGATGCTAGAGACATTGCTACAGGTGTTTTATCCAGCGGTTCTGAAGCTCACTGCGCACCTCAGTTGCTAGCTGGAGAAAGGCACGCTGGGAAACTCACGCCGCCCTAATTGGTTTTGAACAGATACACCTTCACGTGGTAGAGGGGACGGGACAACAATGGATGTTCTATTATTGTATTATCGCTGTCTTCTCAGAAGATGCCATTATCCGGGATAGCTTACGCACACATTATTCACTTGAGCAGCGGGGTATTTTAAACTAGAGCCGCCGAAACAAAGCGTGTCCGTGAAGGGAATGGCAGCTATGCCCCAACCCAGGACTCAAACCTGCATCCAACAGGTTATGACTGCAGTTCCCTCACTGCTGACATGACATCCCTCACTGTGACAATGCCACATGACTGCCCGGGTAGTTCAGTGAGGTCGCAGCTGATTGGTCTGTCAGAGCACCGTAGAGCAGCTCCGCCCGTAAAAAGAGTGGGAGTGGGCGACCGCTCTGCCCGGCCAATTAGCAAACAGACTGCGGTCGAACCCCATCAGAGTTTAGAGGCAGGCTCTAAAGAGGCTTGTCCATCCCTGCTTTCATCACTAGAATCAGCGGGAGTGAAGCAGGTTTAACACTGCGCTTTATTTCAGCCTCTCCTGTCTTCCCAAAGCTCACAGGTCTCCTCTGTTTGGCCCCATGATCTGCGGTAAATATTTAATAATTCCACGCTACAAATATGACACCCAGGACACGTCGGATGAATAATGGATTGCGGGGGCCGGGAGGACGGAGCTGTGCCGCCGCAGCGTCCGGAGCGATAAATTAATCTCAGGTGAATCTTGAACCCTTCCTGGATCCTCCTGAACTGTGTTCCCTGGCCCGGCACGCTCACTTCGGTGGGCCTAATTGGAGGCAGCGGGACATGGGATGAAGAGGAGCACACACGCATGCACGCACACACACACACACACACACACAGACGCGCAAGCGCACGCACACTCAAACATACAGATACATACAAAACACACACACACGTGCACACACACACACAGACGCGAAAGCGCACGCACACTCAAATATACAGATACATACAAAACACACACACACGCAAATGCACACACACACGTGCACACACACACACTAATATAAACATGCAAACACACACAAACATACACAACACAAATGCACTCACACACATTCACACATAAACATACACACATACACATGCACACAAACAAACATACATTAACACAAACACACACACACGTGCACACACACACACACACACACTATAAGTCTATGAAGTTTTCATGCCATGCGCAACACGGACACACTTCAGTTCACATACAGACATGCATACACAGACTACAGAGTAAACGGTCTAACCGTAAACTCCACAGATGTACAAACACACGCATGGACAGGCATGCACGCGTGTGCACAAAAGCCAACACCCTCCTCATAGCAGTTGTGCAGTGCGTGTTGCGCAGTGCGTGTTGCGCAGTGCGTGTTGCGCAGTGTGTGTTGCGCAGTGTGTGTTGCGCAGTTGTTCACAGGAAAGTTTTATTTATTTCATTCCTTCATTTGCTCCCCTGCCGGTTGTTCCCTCTCTGTACCCTGTAATCATCTTGCTGCAGAAGGAGCCCATTTTAAACAATTACATCACACGCACGCCATCTCGCCCACACTCCCAAAATCAATGGGTCACGGGGATCAAAGTGCACATTACTGCAAAGGTATTCACTGAAAAACACATTTGAATAATTGCACTGCAGGAGCTTCTATTTTAACCATGGGAATGAGGGAGGTGGGGGGGCTGCAGAGGACAGGGAGACAGAGGAGGAGGGTCAGAGCCTCTGTGTGTGTGTATGTGTGTGTGTGGCTTGGGGGGGGGGGGGGTTTCCTGCAAGAGCAGAGTACATTATAAGTAAGAAGTGTGAGGTTTTTGGAGGGGACACAGAAGTCATACAATATTCACCCCCCCCCTACACATACACACGCACACACACACACACACACACACACACACACACACACACACACACACACACACACACACGCGCGTACGCACACACGCGCGTACGCACACACGCACGCACGCGCACACACACACACGCACACACACACACACGCACACACACGCACGTGTACGCACGCACGCACGCACGCACACACACACACACACACACACACACGCACACACATGTACTCCTTGCTCCCCCTTGCAGCTCACAGCACCCGTAGGGAATTGCCGCTAATGACTTTTTAACACGTTCAGCTTTGTGTTGGGATTTGTCAAGCCAGAGAGCTGAGAAATTAGGGAAAATCAGGGTGGGGTGGGATGTGCGGGGGGGGGGGGGGGGGGTTAAGGGGGGGGCGGATATTTACTCTCCAGAGCAGAGACAGGGGATTATTCCACACCGGGCTCACTCGGGATCCAGCGGAATTCGGGTGATGACCACGGGCCTCTGCGCGGAAGCGATAACTGACCCTGCTAATCCCAAGGGGGGGTGGGGGGGTGGGGTGGTTAGCAGGCGAAAAATCCGCCCAGGCGACACTCGGGGGGAGGGCGCAGGGGGGAAGAAATGATCCCCGCCACTCCGCCATTTCACAGATTGTTATTCAGAGCAGTCTGGAATGACAGGGAAACAAGTGTGGAGGCCTGTCATTTACTTCAGAGCCAGAGCTGATTTTTAAAAATTTTTTTTAAAAAGAGAAGCCAGCCTTAATTCGCTGCAGGCACGGAATATTTCCATTTGTAATTACATTCCGTGTCTGTTTATTTGTATGGAGTACCGCTGGGAGGGGTTTGATTGACGGGTGACCATGATTGGAATTAATTTACTCCGTTTCAGTAATGGAGCGCCCACACATGCGCGTGTGCACATTTGTGTGTGTGTGTGTGTGTGTGTATGTGTTTGGGTGTGTGTACGGGTGTGTGTGTGCGTGCGTGCGTGTGTGTGTGTGTGTGTGTGCGTGTGTAGGTGTGTGTGTGCGTGTAGACATGTGTGTTGGACTGGCTGGTCACATGACGCGAGTGTTGACACAGCGTTAAATGGGTGATGCAGAGGTGTACATGATGGAGTCGGATAGCATTTGTCAGCGCGGGCTCCATCCTCGCCCCCCCCCGGGACTGGGCCCGTCTCCAGCCCACGGACCTCCATTACTCCCCGACAAATGGGCTGCTCGCAGAAGAGCCTCTCTGGAGACGGCGGGGGGTCACGGGTATCAAACGGCACTCTGGGAAGAGGAGTGATAAGTCAAACCAAACAAGGCAGAGAGAATCCCTTTCGCCCGCGTTTCCGCGGTGGTCCAGGGCAGGGCGCCTCAGAGCCAGAGAGTAGAGAGAGGTTATTAAGAAAAAGGCTTTTCCACTCAGGGCACGCGGCCTCTGCTCTGCTGCATACTCTGCTGTTCCCTCTTCGCCCCTGTCTGTTCACCCTGCTACCCCTTACCTGTTTACTCTGTTACCCCCGTCCATTCACCCTGCTACCCCATATCTGCTCACCCTGCTACCATCTCTTTCTGTCCACCCTGCTACCCGCTGTCTATTCACCCTGCTACCAGCTGTCTGTTCACCGCTACCCCGTGTGTTCACTTTGCTACCCTTTGTCTGTCCACCCTGGTGCCTGTGGTCTGTTCACCACTACCCCCTTTCTGATCACCCTGCTACTATCTCTGCCTGTTCACCATGTTACCCCCCCATCTGTTCACCCTGCTACCCGCTGTCTGTTCACCTTGCTACGCTCTGTCTGTTCACCCTGTTACCTCTCATCTGTTCAACCTGATATACTATGTCCGTTCACCCTGCTACCTGCAGTCTGTTTGCCACTACACTCTCTCTGTTCACCCTGCTACTATCTCTGTCTGTTTACCCCCTTACCCCCTGCCTGTTCACCTCTCAACCATCTCTGTGTCTTCACCTTCTCACCATGACCATTCACTATTCACCATGTCGCTTATGCTATTCACCTTGTCTGTTCAGCCCTTGTTACTCTGTCTGTGCTGTTCGCCGTTAATGCAATTTGTCATTTCAGTTCTTCATGCATTGTTCACCACATCTGTTTAATTCACTCTGTTGTTAAAGAGACTCTGCTGCTCACCCTCTCATTACCCTGTATACCGCGACACCAACCCTGCACCGAAATAGTCCTCTGACCACCTCCCTCCGACACTGTGTCACGTCAGAGACACACACACACACACACACACACACACACACACGGTCCAATCGGGGCCAGGCAAACACCTTCAGTCAAAGGCCGCTGCAGACTCGCAGCGCTGGACCGTTCCCAACGCCGCGGAGAAGCGGGGAGAAAATTGCGGCGGATTACACACGCTCTCTCTGTGAGTAATAGGGAATCCATACTGCCATGACAGGAAAGGAGCAGCGCAGTCTGTGCCATAATTGATCACTCACAATAAAAGATTGCGCTCGTAATTGCGTCGGGAGTGTCCGTGACGTCCTTGCACAGCCTCAGAGGTAAATAACGTTTGTTCTGAGTCGCGGGAAAAAAAAACGCCTATCGACGCCCTGCCCACGCAAGGTCATTTCAATGTGGCGATCACCTTGGAGCACCTGAGCTGTGACCAAAGGCAACCTCGCAAAGCCAAATTCCCGACGTCAGGGCCCTGAGCTACGAGCTGATCCTGCAGATATCAGAGCGCCAAGCCGCATACAAACGTCAGAGACCTGAACTGCGTACGTATCCCAGAGATGACAGAGCCCCCGAGTCTCCCACAGACCCCCAAAGACTCACCCAGGAGCCGCAATTTCGGGGCAAATGTGTTTACTGCGGGAGCTCTGATTATATACCCCATTAAGCCACAGAAATAACAACACAAATCAAAAGACAAGAATGGAGAGGGCCTTTCAATTGTATTCAAATTCAATAATGGAAGAGTAATGGCTGAAATAACCACATTTTTCCTCTCAACCCAGCCTGCTGCATGCCAATGAGGCCCAACCCGGTCCAAAACGCTAAGGAGGAGGAGCACCGGAGGCTTTGTGCAAGAGGGCCAATTGAAGTGCTTCTCTATAGGTGA
The DNA here is from genome assembly GCF_013368585.1 of Megalops cyprinoides. NCBI lineage: Eukaryota > Metazoa > Chordata > Actinopteri > Elopiformes > Megalopidae > Megalops > Megalops cyprinoides. Next base: position 9,710,887 of record NC_050583.1, on the reverse strand, counting down.
ACGGAATAATGGGTCTCTCTACAGGTGAACACCGAGGTGTTTCTCTGCAGGTGAACAGACTAAGGTGTTTCTGTACCGGTGAACAGACTAATGGGTCTCCATATAGCTGCACAGAATAAGCTGTCTGTGTACAGGTGAAAAGACTGACGGACTAATGTGTTTCTGTATAGGTGAACAGAATAATGTGTCTCTGTACAGTTTCCTCTGTCTGGACTGTGCTTTAGAAGGCAGGGCTGGGGTAGAGCACATGCATTAGCCACCTGCTAATTAGCCAAGTCTGCTCTTCTGAAGGGAGGGCCGGAACACTACACCACTGTCTCCCCCGACAGGGACGTTCCCATCCCCACGGAAACATGCCGAACTGAACAGAGCATAAAGCTATGTGCAGAACCCAGCAAGAACCCCCAGACCTCAACAGAACACGCAAGAACACGCAAGAACCGAAGAGAACCCAGAGGTACACACAAAACCCCACTGGAACATACAAGAGCTACACTGGGAGAAAGAGCTGAACGACACAGAGAGAAAGCTTTTCAAGGAGAAACTGAAGGTCAGGAAGTGCAGCAAGTGACAGAAAGCTCACAGTCAGGCCCCATGGGACAAACGCCTCAGTATCTATTCACTCTCTTATTTATTTATTTCTCCTGATCTTCTGTAATCACACAAATATACACACATATGGTCGTATGCACACGCGCGCTCTCACACACACACCCACACATACACAAAACCAAACACACACACTTGAGTGCACACCCACATGCAGTCACACACACATACACATGCAAACCCACACACATGCGCATGCGCACCTACACACACGCACTTTTGCACACACACACACACACACACACACACTTTTGCAACACACACGCATACGCACATACATGTATGCATTCTCTCACACGCACACACACACACACACACACACACACACACACACACACACTTTTGCACACACACATACACACACACACACACACACACACACAAACACATACACACATGCGCACACACAGACTTTTGCACAGACATGTATGCATTCTTACACACACACGCGCACACACACACGCACATGCACATGCACATACACACATTCAGTGTGATGCATGCTGGGAAGTCTCTGCCACAGCCGCTTCATCGTCATCATGCAGGCCTCTGTGTGCCGTGGCGTCCTTGAAAACGAGAACCCCGCCCCCGAAAAGGACCACCGTTTCCACTCCGTCACCCCCCTGGGGAGACTCGTGTCCTGCAGAGACGCCCACCCGATCCAGACAGACTTGTGACAACTCCTGCCCCACAGCCCCCATGGCCCCCTCGCATCCCCCCAGGCCAACAGCTCCCGGCTTACGTAAGCCCGCTCGTGCCCTTTTTGAGAGTTTCAAAGGGATCATCACCGTTTCTCCGGAGTCCAGTTTGAGGGGCGAAAAAAACTCATCCTGACGTGATTAGTCAGGAGAGTGGGGGCGGGAAAGCTCTCTCTACAGGAGGGAGCAAAATGCCATTCTGCCACACCGCTGCTGATGGGAGAGTTCAGGAGTGGAAGAATGAGAGAGGGAAAGAGAGAGAGAGAGAGAGAGGGAAAGGGGAAGAGAGAGGAACAACAGCACCGTTAAAATGACCCTGTCAAGAAACAGAGGGACTGAAAAAGAAGGAGAGGGAGACAGAGACAGAGAGAGAGAGAGAAAGACAGAGACAGAGAGGGAGCGAGAGAGAGAGAGGGGGAGACAGAAAGGGGGGGGGGGGCAGAAAGAGAGAGAGAGAGCTACCGCAGGTGCTTCACCGAGGTTAAACCATGCTATTTATAAAGGGCATGCGGAGAGATTGCATATTTCCATATTTTGGGTCAGCTGAAGGGAGCCACTGAATTATTCAGCATTTGAATTAAAAGGGGAGAGGGGGTGTGTGATTACAGAGAGGAATACAAGTACCAAACAGCATCCCTTATCGAAATTATCCCCCGTCTGTTATTCTCCACGCTACCCAAAAAAAAGAGGGCGCAGTATACTGCCTGAACCGCCCGGTTTGGGGGGGGCAAGCGTTCGCTTCCTCGTAAATACTTCTCCCCTAATGACTATAACTAGGGCGAAGAACGGCGGATGTTTCCCCCCACGAGCGGGGAAGAAGGGTGAAAATGACAGAGCACAGAGGAAACAGCAGAAGGAGTCCCGGGGAAAAAAGGGCCCCCCCCCTTTTTTTACGGAGCTCCGGCGATCAGCGGAGACCTTTATCAAGGTTACCGCTTTGTTTCCGCCCGTGCTGGATCTTTGAAGCGACCGCGGAGGAGGGCGGCGGCAGCGCCGGTGGCAGGATTCAAATTCAATTAAGAGATTTTCTCCTCAAAAAAAAAACGTTATCGGCGTACTCATTTGCACACGGTAACCTTGGCGGTGCGTGGGGAATTAGCGTTTTTTAAACCTTGAGACGCGGGTGGCAAGGGCAGGGGGTGGGGGGTGGGGGGTGCACAGTGGTGGGGGGTTCACAGTGGGGGGTCTGGGTCAAGTAAGAGACAGAGAGAGAGAAATAAAACAAGACCCGTGTTCATTCATGGCACATGGCTTTTTCATTATTATTATTATTATTATTTCCATCATTTCATTTCATTTGGTTTATTGGCTACTTCACCGCCTGCTTTGGCCACATAGGTATATATCTGTCAGTCCAATGAAGCCAGCTGAATTGAATTTACCTGAGAGAGAGAGTGTGTGAGAGACACACACACACATTTTGTTTATTTCTCCACTTTTCTATTATTCCAGAAACAGTCTGCTTCTGGTCTTAATCCACAGCCTGAGGTGATCAACAGTGGGACACCACAGCCCTAATTCCACCAACCAGGTCCACTGGAAACGGAAGCAAGCATAACTGTTAAAAAAAACCATGAACCAAAAAGCTGGAAGGCAATTCACTTATTTAACGAGAGGGCAGACGATGTACTGGTACTAAAAGAAAGAGCACTTATTCTTGTAGGAATGTCTGTTCTGTGTTGAGAACAGTTCAAAGTATGTCTTTTCCTCACTGTCCGGAGAAAAGCCCATCTTATATATAACTTCACAGTGTGCCAACCTCATAAAATATCAATTTAAAAGACATTAGCTATGGGTATACCTTAGATAAGAACAGACGTCACAAAACTGACACCCTCAAGTCTAGCCAGTGCTTAAACTGCTCCATTTTACCAAAGGCGTGAGGTTTTGCCATTCTGGGTAAAATGAAGGGCAGTTATTTGTTGGTATTGCTTAGTACCAGCAGAAGTATGTTAGTCTGATAAGGACAGCTCCTGTAAGCGATCCCCTGCTGGGCTGAAATAGTTCCCCTCCCCGCTGTGCCCCCCCCCCCCCCCCCCCAACCAAGCCAATGGTGGAAAATCCACTGGAACCAGAACTCCAAGGCCCGTCTGAGAGGAAAGCCCGTTATGCGGAAAACCAGGCGCCTCGCTGCCAAAAAATAAGCAGCCCTCCCCTCCTCTCTTGCAGTCGGGCCCAGCTGCGGACCCACCGTGGCCCTGCCCCCGTCCCCTCTGGCCTCCGCAGCGGTGGGGTCTGAGGCCTAGGCCTTGAGTTGCAGGCAGCCCCTTCTCTCGCTAAGCTGCAGCTGGGAACCCAGCCAAAGAGCTGGCGACGGTGCCAGCGTGAGATTGGGGTATGCTGGTAAGTGGGTGCCCTCGCCTTAACTGCCCAGGGAGGAGAGTGGCTGGCGCAGGCCCGATGTCAGGAGAAAATACAGGTGCGATTGCAATCCACGGGGGTGCACAAACCTTCATAAATGCTATGTAGACATCGGGATATAAGGAGACAGCTGGGGGTGCACTGAGGTCTGTCTGGGGGGTGCAATGGACCCCGAAGCACCTCCATAGCACCAGGCCTTCCAGAGATTTTGGAAACTCCCTGAATCCGGCACCTAGAGCGCTGAAGCCCGAGCCATCCCCCCCCCCGGATGAATGCTAATGCGCGCTAATAGCTCCAGGGAGGAGAAAGCCATTACAGACGCCCTTTATGGTGCATTAGAGCAGACAGGATGACCGGTGGAGGATTCGCCAATTAGCGACAAGCTCTCATCTGGGACTCCCCATCCGTCCCCCCCAGAGGAAGGGGGGGGTAGCATCGATGCATCCTGGGACGTTCTCCGTCCCTCCCGGAGAGATCGCTCGTCCCCTTGTCCTTCCTCCGTCTCCGTCTCTGTTACCGGCCCTCGGAGAGCGGTCGCCGAGGCAGGCCTCAGGCCCACGATGCTGACACGGCGTCTCGCCGTCACCCGAGACGCCGGCGAGGGACGCCGGCTGAAAACATCGGGCCTTTGACCAGGGAGTCACGGGTTCCCGGGTGAGAGAGACTGCATATGAGGCCACAGGGCAGCAAGACAGAGGACTATTCCAGCTTAGGAGAATCTGAGAGAAAGAGACTCGGTGAGCACAGGGAACAGCCACAGGGAACGGCTCAGGCAGGCATACATGGCTGCACAGGGAAGACAGGCTGCGGGTATACCGCCAGCTGCCAGCGGCCGCCAAAGGGCTGCGTTTCCTAACCACACGCGAAAAATACACTGAAACGCCAACAAATTACATTACATCACTTTCATTTAGCAGACACTCTCATCCACAGCGATTTACATAGGCTACCATTTTATCTATTTAAACAGCTGGATATTTACTGAGGCAGTTCCGGATGCTTTGCCCAAAGGTGTAACAGTGCCCCAGCAGGGAATTGAACCAGCAATCTCTCAATTACTAGCCTTGCTCCTTTTCATCACACTACACTGCTGATGAAAAATGAATAGGATATACCCACTATTTACCAGCCTCTCAAATGTGGAAAAATGACAAATACTTCCAGATGAGCAGAGACAATGTGCTACACTTATGGCAAAATATATTGCACAGTGTGACACAGAGGCAACAATATATCTTATTTAATTTAATTTCAAATGCACATAAATTTACATTGTTCTAGCACAGAGCATCCATAGGCAATTGTATGAATTAGTTTCCCTTGTTAATAAATTGTTTATGTTATAATTAACAGCTATTGCTTTCGCAGTAAAGAATGAATTGGCTTGTAATCTTTGTCATACCAATAAAGCAATTTGAGTGAACTGAGAGAGAGAGAGAGAGAGAGAGAGAGAGAGAGAGAGACACGTTCTGACTTTTAGCTGCTCATTATTTTAAGGCTGTCATAAAGGGCATAAATAAATTAGAAAAGGACAAAAAGGAAAAAAATGGACACAGCAAGGATCAGGAAAAAGTTTTGCTGACCCCAAAACAAAATAAAAAAAAAAAACACGATAATGAAACTGCAAAGCCACAAAAAAAACACAAGCCTGTCACACCAAAGAAAACAGTTCTTCATTAATACCACAAGTGAGGGAGAGATGGAGAGATTGCCACTTCCTGTTATCACACCCCTGTCAAACCTCACAGCTGGCGGTGCGGACGAACCAGACCAGTAAAAACCCCAATTAGCACCCTGCCAACCCCGGCCCCCGCCCCCCAGGTAAACGCCAAGGGGCTCGAACCCGGGCCACGTGGCTAAACGACTCACGTTCCCGTGGGAACAGTTGACCACGGCGACACCTCCTCAAAACGGACCCTTGCTTCGCTCTCCTCCTTTAAGCGGAGGGATGAAAGAAGAAAACAAAAAACCCATTTCAGTCTGTCGGCAGCGGCGAATCTCTGCAGAGCACAGATCCCCCCCCACCACCACCACCCCCATGTCATATTGTTTTGCCTCCTCTGAAAAATGACCCAGTAAACAACACTACTTCTCCTCTCCTTCTCCAGTCTGTAAATAGGAACAGAGGCGCGACGCTGGGGAATTTATCACAGAGGCCCGGCCACCCCATCCAGTTAGAGTCATACTGAGGCAAACAGCAGGAGGAAGGAGAGTACTGCTCACAACCAGATGCGCCGACACGCACACACACACAAGCGTGTATACACACAGACAGCTATACACAAACTCACAAACTCACTGTAGCGAAGGGCGAGAGCAGTCACCCCGCCCGGCCCTCGGGCCCAGGTCTACGGGGTACCAAACTGCAGCAACGCCAAAGAGCCAGGCATGTTGGCATGGCAGTCAGAGAGCATACTCAACCGTAGTGACAGCACACATTCCCCTCCCCTTGGGGAAGCACGCCGGCGCGCTTGACGCACACGGGCATACCTCGCGCATTCCCCCGCCGTACTTCTCCCACCCCAGGGTGCTCCACTCACCAGTGCTTCACCCACCTCTGGGGTCCCTCACACACCTTGGTCAACCCTACCTGGGGGTCCCTCGTATGGCTCACACACTGGGCGTGGCTCCGATTGCCTCGCGGCAAGCCATCCCACTCCTGACACCATAGGTAGCGAAGGGCGAGAGCAGTCACCCCACCCGGCCTCGAACCCTGGATCTGACACTACAGTCACACGGACGACACAGGAGTCCTTGTCGCTTATGGGCGTTCCTGGCTTGTGGTTACTAGGTTACAGAACTAATCAATTTGTTTCAGCAACGTGTGCATTGCTGCCTTCACTCCCATTGGTAGTCACCATGTTGCATCACTCAGTATTTGCATAAAATAGACCTCTAGTCTATTTTAGCCCCGCCTAGATGGCTTTGCAATGGACGTTTGTCTCTTGTCACTGTAAATCGCCAACTCTCACTGAAAATGAATGGCAGCCGGTTGCTTTGTCCCCCTCCTGTGTCGTCCGTGTAACTGTAGGGTAGGCGGAACCAAACTGCACTTTTGACTGCCACGCCAAAGAGCCAGGTTCATTGGTATGGCAGTCAGTGCGCATACTCAACCGTAGTGACAGCACTCTGTCACACACACAATTACACACACACTCGCTGACACACACACACATGCACACACACACACAAACACTGTTCACATATAATAGGACCAACAGAGAGATACACAGAATACAGAGGGACAGGCACACAGACAGACGCACGGACAGCTGCTCTTTTCACACAGCCAATCAGACGGACACGCGAAGCTTACATGCGGCTGCTGGGTGGGATCTTGCGGCCGTCCCGGAACCATGTGACCTGCGGCTGGGGGAAGCTGCGGATACGCGGGGCGGGGATCACCGCCCCCTCCCCCTGCGACACGGACTGGGAGCGTTCGCCTTCCTCGAAACTCCCCATGACTGAGGCAGGGAGAGAGAGAGAGAGAGAGAGAGAGAGAAATAAGCAAGATTGTACAGTGAGGGAAAAAAAACATTTTTCATTTCATTTTTTTTCCAAGGAAAGGCCTGTATTTCTCTCTGCCGATATCACACACTGAGATATTTATGCTTCATTTTTTTCAAAGAGCTTTTGAAAATAAAGGCAGATACTGTTTACCTGATACCATCTATCCTTCAAGGCCAAAGTCCATCTTGCTTGTCAATGCATGATGGGATTTTTAAATGGCCAGATGTGGCAACAGGTGTGTTTATACAACATTTAACAGTTTTTCTCAGAGTTTATTTTATTTCATTTTTTAACGTACCTGGTACCAAAAGGTAAAAGAAACATCCGTAATTAGCTAACAAACATTAACAGTGTCATCAGTTAAAAAATAAATCGGTCTGGTGTCAATTAGCTGACGGGCTAATTGGCACTGGAGTGATGTGTTATCCTGAGCGAAGGCAAACTTGCAGTAATAATTGGAGCTGAGAAAATTATAGGAATCCGTTCTTCAGAGCTATAGGTGTGTGACTAACTTATTTCAGCTTCGTGATTGGCTGTCAGTCTGCACAGAGCAGGGTTTGTGCTTTCTCCACTGGGTTATTCACATCAGATAGGTTCACATCAGGTATCACATCTCTTTTTTAAACAGGTCAAAGGAAAGGTGAGACTTAAACAGATGAATCACTGAAAAGAAGCATATCTGTCAGAGAAAGAGGGAGGGGTGGAGAGAGAGACGGCAGTACAGAGAGCTCCTAAACTTCCCCATTCTTTATCCTTTTAAAATACAAACACATAAATGTTTGATTCGGCATCTAAAGTGTAGCACAAAAGGCACGAATTTCCACAGAAAGGCATGTAGGACGTTTTCAGAGGCAACATCTGAAAGGATAAATAGGAAATGGCAAAAGGGCTTGAAGGGGGGAAGGGTACAGCAAAGAATACTGATACAGCAGACAGACAGGCGCAGCAACAGAGACAGAGACAAAGGCGGCGAGGAAGAGCCTTCTGGGATTAAAGAGGGGTGGGAAAAAAAGGCTTTTCATAACTTCAGACTTCACACTCAGAGATTGATTTAGCGAAGTTAATAGTACATCTTGGCACTGGAAACAGGGAGGGAAATGTAAAAAACGCGGGCGTGTAAACAGCCACGCAGAACTCGGGGGGATTGCGCAGACGGGGGGGGGAGCCAGGCAAAGCGGGGGGACGCGTTTCGCAATGTGTCGGAGACGCCGCGACGGGCGACGGACGCCGGCCCGGGCGGGGCTCGGCGAATCTCATTTTGGCTCCCCGCGAGAGGTCCGAGGCTGTTGCCGGATACCGGCGGGGAGCTTTCCGCCGGCGCTCGGAGAACGCCGGGCCGCGCCATTCCCTATCTCCTGATCGGTGATAACCGGGGGGGTTTGGCACAACCTCGGGGTGTCCTGCGTGAGTCCCGCCTGACAGACAGGGCACAGCTGGTGCGCCTCACTCGCCCCCCACCCCCCCACCCCCCACGTCCCCGTCCCTGTCCCTGTCCCTGTCCTCAGACAACATTCTATTTACATAGTC
>NC_050583.1:9687182-9699682 GCF_013368585.1 Megalops cyprinoides | reverse complement strand
CGTGGGACCGGTCCAGGGAGGGGATCAGGTACCTGGAGAACAGACAGATTGGGGACACTTCAGAGTCTGTGGTAGCAGTAGAAGGAAAACCAAGCCAGACAAAATGGATGGGGGCTTTGTGAGCAGGCGGTTTTGTGAAATCCCAGATCCTCAAGGCGGCCCACAGTATAACCATTCTAGCAGAGAGAGAATGAGTATTAACAAGAGCTTGGTGGTGGACTGTGACCATGTTCACCTTATAAACCAGTCAATAAATAAATTAACTTGCAGGACAGCTGGACGGATTTGTCTACAGTGACTACTCAAATCTTCCATCTCCCCTATCCCCACCCCGACACACTCACACACACACTATCGGTGACCTTGAATTTCTTCCGCTGTATTCAGTAGCCGTCTCACTCCTGGCCTGCAGTACTTCCACCCAACCACAGGGTGGCACTGTAACACACTCTATCCAGATTGCAGACAGTGAGCTGCGTGCGCACGGCCTTCACTATAAATCTGAATGGCACACCACTCAAGACTGAAGAGATGACATCACTGGCCAAGACAAGGCATAGCTCAAGAGTAATGAGGGCGTCTCTTCTGTGAAGCCTGTCTAGGCCCTGACACTGCGCTAATGGGCGCCGGGTCCGTTGTATGCAGCAACAAGCGTCAGTGACACCAAGCACGGCACATCAACTGTAATTGGTGTCCCCCTCCTTTCCCATCAAAACAACAACAGAGAATGAAAACAAACCAGCAAAAGAAAACACAACCGTAAGAACCCGTGATCTCAACTGGCACGGCTAATAAAACGTTGCCATGAATATTTCAAAATACTCACACACGGGCGTCACTGTCATTCCCGTAAAGGCGAGTTGAACCGAAGTGTCCCTTGAATGATGGGAAACCGTGCATTCCCCCACTGTTGCGCAGAGTGCACCTTGATATCCCACCTTAGGACTGGGAATGAGATTCGGCGCATTTCTGAGTGTTGGGGAGAGACTTCAGAGAGCGCCCGTCACAGACCTGGGACGTCCTCTACGGGCTCTCGGTGACAGCTCGCCCCCTGTGCCTCGGGCAATAAGGGCACACCTGCGCAGGTAACCAGGTGGGCCAGCAGCGGAGGAAGGAGGGGAGAGCAGAGGCTCGTGACAGGGTCACTTATGTCCCTCACTGGCCAGCATCTCATGTCCCGCACCTCACCCATTATTATTAACATTATTAGCATTTTGTAGAAGATGCTCTTATCCAGAGTGACTTATATAGGTTACACTTTTTACATGTTATCCATTTATACAGCTGGATATTTACTGAGGCAGTTGTGGGTTAAGTACTTTGCCCAAGGGTACAGCAGCAGTGCCCCAGCTGGGAATTGAGCCGGCAACCTTTCGCTTACGAGTCCTCCCCCACACATGTGCCCGCCATCACCCGTCAGAGAGAACGCCTCACACCGCTGTGCAAGGTCTCCTTTTATTTTAAAAAGACTACTTTCAGTCCAAGCTTGTAAGCGATCGCGTGTCAGAGGGAGAGACGCTTCTGCATCAAAGGCCGCGGACGCCTCAGCTGTCATAAGGTTGGCGGTGGCAATCTGACTCATGTCATCAGCGCTGGCTTGCACCCGATTCTAAAAGATGGCACTGGCATTCTGGCGCAGAGAGGGCAACGGCTCTTTCATACCTCCAGGCAATCAGCAGATCTCACAGGCCGACCAGGCCGCTCCGCTCAGCGGCCTCAGGTCCCGCTGGCTGTTCCCTCCCCTGAGGGCTTGCACATCCCACAGGGGCAAGAGTCTGAAGACCCACCTCTCCAGACTGCCCCTCTTAGCTCCACTACGGAGATGTTAAATAAGTGCTGTATAAACATCACACTTAAATCTGCCTTTTTACTAGCAGATCTTTAGGGTATCACTGTCGCGCTTTTCTCCACCTGTTGTGGAAATGAGTATTACAGAAGCACTTGGTCTATATTCAGTACGCGTTCGGTCAATAACTCAAGCATTGTAGCACTGTGCAACGCATGGACAAGCGTTCAGACGTGGCCTTCTGTATGTTCTGGTCCGTATGTTGTTCATCTGACCTTGTTGTATACACTTAACACCTTTGCTTTGTGATCTGCGAGGGCTAAGAGAGTCTGCTGAGTGAATGAATGTGGGTGTAAATGCTAGCGAGGAGCATCGCTCAGGACGCAAGCCTCGTAATCAAAAGATTGAGGGTTGGCTTCCCAGCTGGAGCACGGCTGTTGTTAACTCGAGCAACAAGCTCATCTCAGACCGCCTGGGTAAATATCCTCCTGTGCAAATGGACGGCGTGGAAAATTGCAAGGTGCCCTGAATGACAGCATCTGACCAAGCAAATAAACTCATTTAGTGCTCGGTGTTCTGCCCTTTCCTCGTAGCAGGGCTGCAATTACATGGTACAGCCAGGGGGTGGGGCTGTTTGCAACAGCTGCACGTGTGAGTTTTTTACTTATTTATTTATTTTTTTGTTTTATGAGGTCGGTGATCTCTGAACAATCTGTCCTGTCCACTGTGTGCTGTTCTTGTTGACATAAACTGGTGAGCCCTGATGTTCGCCAGCTGAGACTATTGTCTTTGCAGATGGCCTATTGAAATCTGTTGCTTGATCAAAGCCGTCTTTAATGAATGTGAATAAATGAATCTGTTAACAACACAATTTGATGGAAATGTCAGCAAGAATGATAAAAAAATCATATTTTTAAATAGAACCACAATTAACATTGATGTTGATGATGATGATGATTCATAGTAGTACTAGTAGTAGTGCTAGTATTAGCAGCAGTGGTAATCACTATCACCATTATCATCACATAATCATCATTATCATCACTGTAATCATAATAATTCATTATTGTTTAACAGGACAGTGCTGTTTTTCAGTCCCCCCCTGGACTCCCTTACTGGGTAATTACACTGAAAGGTAAATGACCTCAAGGCCTTGGGTGACAAATCACTGTATTGAAAAGCTCTCTGACCCTGGGGATCAATGACAGAGAAAGAAAGAGATTAAGATTGAGAGAGAAACAGAGAGAGAAAGAGAGCAGGAGAGAGAGAGGGGGGGGAGAGGGGGAAAGGGAAAGAGAGAGGGAGGGAAAGGATAGTCTAAGGTTCGATCTTGATGCTTTAAAAAGCTATTGACCTCAGATGGCGATCGATAGACAGGACAGAGTGAGAGAGGGAGAGAGTGATCCGCTCAGACGGAGGGAGGGAGAGAGAGAGGGGAGGAGAAAAGCAGTGTCACGGACGACAGGCTCACTCAGACAGGAAGTCATGAGAGAGGAGACTAAAGGATGGACTTCAGTCTAGAGGTGAGAGGACCGAGTTCTCTTTAACCGTTTCCTCTCAGGGCCCTCCTCCTGTCTGTTCAAACAGGGCTCTGCTGCTGCACCAGATAATTTTATCCGAAATCCCTGATCCGCTCACATCTTTATCTTCGGAGAGGCCTATCAAATTTCCGAGGATGGACTGGAAAACCATGAAATGCTGTTAATAGTTCCGCATCGCTAAACCTAAAAAGGAGGGGAGGAGGGGGGGGGGGGGGGGGGGGGAGAGGAAGGAAGGAGAGGAAAAGAGAGGAGAACAGAGGAGGAGAGCACAGGAGCAGACGGATGACTGACAGGAGGCCGGGTCGATAGGGGCTTGGGGGTGGGTGGAGTCCGAGACTCCCGTTATTACCAGACAATAATGAAGTATCAAACCATATTAGCTGAGGGGTTAGCGGGGTAGACATCCAGCCAAGTGTGCTAAATTACTTCTTGCACGAAGTCTATTAGTGTTAATGGACTAATTAGGGAGCCGTTGCGATACGTGGGCCTCCGCGTTTTCACCAGGCTAATTTGCACACTTGTGCGCGTACAGCACTGCTTGCCTGGGCCCCCTACACTCTTTCCATTACTATTCAATGGACGGCGTGGTGGAAGTTAAGTGGACTTTTACATCGCAGGGTCTTTTTGGGGAAGCAGTGGGGGGAAACTGTGCATGCCAAGCAGATCGAGTGAGTTCAGACGCACACACCAATCACTAACGTGCACAGGTCTCCCCCTCTCTGACTACTGACAGCAAAAAAAGAGGGAAAAATGAGAGAGCGAGAGAAAGACAGAGAGGAATTCAGGTGCAAGGGAAGCAGAGCGAGGAAAGGTGGGAGGGAGAGAGGGAGAGCGAGGATGAGGGAGGGAAGGAGGCTGGGCAGGGCAGAGAAAAAGAGAGACAGAGAAAGACATAGAGAGGTATGCATTTAGAAAGGGAGAGAGTGAGAGAGAGAGAGAGAGAGAGAGAGAGGTACACAGAGAGGGAGAGAGAAAGAGATACGCAGTTAGAAAGGGAGAGAGAGAGATAGAGAGAGGTACACAGTTAGAGAGGGAGATAGAGAAAGAGAGGTATGCAGTTAGAGAGGGAGGGCGAGATAGAGGTACGCACTTAGAGAGGGAGAGAGAGAGAGGTACGCAGAGAGGGAGAGGGAGATAGAGAGAGAAAGAGAGGTGCGCAGTTAGAGATACAGAGAGAGAGAGAGAGAGAGGTACGCAGTTAGAAAGGGAGAGAGAGATAGAGAGAGAAAGAGAGATACACAGTTAGAGAGAGAGAGAGATAGAGGTACGCAGTTAGAGAGGGAGAGAGAGAGATAGAGGTACGCAGTTAGAGAGGGAGAGAGAGAGAGAAGGTTAGTCTGAGAAAGAAAGAGTGACAGGGAGGGAGAGGAAGAGGAGGTAGTCAGACACAGAAAGAGGTCTTCCTCTGGTCTTCCTCTTCCACACGGTAACTCCGGTGAGGGGCAGCGACGGCCCTGGCAGGTGGCTGCATTCCGACACCAGCCCGCGTGGGCCTGTGGAGAGCGCAGCCCTCAGCCCGACCCTTCAGGGTGACTTCTGCCAGTTCCAACTGATCCATTAACCTCTGAGGGGCCGGGCACCGGAGCGGAGTGCGTGCCAGTCGGTGGGCGTCAACAGTGACTGATGGCCCTTCCTCTGGACGGCCTGCTGCTCCGCATCCCCTCATTAACCACGGAGGGGGCCGTATGGAGTGGGTCTGACCCCCATGACGGGGGGAAGGGGGTGGGATTGGCGGGTGGCTGGTTTTGACAGTCCATGAGGCTGTGGCAACGTCTTCGGTACATGGCAGACACAGTTTCCAAACGTAATTCCTACCACCATATCCTTACTGTGACATAAAATGGTTCAACAGACAAGTACAATCCCCCCTACTCCCCCTTGCCCCATATAGAACTGTTACAATAAAAGTGTTGTGGTAAAGAGCAGGGCTCATAACCGAAAAGGTTGCTAGTTTGATTCCCTGCTATAGCACTGCTGTTGTAACCTTGGGCAAGGTACTTAACCTCAATTTGTCTCAGTAAATATCCAGTCATATAAACGAATAAAACTGTAACCTCCGTAAGCTGGTCTAGCCTGAGCCAGTCGTGCATTTGGGATTCTGAAAAACACATCCGCCAGGTACAAAAGATCCTCAAAGGCAGCCGGGGCGCAGAAGTAAGACGAGGGAGGAGAAAAATCCATTAGAGGAGAACAATGGAGGCTCGGAGAAGGCCGGCCACAATCCAGCACGCACGTGCCTGGGGGTGGGCTTTAATAGAAAGCACGATGCCCTCCCCCTCCGGCACGGATCTGTCCGTGAGAATCGAGCGCACGCACGCGTTGTTCCATGGTAGACATGCGACTTCGCCGGCTTTACCGCATCGGAAATCAACGGGGGATTACGCATGCGACAGCCCGGGTCCCCCCCTGAGCCAGCTGTCCTTCCCCTGGCCCCTACACCCTTTCCCCACCCCCCCGGACCCACCCCTCCTGAGATCGCAGGTGCTGACCTGCTGCCCTGCATGTACGCTCACAGGGAAGGGCTAGGTGGGGCATGTGGGGGCCCATGAGGTTTTGAGGGTGCAGCACAGCGACCAATTGCTCCTTCGAGGGTGCAGCTGATTTCCCAGAATTCCCCCCGCCCTCCAACCAATGGGCTTTCGCACAGAGCACAGCTTGGCCTGCTCTATCTATCAGCAGAGCATTTTTTCAAGTCATCCTTTTTCCTCGTTTTTTAATATGGCGATAAATATCATATCATGGACTTTTTATCATGGTATTATCGCACCGTGTGTCTTTGGTATCGTTACATCCCTACGGGACAGTGTAGCCCCTCCCTCACTTTTGGACCCAGAACCAAAAAGACTTCTAGTCTGTTACTACAAACAGCTGCACACACACAGAATGTGAATGACATGACAAACCACAGAATGATACACTGAGCAGGAACACCCTGTACAGCGCATAACACTCTGTCTCTCTATCTCTCTGTCTCTCTCTCTCTCTGTCTCTCTCTCTCTCTCTATCACACATACACAGACACACACACACACACACACACACGTGCACACACACACACACACACACACAGCCAGCCCTTTGCTATTGAGGCAGCCAGGGAAAAAAAAAATTGTGTCACAGGGCACAATCCTATAGCATCACTGAAAAAAACTGAGCTGATGCTATGTGTGTGAGCTTGGAAGTTCTCAGGTCATGGTCAAGTAAAGTAGCACAATGAAATGCGGGCTTGATTGGGGGAATGAAGGGTCGGACAATGAGCAAATGCATATGACATCTCACACAGAGGACAGGAAAGAAATATTTTTTCGCACTTTCACTCGCCGCCCACAATGCCTGTGATTCCATTTAATCAGGACAAAGCAATGCCTCCCATTCAAATTCTCCACAACAGCGGCAGAGATGCTGGCTGGACTCTTCAGACCCAGCTTTTCCCTCTAACTCAAAAATAAATCAATAAATTTTAAAAAATAGAAGAGTGAGGAATAATCTTACACTCCCTGACAAAAGTGTAAATGCTTCTCTTGGTCTTCAAAAAAAAAAAAAAAAATTATAGACACCAAGCATGCAGGATGCAGCACAAAGAAAGACCCTGAGTCGAAATGTAATCCTGACCTCAGTCTTCACACCACCCCCCCGCCTGCCCACCCCCCCCCCCCCACCACCACCACCACCCTCATCAATTCAGACAGCGGGCAGAGTCAGGAGCGTAGAGGGTTAACCCCGCTACGGCAATTTTTAACGCCTGTTTGCTTCCTTTTCCCTCGCTCTTGCACCGGTAGCAAATCTAGTTAGCAGCCGGAGCTTTGCCGCCATCGCCCCCAAAGACAGGGAGTGTTATTGGACTGAACTTGTGTTAATTTGTTCAGAGCCGGCATGAAATTGTATCTGTTAATAAAAATATGCACGCTCCACGCCGAGGGCCGGTAGCTCAAAGACTATTACTCGTTTAACTGAGATCCCCCTCCGGCAGGGCCTGACAAGCGGAGCCGAAGAAGCCTCTTACCACACCGGAGCTGAAGGAGAACTCCACGCTCCGAGCTTAATACGTTAAGTGGGAGTGACCCAAATGCCGATGACCTGCACCGCTCTCTCTCGTTCTCCATCTCCCTCTCTATCTCTCTCTGTCTCTCTTTCTCTTGGGCTCTCAGTGGTGTGAACAGAGGAGTTAAGGCATATCAAATGAGGCTGTATTATGATGAAGTAGTGGGGAGGGTGCAGAGTCTGAGAGTAGAGCTGTCGTTCGCAATACGAGGAGCAGAGATATCCATCTTATTATGTGGACCAAAGCTGTCCTTCTTTTAATAGGGAGAGAAGATATCTATCTTTTTACAAGAACCCAAAAGCTGTCTGTCTTTTCCTGGGGAGCGGAGATATCCATCTTGTTACAAGGAGCGGAACTTTCCATCTTGTCACAAGGGCCAAAGCTGTCCGTCTTGATACAAGGACCAAAGCAGTCCGTGTTTCTAATGTGACCAAAGAAATGCAATCTCTTAAAATGACCAAAGCTGTCCATCTTTTCACAGGGAGTGGAGATATCCATCTTGTCACGGGGGTCAAAGCTGTCCATGTCTGTAAAGTAACCAAAGCCATGCGGTCTCTTAAAATGACCAAAGCTGTCCATCTGTCCATCTTGTTACAGGACTGTCCTTCGTGTTACAGGGACTAAAGTTGTCTTTCTTGTTAAAGTTTCAAAGCAATTCCTGTTGTTCCAAGGACCAAAGCTCTCCACACTGCTACAGAGATCAAAGCTGTTCACACTGTTACAGAAACCAAAGCTGTCAACACTGTTACAGAAACCAAAGCTGTCAACACTGTTACAGGGACCAAAGCTGTCAACACCGTTACAGGGACCGAAGTTGTCCATCTTGTTACAGCAGAGCCAGTAAGCAGAAGCAGAGAGGTCTGTGGCAGAGGGGCCAGCCCTACCACACGCCCGGACTGCAGCAAGCACTTCAGACCTCCAGGTCTCTCTCAGTCAAGGTCCTCCTCCAGCACCTGGTCTTTAGGACAAATCCAGTGACTCATCTGATGGAGTGATTAAAGAAGTGAAGGAGTATGGTGGGGGGACTCCGAGAGCCGGAGGTGGGGGTGTCGTCTGCTTGGGGGGTCCGGACGCAGGTGCCAGCCGGCCGGGCTGCTCGACTCGGCTCGGCTGACAGTGATTCACAGCCCCTGATTAACAGGTGCGCGTGATTTATGTCCAATAAGCGCCGGCGTTCTACCTACAGCCAGCAGGAAGCGGCGGGGCGAGCTCCGGCTGGCTCTCCGTGACACGGTGAGGTCGCTGTTTCTGACAGTGATCGATCGCCGCTATTGGGTTATTCTCCTCCAGTCACTCCGGACGCGGGGGCGGGCAGCCGGGGGGGTGTTGAGGGGGGTTTAGCCCCTTCGCCGTGGTATCGATCAGGGCCGCCAACGGAAGGTCGAATTGTGTTGTAACAGGTCTTAAAAAAGGCATTCATCACCGCCTTCAAATGAGGGACCCTATTTACCCTCATTACCACTGAGCTCTGCTGACCCCTGAATTCCACACCACCTCATCTGTCACGGTGGCGGGGGGAGGGGGGAGGGGGCACAGGGCAGAGGGCATTCTGGGAAATGAAGGAGACAATGGCTTCTTCACAATGAGAGAAGAGGGAACACAGTGTGACTAAAATCAACTGCGTTACTAATGACCACAATGAGGTGCTCTCTGCCTCTCACACACACACACAAACACACACACATACTCCCACATCACACACACACACACACACACACACACACACACACAAACACACACACATACTCCCACATCACACACACTCCCACAGCGCACACACACACACACACACACACACACACACACACACTCACACACTCTCTCTCTCTCTCTCTCATGCAGACACAAAAAGAGAAACACAATACCGACTCCAGGCAGGGTCGAAAGAGACAGATGTTGCACGATGTGGACCATTCATTCAGCTATCATGTCAGCTCTGTGAGCCCCCCCCCCCCCCCCCCCCCCCCCCCCACCCTCCCCTCCCAAGCCCTCAGAGCTGGCGGCCCTGTTATCTTCCCTCACGCTGAGAGAGAGAGAGCGGGGCTCACTGGAGAGGCAGCCGTCACGGCAACCCCCCGCCAACCCTCCACCACCGCTGCCGCCGTTGCCTTTGTACGGCTTCCATCCCGCTGACGTGCCTGATCTCCGAGATCGGCAGCACCGCCCGGCGACAGCCCGGTGACAGCTCCATCTCGACGGCTACGAGCTTTTCCCATCCAGCCCCCCCCAACTCTTCACAACTGCCCCCCCCCCCTTCACACACACCCCCCAACCCCCAGCACCCCTAATACAACAACAGTGCTGTAGATAAGGCCATTTCACGCAACATTTGCGGCGTGATTAAGATCTCCCGTTTATCATTAAAGCCGCTTTATCTCCCCCTTCCTCGAGTCCCCGTCGCTGGTGATCAAGGATGGGAGGACGTCAGAGCGATTTCTACGGTCGAGATGGGGGCGGGGGGGGGGGGGGGGGGGCGATGAGAGGAAAGGGATGCGAGGGGCCCTCTGATCACAGACAGCGCAGTGACCTCGGATTTAGAGGCAGGGGGGAGGAAGAGGAGGAGGAGGAGGAAGATGGGGGTAAGATTAAGGGAGTGAGGGATTATGATGAAGAGCAAGAGAGAGAGACATAGAGACAACCAGACAGACAGAGAGGGATAGAAAGAGAAAGGGAGTGGCAGAGAGAGAAAGAGATATATATGTAGGGACACACAGACAGATAGAGAGGGTGAGAGACTGAAGCAGAGACGCAGAAAGAGAGAGACAGACCACAAGGATGGGGGGGGGCAGATAGAACATACTGAGATGTGAGGGACGCTGGACCTGAGAGCTGGAGGAGTGAGATAGCATCGCAGATCTCTCTGGTGGTGAGACAGATCTATCCCCGCAAGAGACCCCTCTCCCGGCACAAGAGGACAGGGCCGGACAGAACCGGACCGGGCAGCCCCGACTCACCTGTACTCCAGAGAGAAGCGGGTCAGCTCGGTCCCGTTGTGGATCCACTTGAACTCCAGAGGCCAGCTACCCTCCGCCATGCAGGTGAGCACCAGGCGGTTCCGCTCCAGGTGAAGCTGGCTCCGAACCGGCTCCGTCTTGAAGTAGGGGGGCACGTCATCTGTGACACAAAGAGCGGGGGGGTCTTTGAGTCAGAGTCAGGGCCTCTTATTCATTGGGCCAAATAAAAGGGACATCCAAAATACTCTCGGGGTGACCTCTACGGTGGAAGAGCACATACAATTGAAGAACATTCAAGACATAATGATTTTTTTTAACATCTCATATAATAACAGAGCAGGGTGACTTACATGGCACATTTCTACCTGCTTAAATGGCTGAATATCTACTGGAATGATTTGTGTTAAGTAGGGTGCAACATCACCACTTGCTTTCCACTTGGAAACTGAGCCTGCAACCTCCTGGTTACAAAGGCAGGTCTTTCCCACTATGTTACATCTGCCAATCTAAAAGCATGCATTGACATACTATTTTAATATGATAAGATCTGACCCTGTCTGGACCCAAATTTCACAGCTGGGTCTACGTACCATGCTCAGTTAAGACTGGGCAACATGCTAGGGAGAGACATTATGCCCGGTGCTTCTGGGATGAGAACACAACACCTACTGGTGATGAATCCAATGTCATAGTTACTCTTCCACCAAGCACAGAAAACACTGAAATCGATGTTGTAACGTCAACAATCATGTGAGATTTCAGTATTAGAACTGGGGATGGGGTGGGAGTGGTGGTTTGGAGAGATTTCATGGATGCTGGTGATTGTGTTTCAGTGGAGAATTGTGTCTCCTCCCCAGAGCCATGACCCAACTGAAAGACAACGTGAAGCCCGAAATATTGATCATTACCTCTCGTTTTCTTTGCAAACACACACACACACACACACACACACACACACACACAGTGAGTGTAGAAGTACCCTGTTTCAGGTCACGATCTCTTTACACAAAGCAGAAACTGTAAAGGCATATCGATCATGCACCCGGCGACACCTGCATCTCTATTATAAGGGAAGTCAGGCACGTCACGCTCATTAATCACATTCCCACTAAGACGCTAAATTTGACTCGCTGCGCAAACATTCACAGCGATCAATCAATTATCCCCCCGCCAAATTAATAAATGATTGAATTATAAGTCTGTGAAAGTGATCAATTACTATCTAAATAAAATGGATTATTCTGATTAATACCGTATGCTAAAACTTGGTTACATTTTCGTTCAAAAAATATGATTGAAACTGACACGCAAGGGGCAGAGGTTGGTATGACCGGGAGAGGGATATAAGGAGAGAAAGAAAGAGACCGAGGATGGTAAAAGAGAAGAAAGAGGGAGAGAGAGGGAGGTAAGGACGGGGAGACTGAAAGAAGGATGAGTACATGGAGAGAGGAGGGAGGAAGAGAGAGGGGTGGGAACAGCGTGCTAAAGAAAGATGCAAGGGGCAAAAGACACACGGTAGACAGAGAGGAGGGTCAGAGACTGATGCATGGAGAGACAGCTGGAAGCGGAGACAAAGAGATGTTTATATTAGACATTTACATAGTAATATCTTACTTTTTTGTAGGATGATTACCATTATTATCAAAATTATAAATGTAATTTGTATGCTCCTGTTGCTCTTCGTTATTATTCATTATTGAATTATTGCTACCGGTTACATTTTTTTTGCATGCTGCTTTGACAATACAAATGTACACATTTGTCACGCCAATAAAGCAAAAATGAATTGGATTGAATTGAATGAAACTGAATTTAACTGGATTGAATTGATAAGACAGATGGTTAGAATGAGAGAGAGAGGGAGAGAGAGACAGAGAGAGGGGAAGAGAGAGAGAGAGAGAGACAGAGAGAGAGAAAGAGAGAGAGAGAGACAGAGAGAGAAAGAGAGAGAGAGAGACAGAGAGAGAAAGAGAGAGAGAGAGAGACAGAGAGAGAGAGAGAGAGAAAGAGAGACAGAGAGAGAAAGAGAGAGAGAGAAAGAGGTTAAAGAGCCAGAGGCAGGATGGGTAGAGCGAGAGATGGGCAGAGTGGGAGAAAGAAAGAAGAGAGAGAGGCTAAAGGACTCAGACAGCTGATGCAGCGCTTTCTGCCTGCCTCCCCCCCGGCCCGAATAAACG
>NC_050583.1:9649682-9679682 GCF_013368585.1 Megalops cyprinoides | reverse complement strand
GCGCCGCATGAAGCCGTTAAAAACGGTCCACGGGACACTAAGTCCCACCCCCTAAGCCCCGCAGCAAGAAGGATGCCGCCATTGGCCGGCCCTGAGCTCCACCGAGCTCCGGCTGTCCCGCTCTTGGGGCCCTCCTGGGAATTCCCGAGTGCCGGGATCGACCGCCCAGGCGACGGGGTAACCGGCCGCCGTCTCTCCACATGCGGTCAGTCTTTGTGACGGGCCAGAACACCGGAGGAGAGCTGGCAGCGGGCCCTTCTGAACACCCCCCCGGCCTCGGGCTAATCCCTAATGCGCTCCTAATGAGCTCTTAGTTCAGGTGCCGGTTCTTAGCAGGGCCCACGTGGGGCGGAGTCGACAGAGCCAGGGAGAGAAGAGAGGGAGGAGGCCCCCCCCCACCGGGAGGTCATGAGATGCTGCGGAAAGGATGACGTGTGCGACTGGAGCCTTGAGCCACAACAGCGCTGTGAAACAAACATCGCATCCTTAACCCCATTCTCACCTGACGGATAGTCTAGGCACAGGTGGCTCACATCCCTACTAAAAATTTAAATTTACATATTTAAATTTACTAAAAATTTATTTAAAATTTGTGCCTGGGGATAAACCCCAAAGCCTTAAAAAGAGGACATATATCTTACAGAATCCAAACAGCCAGAAGGGTTTTTAATGAAACAAAACAACAAAATGAAAATGGACACTGTTTCACTGTGGAGGTCGGGATTCAAACCTGTACCCTTCTGGTTACAGTCCAGCTTCATCGACCTTTGGCAAGCTAGACCCCGCCGCGTCTGTTTCGCAGATGGTTTCCCTAGACTCGGACACACGGGGGGGTGTGGATTGGCGAGACCATCCAGCTGCCCCTCTCTGGCCCCGCCTCCCCAGAGTATTTATTCTGCCAGCCCTGACCATACGTTCAGAGGCGGACAGCAACCTGTTGCCGGCTGCTGTAATTATGGGGTTTTTAGCACGCTGTTGAGCAGGTCCTGTCACGGGTGACTGCCCTTGTAAACAACCCCGTCTCCCTGTGCCAGCACCACGGACCCAGATAAAGCCTATCTCACCGAGAGGTCCTGTAATCTGCACCTGCGGCACGTGGCTCTGTGTGTGTGTGTGTGTGTGTGTGTGTGTATGTGTGAGTGTCAGATGTCAGAGTATGTACGTGGGTGAGATTGTGGGTGGGATTGTGTGTAAGACAGAGTGTGCATCACAGAGTCCCTGTCGAAGATTGCACTTACATGTATACATCACCATCTGTGTCAGGGAGAGAGAGAGAGTGCTTGTGTGATTCATGTGTGTGTTGATGCATGCGTGAGTCTCTGTATTGGTGTGTGTGCATGTGTCTGCCTGCCTGTGTGTGTGTGTGTGTGTGCGCGCGCGCATGAATGCACGTGTGCGCTGTGTATTTTCTGTCATATTTCCTAGGCTCTGACTGTCAGCTGTTCCCCCACTCTCCGCATTACCTTGGACAGTCCATTATAGAGAGGGTCATTTAAATGACAGTTCTGCTAAATGACTCTCCCCACCCCTTACAGAAGCCAGCCACGCCGCCTATCAACCATGACAGACGGCTCTCACAACTCAAGAGTGCGACAGCCAGGGAATGACTGACAGGCCCGCATTCATGCTCAACCCTCGAAACCTCTCCAAAGCGCCATTTTTTACAGATGGACTTCTGCCCACGCCCACAAAATACCCACAATCCTGCACTGCCGCTTTCAAACGCTCTGTTCCTCTGTCAAAAAAAAAGCACGACTCATTTCTTTCTATTTCCATCATTACAGGAAATCCGTGCCCAGACACAAGCCCGTCTAAATGAGATTGCATGTTCCTCACGCGAAATGTATAATTTCTCCCTGGTGAGAGCTACATAATGGTAACTTCTGATTTTGCTCCTCGGTTCGGCGGAATTTCTGATTTCGAAAATGACTTCCTGCCACGGAGCTTGGTCTGTGAAGGAATGTGTCAGTTGATTGGGGGCTGGTATTTATGAAATATGTGTTTTTTATTGTTACTCTTTTGCTGTAAGTGCAGTACTGATGGAAAGTCCCCCCCCTTCCCAGTCCTGGACATCACACTTCTCTGTTCTGACCCTCTCTGCTGCCCCTGCCCCTCCCCCACTCACAGAGATCTGGGTGGCACTTGATAATGAGCAGGGTCTTGGAATAGCCCTGGCGATAATGAGGGAGCCAGACTCCTTTGGCAATTACTGTGGCCTTGCAAGGGACGAAACACACAGACCTCAGCGCTCCGTCAACCCTCCCACACACACACACACGCACACGCACACACACACACACGCGCGCGCACACGTGCATGGATATGCATACACACATACACACACGTGCACATTCACACTTGCATGCAGCCATGTACGTATGCACGCACACATGTCCACACACTCACGTCACACACACACACACACACACACACACACACACACGAAACTTCACATCCAAAGGTTGCAAGTTCAAATCCCAGGCGAGGTACTGCCACTGTACCCCTTGAGCAGCGTCTTAATCCAGCTTGCTTCATTAAAATATCTACTTCTTTAACATGGATAATATGTGCGCGGTCACCCTTCACGGGGGCGAGAGCAGGGCTCGAGGGTGTGAGGCAGCAGCGGCAGCGGCAGCAGTAAAACACGGTCCTCGCAGTGCGCCAAAAACGCATGCGGTGGCCGCCTCTGCCCACTTCACGCAGGGCTTTGATTGGCTGCAGCCAGTGGCTCTATAAGTGTTCCCCTCTCATGTTTTAATCGCTCCCACGCCCCTGAGTGCCCCCCCCTTTCCGGGTCCTCTCACAGAGCTTTCAGGGCCTCCCCTGATGAGCAGGGCAGAGTGATAAATGGCGACAAGCCCACGTGCATTTTTATTGGCTTCGCAAACAACCGATTAATGACGCCGCAAACGAATCACGCAGCGCTTTACAGTTCCATCAATCACCTGCCCTCATCCCCCCCCCCTCCTGCCCACCGAAATGGCTCGTCATCAGAAAGCAATCTACGCGAAACTCCGCTGAAAGGTCGCGGTTCCCACCGCCGCCTGGCCATTCGCGTCTGCTGCCCTCGGATGCGGTGCCACTCGATTGGTCGGCCTCCATCACGCCACACCCACCGTACTTACAGGGGCCCCAAAGTCCAAGGATCTTCCCATCAATGTTTACTAGGCCGTGAGGCGGGTCATTGTCGAATCCTCCGGGGGTCGTCAACATAAAGTCGCAAAGCGGACCCCTCCTCTCGCCTTTGCGGGACCCTGACCTTGGCCCTGAAATGCTGGGGTGTGCGATAACGTCAACCCCCCCCCCCCCCCCCCCCCCCCCCCCCGTGTGCACCCACTCCCCGGGTCGTGCTTCACGTCTCTCCCCTGGTGAGGACACAGGGTGACGGCAGATCAATCTCACTTCCTGGCCAGGGGCGTGCTGCTCTAAGCCCCCCACCCCCACCACCCCCCCCCCTCACATCTCACCTGAAGGTCATCGACATCCGTCACTCTGTCCCCTCCGCTGTCGTCAAGACGACCGCCCCGCTGATTGACGCCCTCTTTAACTACCCCCCCGACACACACACCCCCCCCCCCCGGCCGCAAGGTGAAGTGGCCCATTACGGCAGCCGCCGATAACCACGTGTAGTCATAAAGCCACAGCGTAACGGAGCGTCAGCAAGCCGGCGGCATATTACCGCCACAGAGTAATGGCCACACAGCGAGTGCTGTTGGCTACGGCGTCCGCCGCCTCATTCTGAGGGTGTATTTATAGCCGTTCAACAACGTTGGCCATTCAGGTGTTATTGCACGAGGTACAGCCATTCAGGGCCCGAGCCGTGCCTTTTGTTGCCAGGGTGGCTTTTGGATAAGAGAGAGCGCATGGCAACCATGCAGGCAAGGAGGGTGCTTTGGCAGGCCCTGGGGAGGTGGCTCCGGTGCTCGCTGGGGGGGGGGGGGGGCTCTTTGTGCCATGGTGAGGCGAGCACCGGCTGCACGGGACGGCTCTCCCAGCTGTGAATCCTGCCTCGGGGTCTCAGGTGAGACGAGCTGAGAGGGAAGCCGCCGGAGGCAGGGAGGCACCTGGGACTCTGCATTCAGTGAGCTGATGGACCTGCTGCCGTGACATGGAACCTGTCTGCCACACACCACACAAACATACCTCACACATGCACACACACACACACACACATACACACTCACACGCACACATACAAATACACATGCACACATACACACATGCACAGACACACACACATACACACACACACACACAAATACACTCACACACACACACATACACACTCACACGCACACACACACACAAATACACATGCACACATACACACAGGCACACGCACACACACACACACACACACACACACACACATATACACACACACACACACACACACTCATACGCGCACACACACACACAAATACACATGCACACATACACGCAGGCACACACACACACATACAAATACACATGCATACATACACACAGGCGCACACATACACGCAGGCACACACACACACACGAACACACACACACACATCGCATCTCAGGTTCAAATCCTAAAAAACTAGAGTACTTCAGTAAGTACTATAAATCACCCTTGATAGGAGACTCCTCATTCCACAGGGCACTGTGCTCCATTGGATGGCAATGCAGTCTGACTCCAAACCCCCTCCACAAAGGGGCGTAAAAGGCCTGTCAGCAGGTGGACGTCTGAATCACAGAGCCCACGCCGCTGTTTCCCCATCCTCTCCCTCTGTAATGCAGATCAGAGCGCAATGGAGCTCTGAGGCCGATCTTCCTCCAAGGAGGTGCAGACTCAGGCACTGAATGTGGGAGGACGTTGTGTGTGTGTGTGTGTGTGTGTGTGTGTGTGAGGGAAATGAAGAGTGAGAGAGACAGCATGAGAGACTTTTGAGAGTCACACTATGTGAATGTTATTGCTTTAAACATGTGCATGAATGTCTGTGTGTGTGCGTGTGTGAGGGGGATGGGGGCCGCATGTCAGGGGGCCACTTCATGCAACAGTCCGCAGAAGTTCCCTCTCTCTTTCTCTCTGTCTCCCCCTCTCTCTCTCGCTTTCTCTCTCTCTCTGTGTCTCTCTCTCTCGCTCTTTTGTCCCCTCTCTATCTGTCCCCCTCTCTCTCTTTCTCTGTCTCGCTCTCCCTCTTTCTCCCTCTCCCCTCCTTTCTCTCCTTCTCTCTCTCTCTCGCTCTCTCTCTCCCTCTGCCCCGCTCACTCGCTCTCTCTCTCCCTCTCCCTCCGTCTCTCTCCAGCGTTTCTTTATTCAGTGACGCCAGCCAGGCAACCCCGAGCTCAGCGGAGCACCTGATCTTCAGCAGATGTTTAATGAATGCCACATCATCGCCAAAGGACGGAAAATTAATTATCTTTTGAAGTGGTGTGATGGAGGGGAAAAAAAACAAGGAATAATAATAGTAGACAGGGAGGAGCTCGTGAAGTGAAGGAGCTGCTACAGGATCTGCATTTGGAGAGCAGGGCCCACTGGTGCTGTGGGTGGGTGGGGACAGATGCGCCAACGTGGGTGTGTGTGTGTGTATGTGTGCGTGTGTGAGTGTGTGAGTGTGTGTGTGTGTGTGTGAGTGTGTGAGTGTGTGCGTGTGTGCGTGTGCGTGCGTGTTTGTATGTGTGTGTGTACGTGTGTGTGTGTGTGTGTGTACGTGTGTGTGTGTGTGTGTGTGTGTGTGAGAGTGTGTGTGTGTGTGTGTGTGTGTGTGTGTGTGTGTATGTGTGTGTGCGTGTGTGTATGTGTGTGTGTGTGTGTGTGTGTGTGTGTGTGTCGCAGGAGAGAGACTGCTGATGAAGACGTGAAGGGTAGAGGGATGGTCATCGGCGGCCATGCCGTCTCACTCTGTGAGGAGACGCCCAGCTGCTGTCTGTAGCACGTCGATCGGGACGACAGCAGCAGGTGACAGAGCGGGGAACCGGACTTAACACCAGAAGGCTGCAGCTTCTAAACCCGTTTGGGGCGATTCCTGTGGCACCCCTTGAGAAAGCCACTTAACTTGAATTGCTTCAGTAAACATCTGGCTTTATGAACGAACTGTATTTAAATAACACCGTGATTACAGACAGGAGCATCTGCTTTGTGTATAAATAATATTAATAGTAACGACGAACCTGCAGAGAGGCTTGCGAGTAGCACGGGGTCTTGCGGTCGATGAAAATGTTAAATGCTTCACTGCTGGGGATGGCGTCTGCACTGCGGCCAGCCCCGTGGCTACATGACTGTGTCTGTTGGGGGGGGGGGGGGGGGGGGGGGGGGAGGCTGTAAATAGCCTGGCTGTGCTCCTTCTCATTCAGGCTGGTGCACAGTGTGTGACATGACCAGCAATGACAGGAGCCCAAGGGCACGCCGGCGGTCCCCGCCCCGGAGGCCCTCCGGTTTTGGGATGCATCCGGTGCCCGTGCACACCCACCCTGCCGCCCCGTGCTCCTGCCCAGGGCTCCGGCACGCTCCCCTCCACAGCAGGGGCTATGTCACTTCCCGGGACCTTGCACCACTGAGGAGGAGGGAGGGGGGCGGGGGGATGGGGGAGGAGGACCGTCAAGGTCTACACGGGGGAGAAGGAGATCAATCTCCATGAGCACTCGCAAGGACGGACAAGTCCTGGAGCGAAAGTCAGGGTGGAAGGACTCTTAGCACGCGTTCACCTACAGGACACAGCACACACGCCTTCACTGTGAGCGGTAAGACCCACTCCTGTGGAGATTTAAAGAGACAAACCAGGATGATGAATATGTTAAGGAAAGCTCTGGAGGCGGAGTCAGTATCTAAGGGTCTGTTCTGGAGGAGGAGTCAGTATCTAAGGGCCTGCTCTGGAGGAGGAGTCAGTATCTAAGGGCCTGCTCTGGAGGTGGAGGCAGTATCTAAGGGCCTGCTCTGGAGGAGGAGTCAGTATCTAAGGGCCTGCTCTGGAGGCGGAGTCAGTATCTAAGGGCCTGTTCTGGAGGAGGAGTCAGTATCTAAGGGCCTGCTCTGGAGGAGGAGTCAGTATCTAAGGGCCTGCTCTGGAGGTGGAGGCAGTATCTAAGGGCCTGCTCTGGAGGAGGAGTCAGTATCTAAGGGCCTGCTCTGGAGGCGGAGTCAGTATCTAAGGGCCTGTTCTGGAGGAGGAGTCAGTATCTAAGGGCCTGCTCTGGAGGAGGAGTCAGTATCTAAGGGCCTGCCCTGGGGGCGGAGTCAGTATCTAAGGGCCTGCTCTGGAGGAGGAGTCTGTAACTAAGAAGCTGTTCTGGAGTTGGAGGAAGAGAACAGATGTGGCCCTGCTGCTCGTTGATCTGGCTGATTTTTTTTTCCCCCAGCGAGTAGGAGAGAGAGAGAGAGAGAGAGAGAGAGAGAGAGAGAGAGAGAGAGAGCAGGAGATGGAGAGCGAGGCCCTGCAGGTGCAGATTAATCACACACCCAGGTGGCACCCATGGGAGTGGAGTCCTGGTGGATAGCAGGACGGGCAAGAGAGGGAGAGGGAAAGAAAGAGAGAGGGAGAGTGTTATTATAAGACAGGAGCTCGAAGGCTAAGCTGGGCACCCCACTCTCCCCAGCTGATTTGTGGGCCGCCGATAAAGTAACGTAAAAACAATTAAAGGCATCAATGAGCCAACAAATGAAGAAATTAATTTGGAGTGAAAAGAGCATGAGGGAGCCGTTAGCCCGTGGAATGAATTATCGGCACCTGGAGAACGGAGGCCGAGGGCGGCCTCGAAGTTCGCCCTCTGCCTGCCTTCCGCCTTCGTCCCTCTCTTTCCTTTTTTTCCCCCTCCTTCTCTTTCCCACCCCCACCAACCACCACCTCGTGACAGCCTGCGGGGGGCGGTGCTGCTCAGTGTGGGCGTGTCACTGGCCGTCTGCTGAATAATTAAGCTTCAGAGTCTCGGATCATGCTGGGCACAAAACATGGCGTGGCGCAGACGGGCTCGGCACAAGCCAGTAACCTTAGGGGGAGGAACGAACTGGTGCTTTTCCTCACACACTACCTTCTCACAGCAACCTTAAAGGGAAGCCATATCTGTGCTCTTCCTCACACACACCCTTCTCACAGTAACCTCAAAGGAAGGATACGCCAGTCCTCTTCCTAACACAAGGAGAGAGGAGAGAGCAAAAACTCGTTCATGGGCATCGGTTTAGAGCAGTCGCTGCACAGATCTGCTAATCTACATATTATATGGCTGTGTTTATGCAGTTATCTATCTTTTGTCAGCCCATCCAGGTGGGATAAAGATCAGTGGAACTGCACTGCACCTGCTCTGAACTGATGCCTGTGAACAAGAAACAAACACACACACACACACACACACACACTCACAAACAGGCCGCCCAACACCAAATAGAAACAGGAAGCTCGGCTCTGAAGAAGGCAGGGGCCTTCGGGGAACGCTCTGCAAATTTGCTCACTTGATCTTATTTAGCACAAAGCAAGGTAAAGCGAACCGGCCTGCAATTCTATCCCACCCAGCCAGCAAACAAATGCCCAGACACACAAACAGGTACATGTTAAAGGAAAAAAAAACACACACACGGTGAAACAAGCTCTGTGTACCGGTTCACATTCATTTTGGAACGGGAAAGAGCCTCATTTAAAATTAGGCCAAATAATCATACACCCAAAAATAATAATTAAGAAAAAAAAAAGAAACCTCCTGAAATCCCAACCTCGCAGAGCTCAAGGTCATTAGTGCTAATTCCGTACTCTCTGCCATCTGCTCTGATTGTTTACACTTGCCTGGATAATTAGTTCCTAATTAGTTGATGGTGGAGGGAGAAAGAGACTCTCAGCTTTTCCAGACATGTCGCGGTGTGCGAAGAACGCTCCTGCCAAAACATCTGCACTGCCGCCGAGGAGCGCGGGAACGTGCCAGCCCCCCCTCGCAGAGACAGGTTCCAGGAACAGTGTCCTCCTGAGCCTGCAATTGGTTCCTATCTGGGCTCAGTCTCTGGAGACGCAAGATGGGACCTGGTCCTTGCTAGGCCTGGAGGGTTGGGGGGGGTGGCTCTGGGTTTGGCCTCTGGAGACAGATATTAGTAATGGCTGCAGAACATGAGATATCTCTGAGCCTGGACTCTAGGGCCTGGGCCCCTCTTGGGCAAGACCTTGGGGTCCAGAATCCACCCCCCCCGAGTCTGCTTCTTGGGCATATCTCTAAGCCTGGACTCTTGAGATGCAAACTGGCACCTGGTCCCCTCTGGGCCTGGACGCTAGGGATTCTCAGTGCCTGGAGTCTAGGGCTTGAGCTGCTCTTGGCCAGGAGTTCAGCGGCCTCTGGGCTTCTCAGGACCCAGCTGGGTTTTCATAAACTGGTTGGATCTGGAGGGATGGTAGAGGGGTAAAATGCAGGGTGTGGGGGAGGGGGTGAGAATGAGACGGAGGTGGGGGAGTGACAGGCGGATGTTGATAGAGGTTGGGGGGGGGTGGGGGGTGGGGGTGGGGTTTGGAGTCCAGGCCTGTAGGCTTCCTCCCCTTTTCCCAGCGGTTTACGCGGTGCTCTGGCAGCCTGGGCTGCAGGGTAACGCAGTGTCTCTGCATTGCCAGTTTTACATGCTGCGCTGCTTTCTCATTACCCCAAAAACCGCAAGTTAAATCACCCATTACTCACGATCTAAACCGGGCGTGGCAGCCACGGAGTCCCACGTTTCCATTGGCTTCCCGTTCCCCCGGACACTGCCGCCAAAAGCTCTCGTCACACGTGTTTACATGTTTACCGCGTGTACGTTTGCCCGTGGGTGCGGTCGGGCATTTCGCTTCAAGCAGCCCTAATTTTCAAACGCGGGCCATAAAAGGGAAGACATACCCGATCCAGGGAAAAGTCTGGAAGCGCTTCCCAGCGTCGAAGACCGCAACGAACTGCCGAGCGCCTCACTGCTTTTTTTCCCATAATGCAAAGGGAAAGCCTGGTGTGACAACACATGTTCCACAAACCAGTCCGCATTCCACTCCTCACAAATAAATAAAAGGCTACATAAACGCAGCAAAGAAGCAATCTGCTTCGCTGCAGTGAAAAAACAAAGAGGGAAAGAGTGAAAAAAAAACTCAAAGAGAGTGTCTGCGGTGCAGGCCTTTTGGCTGGGGTTATGTAGCCTGCAGACGAGTGAGAGTTGAAACGCGTTCTGAGTTTGTAGCTGCTGGCGAAGGTGAGAGATGCCGCAGAGAGGGCGAAAAACACAAAGCTAAGAAAAGCAACGGGACCGCGGTGGGTTTTGAACAGAGGCGGGCGGAACGACAGGTAACCTTTACGAGGGCGATTTTTTCCGGCAAGGAAAAAAAAAAACACCATCAGAAACGAGGGAGAACAATTAGAGGGAAACCGAGAGGGTCCGGCCAAGCGTTGACACATCTCAAAACCCCCGGCGCACTGCACTCAAATGCTCTCTCAGCACCGTGCTTTGTTTGTGTGTGTGTGTGTGTGTGTGCGTGTGTGTGCGTGTGTGTGCGTGTGTGTGTGTGTGTGTGTGTCATACACCAGTGCCTTACTATGAGCTTTTAACTGGTTGGATTTGGCATCTCTTCACAGGAGATGCACTAGGATAGAAGTACACTGGGGCTTTGCACAAAAAGGAAGCCGCAAGCAGAGGCGTTTCTTCAACGTATCTCTGTTTATATATGCCCCTTAAACAAATCGTTAATACTCATTAGTATTCCGCGTACTAGGATTGATTAGTAAATTAAGATCGCTGTGCCAGATTCCTTTAAGAGGCAGATATGAGCAAACGTGTGCAAATCTTTGGTTGTATACAAACCCGATAACAGCCCGTTTCTATCAAAAAGGACTGAAAAAGGATTAACTGATTAACTGCCAAGAGATGTGGAATTAAGTGAACAACAGAGCAAATTAGGAAATACTGTGTGGTGCACTTACGTGCTCAAGGATAACTGTCACCATGGACACCTCAGGACGACCTGGGCGAGAGACGTTTGTGTACTCTCCTGCTGTCCCCAGAACAGCTCCATCTGCGTTGGTACACTGGTGTCAGCCACTGTCAGGCACCGTTCCCATGCTAATCCTTTATACTGGAGATATCATGAAGACTCTTTTGCCTTTATCTAAAAGCGATACCGATCAGTGATAGGGAGTGATACCAAACTCTCTATCCCTCACTCTCTCTCACCCTCCCTTTCTTTCTCTCTCTCTCTCACCCTCCCTCCCTCTTTGTCTCTCTCTAGCTCTTCTCTCTCAGCGCTCAATGGATGTTAGTTCTCCAGTCCTCCTGCACTCTATCTTGCAGCGGTAACTTCCTCCAAGTACAAGTGTGACACAGTCCGTTTACCTGTTGAGCTAATAGACCTGCTTTCCCAGGAGGGAGGCTGGAGATGGGGGGTGTAGGATGATACCCGCTGTTACCAGATAGCCCCCCCACAATACACACACACACACACACACACACACACAGTGTGGGAGAAGCTGCTCGCATGCAAGCGAGTGGAGGTATCGATCGGCAGACGTTGTATCGGCAAGCCTGCGAAGAGCGCTCTCCAGCCCGACCCAAGGGATGCTGGGTAATGAATACCGTGCAAAGACCAGCCCGCTCACACCGATAAGTCTGAGAGACGCAAAGCAAAGGTTTTCTGTTTTTTTTTTTTGTTTGTTTGCTTGTTTTTTTTTCCTCCCTTTTTTTTAATCAAATGTTAGCGCTTCGGTGCAAACTCAAAGAGCATCTCCCCTGTTGCACCGTAGCATATGGCCTGTTTCTAAAATAGAAATAACGTGAGCTGCCTCTGAATCCGCCTTTCACCCATCACACCCGGTGAAAATGAACTGCGGACGAAGCCGACAAAAAGAAAGAGAGAGGATCTTCCCCCCCTCCTCTTCCCGTTATCTCTGTACCGCCATTGTGCGCTTCCTTAAATAAAAAAAGATCTCTTGTTTTTATTTGAGAACGTTCATACAGGCACGTCAAGGCCAGTCCCATCCCGGCCCACTCCCACAGCCGTGCTCCCCAGCGTTAATGAATGCCTCTCTCCTTTCGCTCGCTCACGCCTTCCTTCAACTCTGTCTCCCACTTAATGTCAAGAAACGAATATTTTATCCACCTTATTCAAACGAAGGGACCTGGCCGCTCTCTTGCAGTGAAGGGGGGGGGGGGGTGAGCTCGAAGGTCATGTGCTTTAATGGATACCGACAATGGACTCGAGCGCCTGTTTACCGAGAGTTATTTTTACCCACTGAGTGTTATTTATTAAATGTATTGGAGTTGCGGGACAGTGAGCCGAGCCTTGGTGGGGAGGTTTTGGCTCCTAAACTATGATCTTTTCCCTTCTGCCAGACTGGGATTCTTGCTGCAAAGACAGAGATCATTCACTGCTGAAGTACTGAGGAGAGTGCCTCAGGTCAGAATCACAGTTACAAAGCATAACGTGTACACGTGTACAGCAAAGTGAGGAATGCAACCCACCAGTGAATGTGACCACCTTACCTTTATTATTTCTATTATTACTATTATTATTATTATATATATTATAGTCAAACACATCCTTGAGCCTGTCGCTGACTGTCTCCATTATTAAAGTTACACATAGCACTGAGAATACAGTATGTGTATAAATGACTTATTCCTTTCTGCAGGCTCTTGTCAACAGTGATGTGGGAGTCTAAGAGGCTGCTTGCAAGGCCGTGCCCCTTTGTAAGCCCTCCTACACCCGGCTGGACTGTGGAAGAGCTGGGGCAAGGCTGGGGCAAGGCTGGGCCTGGGGGGGGGCCTTTCCCAGGCCAGGCAGTGACTGAGCGGGTGGAGGAACTCAGGTCACAGGCAGGCCCAACCAGGCACACATCGCTACACATGTGGGCGCTACCCATGGGCTCTGGGGGGGGGGGGGGTCTTAGATTCCCGTCTGGCGACAAAGCTTTCGTGACTGATGCAACCCTGCCTAAAAAAAATGTCTCCACAGCTCAGCTCAAATCCGTTACCATGATTACGGGCATAATCATTATTGTTACTGATACTGTTGTTGTTGTTGTTGGGAGTTATTTTCTCCTTTCGGAGTTGACAGAGTTCTTTCCATAAGCCACCCCCCACTCCCCCCGTCCCCCGGCCCTCCCGTCACATTATTTAAAGTCTCTTTCAGTATTCCACTCGTTACCCAAACTCCCCGGCGGAGTTACTGTTTCAGCTGCTCCATCCCCCCCCCTACTCAAACGTTCGCACGTCACGCCAGATTGGATCCGGTGCTTCCAAAAGCCCACAATTACACCTACCTGCTCAGACCACTTATGGCTACGTATAAAATACATATAAAGATGCGAAAAAAGGGATTTAAAAGACAGTCCTGGGGACGTGTATTTCTCCCCCAAAAAACAAGGGGAGATCCCAGCCAGGCACACCTGAAAACCGGTATCGGGCTACATCATGTTCCTGCGGCACACGGTGTTACAGAGAGAGTCATATCCCCCTCCGGAAAAATGCAATCAGCGCGGGTCACCCCACATGAAAAAACCCGCTAAGAAAATAAATAACGCAGCGCGGCGACCCGCCCTCTCTCACTCGCGCCGTCTCTCCGCCGGCCGCTCCCGCTAAAACACAATGGCAACGTGAGATCAATGGAGGAGGAGCTGGCCCGTCTCGCGGTGATGATAATAAAAAAATAATGCGGCGGTGATAATGGTGTCCATTATCATTATAATAAATTACATATTGTCTGACGAGTCACTGTTGATACAATAGAGTTAATCACGTTGCCGCAAAAAAAGGTGGGGGCTGCTACACGGGCAGACAAAATGCATGTTATTAGCGTGTTTCGCGCCGGCTCGGCCCGCGTGGCAGCTGTCGGCGGGGATAATTGAACCTGGACGGAGATAAATATATGTGTAAATGAAGGCTCTCGTCTGTGAGGAAGGGCAACAGGTCAGAGCCTCGGTGGGAATACGCCGTACGGAGAATGCAAATTGCCGCGCCCGCTATTGGGAAAAAAAAGAAAGAAAGAAACCGGGACGCCTGTCGTTGCGTTACGTGAGGCAGGCACGTGGGCTGTACCGCCGGTCCTGTGTATGCCTGCGTCTGTGCGGTGTGCGCTTACGTGCTCGTGTTCGTACGTGTTTTCACATGTGCGCGTTTGTACACGTGGGAGCACGCGTGAGTACGTGCGTGTGTGCGTGTGTGAGAGTGTGGGGCTGTGTTTGTGCGTATGTCGACGCGTACGTCTTGGGTAGCCTCTGTGTCTGTGTGTTTTGTTTCTGCGCTGCTATATTGAGTTTATGTGTTTGTGAGCATATACGTGCCAGAGTGTGTGTGTGTGTGTGTGTGTGAGTGAGTGTGTCTGCATACCCGTGTGTATGGATGGGGGGGACGTAGGGAATTGATGGGATTCAGGAAAACAGCGGAAGGCGAGAAAAGGACCGGCAAATGAAAGTGTGCAAATCTGATAAAGTAAATGATGGCTTTCAGCAGGGGACCTCTAAATGTTTGGGAGCCGGTGTGAAATTTCACTGTGAGAGATGGCAGAAAGCAGCTTGTCTGAGCGCAGAGATCAGTCAGACCCGCTGCTGCCAGGGCCTTTTGGCTCCGCTGGCGTATCCCATCATCCATCTGGGCGAGGTGAGTACACAGAGTCACGGTCCACCTACCGGCTGTGTGCCGAAAACAGATACCCCTGCTCTCTGCTACCGCGCACACCCACACCCAGACCCACACCCACTCCCTTTCCCCCTTTTCCCCCCAAACCCCATCACTCTCTCTCCCTATCTCCTCTTTCGCCATCCTCCTTGCATTATCTCGAAACCCCAAAAGCTTCTTCTGGACCGCAAAGTTCCCGGCGCCCCACTGAGAGATGGCCAGGAAATGCGATCGGTCCCCTGCGCGAACAGGAGCCTCGCGCCTCTCCCTCGAACCCTGAGCGGTTCCAGATGGAGGCTCTCGTTTGCCGCAAGCTGCCTACACACAGACTGTAAACAAAACGCAGACTCTGGCTTTAACAGACTGGCATTTACACTTAATTACTTTTTTTCCTTTCTTCTTCAATTGTTCCTCTGTTTGTTCGGGATTATCTAGGAACCAGACGCGTTGTTGCTCAAATGTATTCTATTGTGTTTTTTTTTAATGGCGAGACTGCCCACGGTAGGAGTGACTGTAAAATGGAGAGGGGACATTCTTTTTTTTTTCCCCCAAATGCCTTGGCTCTCCCTTGTTGAGGCCTTGAGGTTTTGGGGGTGGAAAAAAAAACGCATGCCGGTTAGAGGGTGGGGTCGACCTCGCCGTGCCCGTAAAATCCCACTCATGGCCAATGGTGGGCAGGGACCAAGTAAACATCCCTCTCTCCGGGGCTTAAATGTGGTTGCCGTGGCGGCAAGAGCCATGCGGTGCTCAGAATTTTCCCAGCCGAGCCGAGGGTGACCCTGTCGAACGGGGGCGTCGCGGGCAGCGTGGCGCGCGGGAAATCATCTCTGGGGCTGGAGCGCTTCCAAGCGCACTGACAGGACCCATCTGCCTCTCCCCGCACCATTAACGCTGATCCCTCCCCCTTCTTACTCCGAAAAAACAACGAGACAACATTTCTAGAACACTCCAGAGCGGCTATGGTGTTCGATCGGTGCAGTTCTGGCCGGTACGATTGCTCGGGGTATGTGGTCCTTCTAGAATGGGTCAACATTCTAGAACGGGTCAACAAAGACAGCGGTATGTCCATGTTACAGAGCTGCCTGTATGTGATGTTTAACTCCACCTAAAGTAGCTGTGCAGACATCTGAAACCTCAAATCTCCTCACAGTCGTTTTAAAACGCGCCCACCCCTCCCCCCCCAGCTTTCACTCTACCCCCACCAAAGCCTCAGACAGCGACATTGCATAGAGTTTTAATCCTCTGTGTCTGGGCCGAGTATCCTGGGAGGGGACCATTAGCAGTCACTTCGGGTTTTTTGAGTAGGCTCGGAGTGACCGGACTGCATCGAGCGGGCCTGATAAAATGCTACATTACTTTCTTTTTCTTCATAAGAATCCCGCCTTTCGTCGGCTCTGAAGATAACGCCGTTTGGATCGACCACTGAGGCCATTGCAGGAAAAAAAAAGGGGGCCTGGTTGCAAATCGACCGCCGTTCCAACACAGCGGCGCGGTACCACCATGCGGATTAATCTTGGCGAGAATTTATCTCTGGGTGCCCACCACCAACCCCCACCCCCCCCTCCCATTCCGATGCTCTCTGTCCGTCTCCATATGGCCGCCCGCATTCCTACATATGAGCAGTTGATGGAGTTTGATTTTGCCGGGGAGGGCAGGCGGGAGGAGAAATCTGTTTACCCGCTCCATCGTACAAAGCCTGATCGATGAGAACTCACAAAGCAAATCACAACAAACAAGAAGAAGAAGAAAGAAAGAAGGGGAAAAAAATAGCTAAACAATTGTAAAGTCAAACAAAACTGTAATACAGTTTGGTTTTCAGAACGTTTAAAAAACAAGGATTCCGCTAACACCGGCAGGCTTAACGGCTCTGAGCTAGAGAGAGAGAGAGGGTGAGATAGAGAGAGAGAGAGAGAGAATATCTGAAGCTTACACGCAGAACAGCACATTCTCTAATACCCAGAAAGCCATTTATCCGATGGGGCTTTCAGGAAATTAAAACAGAGGACATGCAAAAGACAATGGCCCAGTGCAGTCTCTTGGACTGGTCCAAAATGCAGCATCATTGGCCATTTTCACTCCTTGTGAGGCACAGAGGTCAGAGGTCATGGCGCACTCTAATGTAATGCAATATATAATGTCTCTCTTTTTTAGGCAGAGCCACAAGCCCAGGGCTCAGAGCTGTGCTTGGATGTGGGAGACAGCAAAATGTTTCGACACCAGACGGCCAGTTCCTCACCTGCTAACACAAAGGCTTACAGGACTCAGATCTGCGATGTGGAGTCTTCTTTCTTTTTACAGATTCTTTTTTACGACAAGTGTGTGAGACCAAGGATCAGAGAAGACCCTCCTCTCAGTCGCCTACAGCCCACCTCCTACATCCTTGCAATCATATTCGTTTTCTTTATAATAAGATCATAAATAAGGCAGCCTCAGCCTCCATGCTGCAGACATGTCTAGCTCATAAACAGCTCATCTCACTCACTTCTTTACCTGAAACGATGAAACGGAATGAATAGAACCGCCTCCACATTGCCAGTCTCTGATCACACTTAATCGTACTGGCCCATGTACCCACGTCACTGTGAGAGTTACATAAACACACCTTTCATACAGAAATGTATGGAAACGATTTACACTGAAGACATTATAGTAATTATAACTGTACTCGTGTGCTCATGTAATGCTTATAGTATGTAATTACCCAAATACCAAAGCTTTTTGCTTTTTCTTGATATACTATTTTTATATTTGCAGTTAAGTGTTATGGGGCAAAAACATTATTAGTGGGGTTAAACTGTTAAAAAAAATCCATATTTGTTTCAATAATGCACAAAAGATCAAAAGGAAAATTAAAATATGAAAACGTGTGCATTATTATTATAATTATTATATTTTTAACTAGCTTTTGCTTATCATCATTCACACACAGATCTCTTATCCTCCCCCTCCCCGTTGCGCAGATATGGACTGTAATCATTTATTACAGATCTCCCCAATCGAGGCAAATACGGAGCGATTTGCGATGACAACGGTGTCATTTGCAGGATTAATGGGGTTTGTCACGGTGCAGAAAAAATCCTTGTTTTGCATCGCGAACGCTTCCGTCTGGAAATTAACGACGTCGTAGGGCGATACGCAGAAATCAACGGAACCGAGTGTCGTAGCGTGATTTCCGCCGCATTTTTGGGGTGATAATTATTATCTCGACGATGATGATGATGATGATACAGCTCCTTCCTGTTATTACATCCATCTCCACGTTCAGCTCGTGTCAGTAAACGCTGGTCACGTGGTTTGGAGAAATACGCGATTAGCTGATAATCCTTATCTATAATATCAAGACAGATAAAAAGGGAAAATCTGAAATAAAATTATTTACATACAAACCATTAGAGGATAGTCTCTTCACTGAGAATGGCTTTGGTGCTTTAAAATACCCCAAAGCACTTAAGAATTTTATTAGAAGCACTTAAACACCGTCAGGTCGCTGTAAGTAATGGGTTTTAATACGAAGATAATGCACTGGCTTACAACTCCAGTTATTACTAAGTAATCTGCCTTTTTAACCAGACGAGGAAAGAGACAGCTTTCATCCACAACGAGGATTGTGGGTTTTGTGGGACGTGTGTGTGTGTGTTTGCGCATGTATGCGCTCATGTATGCGCACGCGTGTGTGTGAGTAGCCTATATCAATGGAAACTATATCAATGAGGTGTGTGTGTGTGTTGTGCGTATGCATATGTGTGCGCACGTGTCTACGCGTGTGCGTGCGTCACATACGAGATCAGGCAAAAAGTGTTTGTGGGTAAAAAAAAAATCCCACGAGGGGGTTGAGATAAAGCGCGGCACGCATCCATAAAGGCAGAGGGCTCTTCCTGATGATCTCTGAGATGAGACGTCTTGTTACCGCCAGATCAACGGCGCGCCAT
This sequence comes from Megalops cyprinoides, assembly GCF_013368585.1. Lineage (NCBI taxonomy): Eukaryota > Metazoa > Chordata > Actinopteri > Elopiformes > Megalopidae > Megalops > Megalops cyprinoides. The sequence continues at coordinate 9,661,193 of NC_050583.1, read as the reverse complement.
TAGCAAGCCTGCTAACCCTGCAGAATGTTTACCCAAGTGCGTCGGTAAAGGGAGGCGATATTGCTTTCCTGACGGCCGCTCTCGGCACACAGCAGTCTTCTCCCTCATCCAGCTGTCCCCCCGCGGTCTCTTTCGCAGGTAATGGAGACCCGTAATAATCTTCTCTTTACTTTTTTGTGTGCGTTTGCTCCCCACCGCTGGGTAACACGCTGTAAATACCAGGACTGCGGGGTGTCCGCTCAGCACGGCTAAGTCTGGCGGTAGCCCTCCCGGGGGCTCGCCGCTGCTGATCCAGGTCAACGATTACACGTGGGCGCAATGTGGCGGGGGCCTGTGTGTTTGGTGGGTGAGGACTGATCCCAGGCCAGTTTTACGAGGGGTGGCTTTTGGGCTTTCGGTTTGGGTGAGATGGGGCCTGGTCCCTAGGGGAAGGCTAATTACAGTGCGGATGACCTGGGCAACACACACACACACACACGCATACAAACTCACACACACACATGCACACAAACACACACACACACATGCACACACAACGATAAACAGAGACAGACACACACAAACACACATTCACACACGCACGCACAGATCTGTATTGATCTTCCGGAGATATACAGACACACATTCACATGAACACACAGTCACACACTCAGAGACACAGATATGCACACACACACACAGAGACAAAGATATGCAGACACTCACACACGCAGTGCGCGCACACACTCACACACACACCACATGAACACACAGACACACACAAAGACATGGATATACGCACACACACGCACCACACATGCCAATACACACAAACGCATCCAGTCACACACACAGTTAGACATGGATATGCAGACATACACACACACACACACACACACACATACACGTGCGCGCACACACACACAGATCCGTATTGATCTTCCTTACTGGGAGTCCAGCTCTGACCCCTCATTTATCACCATTACTCCTCTAGACGTTGGCCTGTGACAGAGGAGGGAAGTGGAGGCAGAAATTACACAAACCAGGCCTGCCAAAGGAAGCCAGCCCTCATCCACAGCAGCGAAACTAATGATCCCAAATTTACTCCCTCCTTTTCTCAACAGCGGTACACTTCTCTTCCACCTTCAGTCCATCGACCCTCCTCCCCCACCCACAGTCAGGGATATCTGCTCGGGCTGGGAGAACTCAGCGCCAGCCCAACCACTCCCCATTCCAGCAAATTCCCTCCTCTTTCCCCACATCTCCGCAAGCTGATGGAGAGGACCTGATGCTCTGGGATTTGATATCTCCATCTAGCACTCCCCCCCCCCACTCTCACCCTCCCTGGCTCACTACCGCCTCCTGATAAAAAAGTAATAATGGCTCTTAACGGCACATCAATTTCCCCCAATCCGCAGCGGCGGATACCCGTTTCCCGAAAATAGCCTTTGTGTTTCGGAAACAGCGGCGCTGGAAGGTAGCACCGCCGAGTCCCCGGAGTGCGGTCCCCGCGCCGCGAGCCGCGCCCTTAATTGAAAAACGGCAACGGCAGAAACTCCGGCTGATCTCTGCGGACTCGACCCCACAGCCCCCCTGCGAGTCCTCCCCAACACCCCCCCCGCCCAAGCGTGTAAAAAAAAACGTTCGCTTTCCTCTCCACCCCTTTCGCTCCTCTGGGCTCGTTGCGGCGTGGATTCGGGGGGGGGGGTGTCTCGGTCACCCCGTGCATCCTCCTCAGTCATTGTCCATACCTCCCAGGCCTGAACATGGACTACAATCGCCCTCCCCCCGGACGGAGATGGAGAATCACTGGCTCGAGGCCTGAGTTCTGCCCGATCGGCCGCGAAGATAATGCATTCTGAGGGAGAATGGAATGGAGGGAGACGCCGAAAATCCGTGCCCGTTTCTGGTCCGCCGGACGGTTCCATTTTAAAGGATGAGCCTCTGATGTTACAATTAAAAACCGCCCAAGCGACCAGTCATCTCTACTTATCACAGAAAACACCTGGATGGCGGAGCGGGCTCGGGCTCCGCCCCCCTCCCGCCCTGTCAGGGGGTGGGGGAGGGGAGGATGGTGGTGGCTCCGGTCGTTTTTTTTCCGTCGGTTCCAGAGATGCTTTCCGACGCGGCAGACACTTCTTCTCCGGATCAATCCGGATCCATACGAGGGAGTCACGCAAAGGTCGAGTTCCCTCCGAGATCGATGGTGTGGCTCTTTTACGGCCAGGCTATCTAAAAGCGCGTCTCTCTAAATGAGCCTATTCGCCAGGTTCGGCTCCATTCTGCGAGGCGTGACGCGGGAGCCGCCGCCCTGACCTCCGCCCGACCCCCGTACCTCTAAACCTGCGTGCACACCCCCGCCTCCCCCCTGAAAAGGCAGTCTCCATCGTTGCCTTCTTGTCCTTAAGGAAGAGCAAGCAGAAGGAGAAGGTGAAGAAGAACTGGAGGAGAGTAAGAAAAAAAGACACACTTCCTTGCCCCTCGAAAAAAAAAGAGGGGAGTTATTAATAGTGACAGGTCTGGCTATTGAAAGAGCGCGGGATGACAATAGCTTTTTCAGAAGTCTAAAGGCAGAGAGGAGGGTGGAGAAAAAGGTGGGGGGGCTGTCTATTAATGCGTGTGCGGGTTGTCTGCAAGACAATAAAAGCCATTATCCTGACGCAGTGGTCTCCTAAAAGCCTGGATGCGGGTCCCAGCAGTGGAGATTTACCTGGCTGTCTGCCTGAGCCTGTCTGACAGCACCGAGCACGGGTTCAAATCCCGCCTGCCTCGGGGACCCCCCCGCACACACACGCCATCAGTCATGCAGTCACGCTGCTCAAGCCCCAGGGCACGCAGACACACACCCGCCTGCACATAGATGCTGTACGCACACACACACACACACACACACACACACACACACACACACACACATACACACACACATACACACTACACGCAGATGCTGTATGCACATGCACACACACGCATGCACATACTGCACGCAGATGCTGTACGCACACACACACACACACGCACACACACACACACACACACAAACACACACGCACTGTGTACGCAGATGCTATAAGTACACACACCAACGTATATGCACACACATACGCATGCAAACACACACACACGCACACACAGAGACACAAGCAGACTTCCACTTGTGTATTAAGTGCCTCCGCTCCTCATCGACATCATTTGTTTCCTCCCTGTAACCTTCTGAGGCGTTACAGTAGGTGGGGCTGCCACCGACGCTTTTCCATAAAACCTTGCATTGATGGACCGGCTGAGTGATTGACAGATCAATGCCCTGCCAGGCCTTCCTCTCGGAGGCCCCTTTGATGCGGTGTCCTACGTGCCGCTTCGGCTCTCTGATTCTCTCGGCTGGCGGGCCACCACGCTTGCTCTGTGAGTGACGAATAAAACGCCGGGGGGGGAGAGAAAAAACGGCCCTGAACCTCACCCCACCGCCGGGCGTAGCTCTCTCTAACGGAAATCAAACGGATAACGGAGGAAGAAAGACGAGGCCGCCCGGGCGTCTCCCGCGGCAAGGGCCGACTCACCCCTCAACCTGAGCAACGGCCGGGCCGGGCTCTCGCCCCGGGGTGGTCCGAGACTCCCGGCGAGCTCAAAGGCTGCTCCTTCTGTTCTAATGACAGGTTCAATAACGCCGATCGGTGTCCGGGCTGCCGCTGAGCCGCACCACGCTCGCCGACACGCGCGCCATGCTCATAAAAACCTCTTAATTCCACAATTCCTCACCCGTGGCGCCATTCCGACACGCTTTGCCTCGTGGGTAATATATCAAATAACATGCCACAGCCGCCACGAATTACACCTGCGACATACTGCTCTCCCTCGCCGCCGGCGACACGTGTTCCGAAGCGTGACGCGTCTGTCTGTCTGCCTGACTGTCTGTCTGTCTGTGCTTGTCATCCTGCCACTCTCTGGATCGCAGTCTGAGCGGCATCAGGGTCTCTGCTTGATTTCCAAGCATTACATTATTGGCCAATTCAGGACCTCAGAGGTCGCAATCACCTTTGCAGGCTTTCCGTAAGGCCCCGTAACAGACAGAGAGCTAAGGCGGTAGAGTTACATACCTGCACTTCAGCATGCGCTCATTAGACTTTCAATCACTTCAAACCAAAAACGGGGGGCCCAAAAGAGTCTGAGGCAGAGATCTGAGTGGATTTTCACAGTCTGCAATATACATGATGCCTACTAGCTGGGGGGGGGGGGGGGGGGGGGGGGGACGCTGTGCTGAGAGAAATTTGCATGAGCGCTTGATTATACGGAGCAGGGCTGCGGGCTGACACGTTTGATCAAGGTGGAGCACTAACCAAGTCTCGCATTCTACCCGCCCGCCTCGGGATCTCGGCGTACAGAGTTAGCAATACTCCTGCAACGGGGCAGGAAAGGCAAGGCGAGATGTTCGACAAGCTTGTGCTGGTACGCGCTCCGCTCCCCATTCCCTTCTGACAGCAACCCTGTGACAGCCAATCGGGGTGGGGTTCCGCCCAGTCACCGGACCAATCAAATCGCGTCAGAGAAATACCTGCTCGTGAACTCGTAAAAAGAAGTAAACTGATTTGGCTGAAGTAAACATGCATCGTTCACGAATACTGCTTGAAAGCAATTGAGGCCAGGAGCCTCGCTCCAGTGTGTAACAGTAGATCCCTACCTAGGCCTCAGACCTGCCACCTTCGGGTCGTGGGTCCTCTTCTTTATTTCCACGACACCGCTTTCACCAAGCAACGTGACCAAGCAGCTTTCATCTTCTAGCTACCGGTGGATATCGGTTTACGTTCTTACCCCTTCCACTCAGTGCTGATGCAACGTCCTTTTGAATGAGTCACCATTCCCCATTGGTCATTTTCAGTAATAGAAGCGATGATGCTTCTGAGTTCCACTTTTGCGGGGCTGGGAACTGACCAAAGTGAATTTGTATGAGTCGTGAGTAGAGAGGTATTGAAAGGAACAGGAAGTAACCCGACTCTGCAAATTGTACTTGAGCGGAGAGATAAAGTGCCGTTCGATGACCACACACAGGATAAAAGAGAGCAGGGTCTGGGGCCATCGGACAAAGACGCTGTCTGAACTCCCATAATCCCCCGCTGCACAGACCCTGGCAACCTCCCGCACCCACTTCACCACACTGTGAAAAATTCCAGTTACTGCGGGAGAAGTTTAAACCTTTATGAGACTTTGGGGTTGCTATCAAAGCCTTCTTTCTGTACGGGTTTCTCTGAAGAATGTTTTCTTTCAAAGTTGCCTTTAATTATTAAGAGGCAGCTTCATATTTATTACACCGTTGCAGTCTTTTGGAGACTGCTTAAAACAACAGCTGAGAGCTCTGTTGTGAATATCAAGTTGGTCTTATTTATCTAAACCCACTTTTTTTTTTTTTAAAAGAAGGGGAGAAAAAGGCCGCCTGTCAGAAAAAAAAAAAAAAAAAACCTTGCATGAAACTTTTATTGGGCCTTTTGCAGAATCCTTTTGAATGTTTCAGATCTTGGCTCATCTGTTCGGGGCTGGGAATTGACAAGGACAAAATCTTGTGGGTTTCATGCCTGTCAGGCACGCGGAATCAAACATGAAAGCCAGTTGTTTGTCTCGCCGCTAATTTAGCGCGAAACAAAACAGGCGTCAGCTCCAAGTGGCCTGCCCACCTGATTCCGACTCAGGTGCCCACCGAGAGGAGTGCAAATTAGCCACCTCTCTCTATTACGAGAGCGGGAGACGGAAGGGCCCTTCTCGGTTACTCAATGGCTGGAACGTGAGGCAAAGGCAGCAGGACGTGATGCAACGCACTCCAGACGTTGCAACTCAACCGCTAATTAGGGAGGGCATGTCTCAGCCAATCAGGGGGCAGCCCCAGAACACCTCAAGCCCCTCCCATCCCTCAGTAGCTGAGGAAAGCCCTCCCTCCGTATCTAACGCAGGAGGATGCTTCTTTATTTGGCGCGGTGTCCGGAGGTCTCCCGCGCATCGGACCGGTACAGAGCCGGGAGGAGCACCCGGCGCATGTCGACGGATAGGGACCCACTTAACCCGGCCCGCGAACCCCCCCAGACCAGAGGAAACGGATCAGCGCAGAAGCCAGGCTGAGAGAAGAAAAACAACACCAGAGCAGACAGGAGAGCGGGGGAGTGTGCAGAAACACAGAGGAGGGGGAGAAAAATAAATAAATACAACCCAAGCAGCGGTAGAGAGGGCATGGGAGATGGAATGAGCCTGGGTGAATCAGAGGAAGATGTAAGGGGTGCCAGCATTAGGAGTGTGCAGTGTGCTAGACTAAAGGAGGGACGCGGTCACTATGTGAGGAGGGGAGAAGAGGGGGGATCTGGACCTTAGAGGGTGAAAAATAGCCCAGACTTGGCCCGTTTCCCCGGCTGGGCACCTCCAGCTGAGCGAGCCAACCGCCGGTCCTACAGTGCTGTGCGAGGGGCTGCGGGTTTGAAACCCGCTGTGACACAGCTCTCCGCTCTCTTCTGTCCGCAGTGGGGTCCTTCCTGGTGCCTCGGCGTCGGTGTCGTTGTCTTTGAAATTCTCGCCAGGTGAGCCGGATCTTCGCCGCACCAGACAGGGCGGAAAATCACCTGAGCTTCGGCCGCGGCGGCAGTGATCGATTTGTTAAGCTCGCCGTGTACACGCACCACCACCGCCACCACCCCCACCCCCCCCCACCCCCAAATGACACGGTGCGATGTTCCTTTCAAACACGGAGCCTTTTACAACAGCCTGAGCTCGCCGGCTGTAATTCCGAAACTGCAGAGCACCCTGGGATACGTGCTCCGAGGACACTGAGGGGAACGCGCGGGCAGGGGAGGGTGGAGCGGGGGGGGGGGCAGAAGACTGCACTGCGTAACTGCTTCCAAACGGACGCGTCATTTTCACAGGGGCCCCTCACCCCAACAGCCCTCTTGTGACTCTTTTAAAAATACTCTGCTCTTTCATTTTGCCCACCACAGTCTCCTCCGTAACCACCCCCCCCCAACCCACAACCCTGTTAAATTCCTCATAAAAAGCCCATGGATGTATTATCATTTCTCATAATACCCTGCGTTCCCTTCCTCAACATCCCCCTACAATAGCACAAATTAAGCTCTGCATCTGTCCCGCATTGCCTATTGGTGTATGTGCTTGTGTACGTGTGTGTGCGTGCGTGTGTGAGCACGACTGTGTGTGCACGCATGTGTGTGTGTTTGTGTGTGCGTGCGCGTGCACACGTATGAGGACTTTTGAGGGCTGCTGTTCCAGAACTCGAATCAATCCTCCGTCTCTTTGCCTCTCCAGGGTCTCAGGCCTACCCCTTATCTCTCTCTCCATCTCCATCTCCATCTCTCTTTCTCTGCCTCTCTCTCTCTCCCTCTCTTTCTCTCTGCTGCCCCCCCCCCTTTCCAGCTCCCCCCCCCCTTCCCCCCTCTGCCTCCCTCTCTCTCAAACTCAAAAGGACTTTATCAGTGAGGCGAGAGATAGAGCTGTTGTCAGAGAGAGAGGGAAAGAGCGCATCAAATCTGCTCGACGCGTGGACGGCGGAGTGGCCAGGGAATGCACACTCATCCGCAATGCATTCTCAATGAAGAAAAACCTTCTCCCTTTCTCTCGCTCTCCCCCCCCCCCCCGTTCCAACACCCGACTCCGTGTGTGCACTCCGCACGCCTGTGTACAAAGATTGAGAGAGAAACACAGCTCCGTCAGGACCCGCAGAGAAGCCAAGAATCGAAGCACCTGAGGATTTCTGAGAGAGGAACGGGAAGCGCGGAGAATGCAATTTCGAGTGCTCTCCTGCCTCCTCTCCCGGCTCACCAAGGAGGAGCTTAATGGAGTCCGGCGAAAGACGAGCCTTAAAAAAAGCAACCGGAACTGAACTCATCCTGAAAATATGTAAAAAAAAAAAATAACAATAAAATGAAATACATCAAAGGATCCTGTTGTTCATAACCCCCCCCCCCCCCACCAACCCCCTTACCAAAAAAAAAAAAAACTGACATAATCAGACGAAAGAAGGCTTAGCATAAACTGGCCTGCTATGTCTTTGACAAGTAAAAGGCCATGTGAACTAGTCTGACCCGGGATTGGAGAGGTTTAGCAGTGGGACGCCCCTGGAGACGGGGCCAGGGGCGTCCCTCCATGGGACATGCAGGGCGCCTGTGGATGAGAACACCATTTTGTCTGGCAGCTCTGAGTAACGTTTTTAAAAAAGGAAACCGACGTGGCTCTTAATCTTTCCCCTTCAGTTATTAGGCCCGTTTCTCTGAAGATCTGTCTTTGCAACACAGGAGGAGAGTGCAGTGTTTGTGTGTGTGTGTGTGTGTGTGTGTGTGTGTGTGTGTGTGTGTGTGTGTGTATGTGTGTGTGCGTGTGTGTGTGTGGTATGAGTGTGTGGTGCGGTGTGTGCGCATGCACGCACGTATGTGTCTGTTTTGTGTGTGTGTGTGTGTGTGTGTGTGCATGCGCATGTGTATAGTGTGTGGTATGAGGTGCGTGTGTGCGCGTGTGTGCGTGCACATGTGTGTTGAGTGGTGGCAGCAGCAGGTGAGTCATCCAAACACAACCCCCCCCCCCTCCCATCGCCCCGCTCCCGGCTGGCCCTCCCCAGGGAAGATGACACAGACCTCGGCCAGACAAAGCAATTCGGCGGCGGCGGTCTGCCGAGGGGAGATAGGACGCATCGCAGCTGTGAGCTCCCGGCAGGGCCTGCACTGGCAGCACCAGACAGGGCCTCCCGTGTGCCGTCACGGCCGCGGCCTTCAATTCCACCCAGCAAACTGCCCTCGGGGCTGTTTTTCACCCGCCGTTTAAAAACAGCCGTTGCCTACAATTCACTCTAACTAATAACTGGCCTCTGTAAGTGTTTTCACTGCTCGCCGCTTAATAAAGCCACGACCTGCGAATCAGTATAACCAATCAACTTTCTCTATACTTTCTCACCGCCTGTTGTTAAAAACCAACGGCCCACAATTCAATTTACCGCAAAGGTCAGGTCATGGTTTCCTTCAGAGTGTTTTCATTGACCACTGTCTTGTGTGGCAATGTCTGAATATTCAGCAAAACCAATCAAGCTCCTTTAAAGTATTTTCACTCCTCACTCAGTCAAAGTCTCTATGTACAGTGATCAAGCATCCATCAATAGTGCTTTTTAACACTGTACTGCTTTGATTAAATAAGGAGAGAACAGGACAATCTGTCTGGAGGTCCTTTAAAGTCAAACTTTTTAATGATTTTTTTTTCCCCTTTATCTCTTGAAACAGCCAATGAAACACCAGGCGTTATGATGGAAACCTGTGCCAAAGCAAAAAATCCCAAGCGTCTGCTTCCCTATTGGTTAATTACACTGTTTATTTGCCTATCAGAGCCCTTTATCCACGTACAGATTTTCTGCACAGCTTTCTTTCACACACACCTCCTATCATACCAGTCCACATCGGTCTGCGTTTAATCGCGCACACACCGACACTGAGGAACACTGAAGTTTTACAGGATAGCAGGAATGGTGGCAGGATCAGTCACGACCCCCTTTGCGCCACATTCCCAAATTTGGACAGCGCCATGAAAGCACCTCTCTGGTTTTTATTTAGACCCCATTCCAGAGGGATGAGGGCCGGATTGGGCCGCCGCAGGACGTGTGAGATCACACCCGCAAACCCCTGTCCAAGTAGCTCAAAGGTCTAAGACTTGAGGGGGCTAAGAATAGAGCCGTCCTGTACAGAGAGGCCCCCCGGTCCCCCCCCCCGCCCCAGCCTGCCACACACACACACACACACGGCTGGCAAAGATGCGTCACATTCGTCAGATGTATAAAATATCTGAGGCGCCCACATCCCGTCCGCCCCCCCCCCCCCCAAGCTCTGGCACGGTGATGAAAGAGGGGAGTCCTCAAAGGCATCCCCGCGCCCAGCTGTCTGCTGGCGGGACCCTACAGCTGCGAGCCAAATGCCCCTATTACCCCCCTCCACCGTTCTCAGGAATGCGTGGGAATTCCAGGGCCGCGGTCGTCGCCACGCGGCCGGTTCAGAGGGCTTCACGGAGGCAGCTGAGGGCGGCTGTGTTCGGTGGAAACAGGTGGCTGTGGAGACAGTGGGCTTAGCGAGGGCACTCACCCCGGGGGCCCTCCCACTCTCCCATCCTCTCCCTCACCCCAGGAGCAGTTGTGAGTCCAGAGGACAGGTGGGTCATTTGAGGGAGGGCTTAGCATGCCGTCTCCTTGGCGTTAGCATGTACAGTAAGTAACCGGAGCTCGCTGGTGGCTTGGGAGCGCGTTTCCCACAGTGCAGACAGAGTCCCTGAATGAGCCCCTGTGCCAGGCTGGAAACAGATGGGTTCCCACCGTGAGAAGGGAAAAAACGCCCTGCAGCGAGAAGGGTGAAGGGGTTAATAGAAGTATTCCCTTTCCTCCCTGTAAGAAACTATGAAATAACAGTACTTCTCATCTGGAGATTATAAGACTTCAGAGTTCATAAAGGTGGTCGTCAAGTAATGCCGAAAAGTCTAGCATCTAACGAGACATATGCTGCGTGGTTCACGCCTGAAAGGGCAGGCCCTCTTTGCCCACACAGAGGTCCCTCAGTGTCGTTTCTAAGCAAAAGAACAGCCACGGCAACAGTCCATACGGTTACACCCCTGTTCTGAATTCCACTCCCCCTCAGAGGGGCTCAGCGTAGCGATTTAGGCCGGGGCTCAGCCCCCGCGACGCCCTTTAAAAAAGACGCGACCCGAGTCTGCGGATCAATCACGCCAGCGCAATGGGGTGGGGTGGGGTGGGGCGGGGGCTCTTGGGGGGGTCCGGGAGGAGGCAGGCCGGGCGCACTGCACGCTGGGAGCCCGGGCGGAGGGTGGCGGAAACAAGCAGACAGGAGCTGTGCAGCTGCTAAAGCGATGTCAGACCCAGGGCCATCTTCTTGGTGTTTGTCACTTCACGGGTGAACCCCCCCCCCCCACCCCACCCACTCTATCAGGTGTGAGACGCAGGGCGCAGTGAGGAGGGGAATAATTGGAACTTTGAGTCTCAAAAAAAAAGAGGAAAACTAATTGCATACGCTCCCTCATTACTGGTTCCATTGTACGTGGAGAAGGTTCCTTGGTCAGGGCGACATTTTGAAGGGGGGAAAAAAAGAAGCTAATTTCCTGTCTCAAGTAATTTCAAGAGAAATTTTAACAAGAAAACCATTACTCAGTTTCTGCGTATCGCTCTCTCTATACACGCGTGCACACACACACACACACACACACAAACCGCTTTCTAAAGGTCTTTCACTATGATGCATAAGGCGACTAAAACTTTTCGTAACCTTTTAGTCCCATTTTGTTCCACTTTCTTTGAAGAGGTATTTTTACCAAGACACATTCTTTATGCCCTGATCTCCACGGCAACCTTCTTGCTCTTGACGGATGGACGACGACACCCGAGCCTCCTACCCTTTCTGCTGTCCAATCAATGCGCCTCTTCTTTCTATTACTTATGGATTTTACCTCCACGTATCTCTCATCCTTCTTGTATAGCTGTTTTTTTTTTCTTTTTTGGCTCTTCCATTCCCT
>NC_050583.1:9614682-9644682 GCF_013368585.1 Megalops cyprinoides | reverse complement strand
TCTCTCTCTCTCTCTCTCTCTCTCTCTGTCTGTTGCAGGTTGTGGGTGTTGCTAATCCATTACATCAGATAAAGAGAGGCAAAATCCCAAGCTGGCCCCCATTAGAACAGAACAGATGAAAAAAGGGATTACACCCCTCTTATTAAGACGCAACAGAACGGGTTACCCGTTGTAACCATATGCGACGTGCCCATTGTAATCTGATTTGATTAGAGTGAGATATGCTGGGGGGGGGGAATAGGAAAATCCATTAGAACAAACATGACAAAAAAACAAAGCATCGAGCGCTCGTCGGAAAAAAAAAGGCCTAACATCTGTCGGGCCAGTGACGAACGCAGCCGTCCCCGGCTTACGGAGCGCTAATGTTGCTTTGCCGGGGAATGCTTTGTTATGAATAATATCTGAATAATGTCTGTTATTGTTAGATTTTTTTTTCCCCCCTGCCATCACCGGCGTGGGTTATTGCTGCTAGAGCTCGTCCCTGTTCCCCCGCCCCCAACTCAAACAAGAATGGAAAGTGAGAGGTGCCGTATATCATTTCTGTCTCCCCCCCCCCACCCACCCACCCCACCCGTGCGCACGCATACACACACGCACGCACACTCCCTCATCTTCAGCACCCCCCCACCCCGTCTGAGTAACAGCAGTCATTAGAGTCGAGGCCCAAGCTCAAGCGATGCAAAAAGTCAGGCTACATTAGCCCTGATATTTCCATTTCACAAAGATAACAGATCCCTTCACATTACTGCTGAGACGGGGAGAAACAAGCCACAAAAAAAAAAAAACAAAGCAAAACAAAACAAAAAAAAAAACTAGGCGCTCTCTCTCTCTCCCCACCCCATGCTTGAAACTCTTTAAATAACGCTGAGTAAACTCCATCTTCCTGAAGCCTGCGGCGGGCGAACGGGGGCAAACCACGAGAACATCCGGCAGGCGTACACGCGGGCGTGGCAAGGAAAAAAAGTGCCAGAAGCCTGTTCCTCCTCCCCCGCCTTGTCAGCGGCTCACCAGGACCAGGCCAATCCCGCAGGTGCCAGGGCCAGCTTCGGCTTCGAGGTACTGCAGCGCCCGGGACCTTAGACATGCACATCTGCAGCCACAGGAATGTTCAAACGGCCTGCTGGGTCAGGCGGCGATGGCCAACGCTTTGGATAAAGAGGGCCTGTGCTTTTTGAGTTATTTTTTATTTCCCCTCCCTTTCTTTCTTTTTCTCATTCTTTCTGTTTTTTTTAAAAACCAAGCTCCAGACTGCCGCGAGGTGCCTGGAACGTCGAGGGGGCTAAGAAAAGTTTTGACAGTGCAGCGGCGTTCCAGCTTTGCTGAGCGCACCGAACATGACCTCACGCCCACACCAGCTGGTCGCTCTCACATTCATGGGCCTTCCGTGCTGGCGTTTCACCAGGCCGGAGAAACACAGTTAGGCAAACAAGGAGGGAGTCCAGTTTATGCCAGAACAAAAAAAAAAAAAAACATTCCTGGAGTTCAACACACTGGTGGTGAACACATGCAGACCTAGGCATGGATTCAATAAACCATTTCTCCTCAACCCTGACTACCAATTAAATGCAAGCCGTTCTTTTTTTTCCTCCTTTGCAAATACAGTTCAGGGCAGTTCAAGGATCACCAAACATAGTGAAAGACAAGCCGGGTTTGTGCCGAAAAAAGCAACTCCCAATTAAGGGCAAAAGTTTATTGTATCTTAGCCTTATTTTAAGATACCCCCCACCCCTCCACCCTGAGATTGATTCTGGTTCTCCCCTAAAGTAAAAATCAGACAGGAGATACATGGGATTCACCCTATATTTATTATATTATTATATTTTAAAACAGTTTATAATGCTGAGGAAGCAGAACATCTTTTTCCTGGCAGTGCAAGATTTCGTTTTACTTTTTTTTTTGCTCAAAGAGAAAGAAGAAAGGGGAATATTAAGTCCTCTTTTCTTCAAAGGGGCACAGAAAGCAGAGATGAACCCAGGAGTGCCGGCAGGTCTCTCTGGAGGAACGACTGACTCCTGGGAATTCATCGTACGCCATGTGCAGTGAGAGAGACAGAGAGAGAGAGAGAGAGAAAGAAAGAGAGCGAGAGGAGAGACAGAACAAAAGGAGAGGGAGAGGGAGGAGAAATATGGTGGCCGCAACGCCATTAATTGTCTGCTTTCGCCTCGCCGTTAGGTCACGGGGTGAAGTCTTTCGAGACGAGGCAGAGCCGGCTATTGTGATTCCAGCCCAAACGCCTAGTTCCGCAGGTGCGGGGAGGCGGTGTGTGTGCGTGCAAACGAGCATGCTTTTGTGCAAAAAAAAATTCAGTAAATTCTGATCTTACCTGATTAAGGATCCATTCATAAGCGCCGGCACCGAGAAGAGAAAGAGAAGAAGAAACGGATCAATTCATTTTCAAATGCGGTTTTGTACGCGTACAGAAAAAAATATCACTTCGTGGCCTAGCTGCTTATTTTTGAAAAGAAAAGACCTATTAAAAACTAACAACACATCGCATGTGGATATTGCATATTTGATTTTACAGGCAATTTCTCCAGTGCAAGAGTAGAAAGAGAGAGAAAGAAAGGGGGGGGGGAGAGGTGTGGAGAGGGGGCTTATGCGAAAGAGGGAGATTTCACTCTGCTGCTTTGCTGTTTTTAGAACACTCCGAGGCAAAGACCCCTCCCACCCTGAATGACCCACACTCCAAGATGTGATATATATGTATTGTGATAAAGGACAAGAGCTCTTGGATACATTCAGGCCACACACGGCTTCCCCTGGACAGCATGACTTCCGCTAGCAGGTGGAGAGCCGCCTTCCCCGGGTGACTTTCCCCTTCGTAGATCACCGAGATGTCCTCCAGATAACGCTCGTCTCCTGCCAAGGCACCGCGCTTAAATAACTCTCCCTGATAGGGCTCCCATATCTGAGCCGGGCGCACTAAACATCGGATCCCGCCGCGCGGCAAACGCGCGCGCACACACACACACACACACGCAGACACACACACATACACACACACACACGCAGACACACACATACACACACGCAGACACACACATACACACACACACACACACACACACACACACATACACACATACACACATGCAGACACACACAGACACACACGCACACACACACACACACACACACATACACACACACACACATACACACACACACACGCAGACACACACACACACACACACACACACACACGCAGACACACACAGACACACACGCACACACACGCAGACACACACACACACACACGCACACACGCACACACACACACACAGACACACAAACACGCAGACACACACATACACACATGCACACACAAACACACACACACACACGCACACACACACACACACACGCAGACACACACACACGCACACACACACACGCACACACACACTGACACTCAGATAATCGAGGGGGAGCGGTGCAGAAAAACACCAAGGCAAGGATAGGGAAAAGGAAGAAACTGCAGAAGGCAAGCAAGACAGGCACCGATCCCGAACCTTGTCCAGAGCAACCAAAAAGCTTCCCAATCTCGCCGCAGTGTCTCGGGTGACCCCCCTCCTGCACACCACCCCTTCCTCATTTATATTCACTCGATTGTTTATTTTTGGAGCAGCACCCCTCGCCGGGGCGACGGCGGTATCGGCGTGTCATATCTTATCTCGGGCGCCGCGGATTACGCCAGGCCCAGGGCTCAGCTCCACACTCACCAGCACCAATTTCTCCACGCTGTTGGGCGTTTCTCGAACCAGAGCCGCCAAGAGGCAGGCGGGCGGGGCAGGGACGCAGGCTGCCGAAACTTCCCGCCGCGCCCGACGACAGCAGGGCCGCCCCCCACACGCAGAGAACCGGCGCTCAACGAGGCCCCTGAAAAACGGCTCCAGCCAGGCGCCTAATGTTCCCGCCGAGAGCAATTACCTGACAGAAGTCCCGGCAACAAGGGTCAATTTTGAATAGGATGGAATTGATTTCCGAGTGGTGGGGGGGGGGGGGGGGGGGGTGGAGCAAACGGTTGATTCCGAATCGCACGTTCGAACCGAATTATTTGCTTGCACGAGTTTGGTGGGGGGGGGGGGGTTAGGCTGAATTGAAATTGACTACGAGTCGATGGCAATTGAGATTACAATGGGGTTATAATGAGAACTGAAAGCAGTTGAGAAATGGAATTGACCGGAAACCTCGCAGGAACCAAGGGAAAAAAAAAAATTACAACTAAGTAAAGTATTTTCAATCACACTTCACCCACTAACCTCCCCCCTTTCCCTCTACATTTACACAACACAGAATGTGGAGAGACCACAGGAGAATTCAGCAGACTTGCCAATGCAGATTTGACATGCCCATGTATGGAGAGTGTCAGTGCCTATATGCCTACACGCATAAGGAAAAATTAAGCCCACTAAAGGGATGGGGGTTTGGGCCACACATAAGACTGGGAGCTTCCTGATTGGTGCTGACAGAATGAGTGGGGGGGGGGGGGGGGGGGGGGGGGGGGGGGGGGCGAGGGGCAGGCAGGTAATTAAGGACATTAGGTACGCAGCCTTGGAGGGTTCTGGAGGAACAGGAAGTCCATTAACATTGTAATTAGCGGCCTGGGGATGAGCGGCCGAGGAAAGCCTGTCTGGTGAGGCTCGGAGACAGAGACAACGGGGCGGAGGGGACCGCGGAGGCCCTCGTTCATGAATAATCTACCTGAGGATTACAGCGGCGCTCGGCTGCGCGGAGGGTAACTGCCCCGGATCTGTGGCCTGTGGTCTCCTGTTTATGCGGGTATTAAAAATGGATCTTAAGGAGCTTACACACCCCCGCGGCGCGCAATCTGTCGGGTGTCACAGGTACGCATGCACACCCACAGGTACGCACGCATACGGACATACGTGTGCGCACGCAGGTGACTGCTCCAATGCATGTTTTATTTGAGAGCCCCGAGTCAAATACCTCATAAATACTAAGCTGCAAATTGTGCGGCAGCAGGTAGAAATACATGACTCAAATGTGAGGACATGTATTACGATCCTACTTAAAATTATTATTAGCGTCTGTTCTTTCTCCTCCGCCAGCTCCATCTTCCTGAGAAAGGCGAGAGATGAAGCGTCACCGATCGTCGGAGCATGGCTTTGAGATCACCGGGGGCAACAGGAAACGGCCTTTAAGGTGGCGACACGGACATCCAAACAGGACCGGCGAAGGTCCTACAATTACAAAAGCGCGCGGAGCTGGCGTTTAGGTTCCTTTTTCTTTACCCGCGGGCGCGGGTACTAGCACGCCGCCGACGGCCGAGCGGCGTGTTGGGGCCAGCGTCTCTGTGTTTATGTCTCTAAACGTCTAAGTGAGGTTTTATACAGGACAAGGTGCTGCTGCCCTCTTTGTCTTTGTCCTTTCATTTCCAGCCCACACTTGGAGCTGTCAACCCCCCCCCCACACACACACTGGGTCTGTGTCCAAAAAACCCAAACAAGCTAACAAACAGATCCTGCCTGAAAATTCTCACTTCCTGCAGGCCTGGACAGAAGCAATCAATTATCATTTCCTAAGCAGATTCAGATTCCATTCTGTTAGGGTTTGCCCATACTGTAGTGTACATTTGTAAAGGCACGGAGTCACATTCAGGTAAATGAGTCCCCTATGCTCGGACAGAGTCTTCCACGTTTGGGTCTGAGTGGTGTACATCTAATGTGCTTGCAGCTGCAAACTCAATAATGTGTGCCAAAAATGACTGTGGGGAAAAAAAAAGAAATAATAGCTTTTAAATCAGAAGTTTTAATCAAGGCAAAAACCAGCATTCCACAATGTGAGGAGGTCAAGGAGCTGCTGATTCATCTGCGCCCGTACAAGGGTGAAGATCGGCTTCCTCGTGGCTCTTCTGCCTCTTTCAGACGTTCTTCATAAGTATGGCGACTCTACTGGCTCCTCATGACCCGTTTCACAATGCTGATTTTCGTGCTCATAGGTTAGCAGTGAAGCTCACCCCTCCGAGACACATTTTTTAAGAGGTCTCATACAGCGCGGGAGCTCAGTGTATGCTGCTCACCATCGGCGGAGGAAGGCGGCCATTTTACCGATGTCGACTGTTGCCACACAAACAGACTTTCAAGCTAAGCTGTAATTTTGTCAACGGCGAAAAACAAAACAGCACAACAGACACAGGCCACGCTAAAAACACAATCTCCCTGGCATATGGGGAAGACTACCAGCTTGGTAGTGAGATTAGCGGCTGCATTAAATACGAAACGGGTCTGCGGAGTGGGATGCCAAGCAGGGGTTTACGAGCTGGGGTGCGTTGCGAGGGAGGTAAATTGCGCCCTCATCTACTAATGTCTCTGAGAGGGTGATAGCTGAAGGTGTCACACTGGGCTTCACTACAGAGACTGACCCCGGAGAGAAGTACCACGTACAACGTTGTGTTGCATCCCCCCCCCCCCCCCCCCCCCCAACTGCCCTCCCTTAGGTAATTAACCGTGAATGTTTAAAAGCCCAATTAGTGCCCCCTGTGGCCAGAAAGGTAGCTAAATCTTGCGGACAGAGGCTGCGAGTTTGACTCCCATAAGATGATTAGGATCTTCGCAAGCTTTCAGACATTTATCCACAAAGTGCCGTCTGGAGGCTCCTGATAGCTGCACCCCGCGTAAGACGGTTACAAAAAAAAAAAAGGGGGGGGGCGGGATTAAGAGGAAGACAAAGAAAAAAAAAAGCAGCAAAAAAAGATGAAAAAAAGAATAAGATGAAGCCGAAACAAACCCGCGGAACAAGAATTAACAAGAGCGAGAGGAAGGAAGCGGAATCGGAAAGGCTGTGAAGAGAAGAGGATGGAGGATGAGGATGAGAGCGAGTCGGAGGAGAAGGGGCTGAGGGTCAAAGTGAGCGGGGAAGAGATTAAAAACACCATTGTCCACCGCCGGCTGCATCGGCGGAGCTCTTTTTAAGGTTGAAACTCATTTCGATACAGTGACAGGCTTGTATTTTAGCACATTAAAGGCCTGACATTTTCAAGAGGACGGCACCGGCGCTCCCCGCTACGAGGACCGCCGCGGTGCAGGGGGCTAATTTACACGTCCGTAGCGGGGAATACGCGGGTAAAAAGGAAACGGGAGCTTGCGGCTGGTAAATGCGTGATTGCCGGTGACCTGTCGCGTGAGGCCGCGGAGACTGCTGAATCGCTCCCCTGCTGGGTTTTAAACATTTAGCGCAGGGTCGATAATCTGCGCAAGGACGCAGCCTCCCTTACTGTATAAAACTGCATTCTTACAGTCTTATTTTCCTGGCACCGTACAAAATCCTTACATGGATTGTGTGCATTTGATAAAAATTTCCAATTAAAATATGTGTATATGTATGTGTATATGTGTATGTGTGTGTGTGTGTGTGTGTGTGTGTGTGTGTGTGTGTGTATGTGTGTGATTGTGTGCATGTGTGCATGTGTGCATGCGTGTATGTGTTTGTGTGTGCATGTGTGTGTGTGTGTGTGTGATTGTGATTGTGTGTGTGTGTGCCTGTGTATGTGCATGTGTGTCTGCGTGCGTGTGTTCGTGTGTGTGCGTGTGTGTATGTTTGTGTATATACGTGTGTATATGCATGCGTGTGTGTGTGTGTGTGTGTGTGTGTGTGTGTGATTGTGTGTGTGTGCATGTGTATGTGCATGCGTGTGTGTGTGTGTGTGTGTGTGTGTATGTTTGTGTATATATGTGTGTATGTGCATGCGTGTGTGTGTGTGTGTGTGTGTGAACACATAAGATAAGCCAATCGCCCACCTGATATGCCACCTCTATCACACAACAGCACCGCTGCTCCACAATCACTCCATATTACTCCAGCGCATACCATTCACTGTGATCTTTTATTTTGAGTTTGTCAAGGGATTGCATTGATCTCTCGCGTCTAATCTCATTTAGGAGCGCAAATGCTACAGCAACCCAGGGCACTCTGGCTGGATCAAAGCCTACAAGAGGTCACCGCAGCAGTCGCCCAAGACAGCAGCGATGTGAGAGAGCGTGTTGGGTTATTCCCAAACGTAAATAAGACCCATGTGAAGACATAACATTATCCGCATATGTAAGTGGCTGAGACTCAAAACTCATTCGCATAGCACTAGCATCTGGGCATCTGCCCAATGAATAAATGTAAATGTAAATGTACATCAAAATCCCAAAATAGCAGGATCAATGAATTATTTAATTGGCGGTTTAGGATGCCGAAGCACTAATTAGAAAAGCAGGGTTAAAAGCGAGGTTTAGTTTAAGCGTTCATATGACTCAGAAAAACTAATCCAAGCTGCCCTTTAATCTTCAGTGAAAAACAAGCCCTCAGAAGTGACTCCACATTATGAACACACACCCAAACGCAACTAAGATCACTTCTGGCCACCTCAGTGTCGACTCACCAGCCGTAGTCAATATTTCAATATACAAGTTCATTACATTATTGGCATCTAGCAGAGGTTCTCATCCAGAGTGGCTTACATATGTTACTTTTTTTTTTTTTTACATATTATCCATTTATACAGCTGGATATTTACTGAAGCAATTCTGGGTTAAGTGCATTGCCCAAGGGTACAATGGCAGTGCCCCAGTGGGGAATCGAACCGGCAACCTTTTGGTGATGAGCTCCTGCTGCTCCTTACCACTGCGCCACGCTCCACTGAACTCACTCATATTTCTGCGCCTGTATCTTACTGCACGCGCTCACACAACAGCGGTGCGTCACTTCGAAGTGGCACCCGGGCACACCTGCTCACGATTCCGCTTGACGGCTTCACCCGACAATCGGCAGGGCCAGAACAAATGTGCCAGCAGGCGGCAACGATGACGGCGGCTCTCGAAAACCCCGTTTTTTCTGCGCCCTCCGGAGCGCTCCCCAGTCTGAAGGTACTCCGTCAGTCAGAGTCGAAACATTCCCCTCGCCTTCCCTCCTCCTGAACTCAATTATATTTTACAAGGGATGAAATCCCCTGTTAATTGCAGTCTTTCCACATGAGGGAAATATTTGCAGCTCTCAATTCCCCGGCTGCATGTACACTGTTCCGCATGTACAGGCTTCATCTAATATTTGAAGTTATTACAAATTAATTTCCCATACTTTGGAGCGGCGACGGCGGGGGCATTCCAAACAGCGCCGGAACTGATTGGAAATTTGCATTATTTCGATTTTCTCTCAGCGACTCAGTCACCCAGCCAGTTGACACCGTTTTCTGTTTTTTTTTGTGTGTGTGTTTGTGTGTCCCCTAGGGTCAAAATTTAACTGGTGACAGGAAAATGACCCACATGAGACGGGGGGGGTGGGTCTACAGCACTCATCTGGCAGCTAAATCTGTCCAATCAGGGTATTCCAATGTGGGCAACTTCTAAGAAATCTGGAATCAAGGGCTACCCGTTTAAGAGTGGAGCCCAATCAACCCCAACAACCATCTACCACTAAGTGAGATCCGAGCACAGTACTATTATCACAAGGATTCAAGTCTCCCACAGCGAACACAATGTCAAAAAGTCAAATCGAATTTCTTCCAAAGCACTGCGTTTTTGACCACTCTGCATACCAGAGCCGAAAAGTATTTAAGCCAAAATCGACCACTTCTTCATCTAATTTGCAGACTTCAAAAGGGATTTAGTCTGAACTGAATGATGATTTGTTTTACTAAATTATTCAATTCAAATGAGTGGTAATAGAACAGAATCTTTCACTCAGGGTCGGGGTGTATAACAGGACTGCAGCTTGAGTCAGACAGGGTTTAACATAAATTTTAACCTACTGTGCACTGTTTTTGAGCCATCTTCAGCCGCCAGACCCAACGCTGATAATAATAAAAACACTAACTCTGTATAGATGACCTGGTTCTGCTAACTCTACTAACACATCAGGTCCTGCAGCGGAGAAAAGTACTGTCAGAACTGGGCTCTGGCAGTAAGTATGAACAAAGCAAACTGATGATATCTGAAAAAAAGCAACAGCAACAGCAGATCAAAACATGATCTAAGCAACATAAATAATGATTCTCGCTAGGAAAAGAAACAGCAGAGAACTGCACATACCACATATGGTGAAGGCTAAAATAAGCGAGCTCAGCGGAGAGCTTCACGGAGGCAGAGAACAAACTGAAAGGGAAAGAGCCCCGGGCACTCTATGCCATGAGGAGGAATGCACAAATTGAACTTCCAGTTAAAACGTGACCAGGAGTATTTCAATCAGTAATTAAGCGAATTGCACTTTAATGGCAGTGAAGTGCAGGGTCTACTGACAGACTGCGATTTAGCTAAATGGGACAAACATTTAAAAAGAAATTCTACATGCAAAGTTTTGTTTTTTTAAAAAAAAAAAAACGAAGAGAACTGAATGATTCACACAGGGTGGGACTAGGTCAATACCCATTACTAAATGACACAAAAAGGGAGATTTAAAATCAGGATTCACAAGAAAAAAAAAAAAAAAACATGATCCCCCAATTCTATCACAACAGGGCCTTAAAAAGTCAACAGCTGAGCCCAGAAATCAGTGCCCTCAGCCAGCTGGTCCTGAGGCTCCCTCTCTAAATACCCTCTAAATCCAACTAACCCGGCAACAGCGAGTCCACACGGACAATTCGGTTCAACCGAATTACTACACATTCCAAGCAAATCTCCAGTACTTACTGGGACACACACACATGCACACATAAACACAGAGTAAATTTAAACGCTACCAAGCCCTAAACACATTGTCCTGTGGCAGACTACCAGCCCACAGACAAGAACAATAAGCAAAGCAGGCCCAACCCAGCCGTTGAGGCTGGCCGACACAGACACAGACAAGCTTGACTGCCCAGACGGGACAGGCTGTGATCACACTGTCAGCTCGGGGAGGCTGAGAGCCTGAGACGGAGCTACGCTTTCTAATTAAACGAGAAAAACACAGCAGTGCGGGGGACTTCGGTTTCCTGAAAATGGCGAAAACATGCCTGAGATTGCGAGTGCCTGAAGATGTACTAAAAGTAGCAATCTTCGCGAGAGAGGTGAGGCGTCGAGTGTCGCTGGCAGAATACTACATTGCTCGTTACCCATGGTCTGAGGGACACTCGGGGACAGCACAGCATTAAAAAAGACATAAAGAAGACAAGGAGGACTGGGAGGAAGAATAATCATACAATCATAATTTTTAGCTTAGTTAAATGCCCAGACGTATTGACATGTTGGCCCAACAGACCAAATACCATGTTTTATTGTTTATCTTTTCTGTTTGTTATTCCTGTACTTGCTCTGGCAGCATAAATGTACTAATGTCTTAAAAATGAAGGTAACTGAAAATAATTGAGGCAAGGGGAGAGAGGGACAGAAGTCTGAAGTTTTAGCACACAGTTCCTTTGGTCATTACATCACACAGTAGCGAAAGAGCCATACCTTGCTCAGTAACAAGAAATAAAAATAAAATACATAAAAGATTAAAAGCCAGATCATCAAAGAGGAAGAAGTCCTTATCAATATACTGCATTTCCTCAGACTTTCCTCTTCAGCACCTAGCAATTGCAATCAATGTCAACCCTTGATTTGAAGAACACTGTAAACGATCGGTCGGCATCCCGCCCTCAGCCATGTTCGATTTCATATTTCCTTGGAGAGGAAGAGAGGGCGAGACAGAGAGACTGCTTTTTCCAGATGTGATGCTATTTAAAAGTGGGGCTGCGTCGATGGCTGATGTCACCTCCCAGCTCAGGGTAATTCCGTCCCCCATGCCAAAAAGCACATGTTACTGTTGGCATCTTGAAACCTCAGTAACGAGGCCACTGCATGCAGGCCCGGCGCTATGGGGGCGCTTAGGGGTGCGCTGCACCCCCAGACGGATCTCAGCGCACCCCCAGTTGTCTCCTTATATCCCGATGTCTACATAGTGTTCATGACTCGTTGTGCAGCCTCACGGATTGCAACCGCACCCCTCTGTATTTTCTCCTAGCGCCGAGCCTGGTTGCATATGGCACCACGGGAGCCGTATTCCTTTCGAAGAGTGGGTAATAAAGGTTAGGCATGAGGAATAAGTGAGAGAGAGACCTGGCTGCTGGATGTGCCGTGGAGTGCCAGTTCCCAGATCCCTCTCACATACCATTCCTTACCGCGGGCCATTCTAACCATGGGCAGACCTAGCTGGGGCCTGACTGTGAATTTGTTCCAGTCTGGCTAGTCCCTCTAAGTGCTGAGACAGACGGTCCCCATATTGCGGCCTAGATTTGGCCTGCTCTGGGTGGGCACCACCCGTCCTTATCCCGTCCTGTGGCTACAACACTCCCCCACGAAATCATGCCGCCCCAGCCTGGCTCAGTGTCACAGGAGCTGAAGTGGCCTGTGGGGTTTTGGAGACCTGAAGGCCTGTTGAGGCCAGGATAAGGCCTGGACGAGTGTTGGTTCAGGCCAGGATAAGGTCTGAATCGGGGGTGTTTGAGATCAGGATAAGGCCTGAATCAGGGGTGTTTGAGACTGGGATAAGACCTGGATCAGGGGTGTTTGAGACCAGGATAAGGCCTGAATCGGGGTGTTTGAGACCAGGATAAGGCCTGGATCGGGGGTGTTTGAGACCAGGATAAGGCCTGAATCTGGGGTGTTTGAGACCAGGATAAGGCCTGAATCGGGGGTGTTTGAGATCAGGATAAGGCCTGAATCGGGGGTGTTTGAGATCAGGATAAGGCCTGGATGAGGCCTGGTTAGGTTGACTCCAGGTAAGGTCTGAATGGGGGGCTGGTTCAGGCCAAGATAAGGGCTAGATTGGGGACGGGTCGAGACCAGGATAAGGGCTGGATGGAGGCTGGTTGATTCCAGAATAAGGCCTGGATGAGTGCTGGTTCAGGCCAGGATAAGGTCTGAGTGGGGGTTGAGATCAGGTTAAGGCCCGAATCAGGGGTGTTTGAGATCAGGATAAGGCCTGGATCAGGGGTGTTTGAGATCAGGATAAGGCCTGAATCAGGGGTGTTTGAGACCAGGATAAAGCCTGAATCAGGGGTGTCTGAGACCAGGATAAGGCCTGAATCGGGGGCAGGTTGAGATCAGGATAAGGCCTGAATCAGGGGTGTTTGAGACCAGGATAAGGCCTGAATCAGGGGTGTTTGAGATCAGGATAAGGCTGAATGGGGGCTGGTTGAGGCCAGGATAAGGCTGAATGGGGGCTGGTCGAGGCTAGGATAAGGCTGAATGGGGGCTGGTCGAAGCCAGGATAAGGCCTGGATGAGGACCTGGTTAGGCCTGGATTGGGCCAGATGAAGGCTGGGTGGAGGATCGTTGAGGGCTGGATTACTGTAAATAATCCGGAGAAGGTCTGCACTAAGGTCCTTGGGGACTGAAGTAGGCCACCTGCCACGGGCAGATTAGCGCTCCTAATCTGTAAGCGAGGGGGCTGAGGGGTGGGACTATGACACGGGAGGCGGGGCAAAGCGGGTGAATGAACTGCTTCGTGTTGCTCGTTAAAACTGCTATAATCCTGTGACCGGTCTCTCTCTGTCTCTCTGTCTCTCTCTCTCTCACACACACACACACACACACACACACAGGCGCACTGCTTCAAAGTCAAGTTCAAAGGTAATTTATTGCAAATCATGAAGGCAGTACCACTAAAGTAGCTGCATAATACATAAAGGGCAGTTCACAAATAAACAAATACAAAACTCAATATAATTACTACTAGTAGCTGTCTTGTGCTAGAAGTCGTCCTGGATAATAGCGTCTGCTGAAAGCATACATGTAATGTAATGTAATGTAATGTAGTAATGGTAGTAGCAGCAGTAGTAGTGGAGTATTTTCAGCAGCAGCAGTAGCGTAAGCAGTAGCCGTAAACAGTGTTACCTTTCATTTCATATCTCTCATCCACGCTTTCAGCTCGCTGCTCTCCGCTGATCAACTCGACGCTGATCTGTCAGCGCCCCGCATTAGCGATTTGACAAGCAGTCTGAGGGTAATGATGAAGACAGAGCGGAGTGTGGATGAAACACTCATCTCTCGCACTGCGGTCCGTTTCTCTCCCCCCCCCCCCTCTCTCTCTCCCCTCGCCCACCCTCTCTTTTTTTCCCCTTTTACGCTTTATTCTGTTCCATTTTATTTACGCTCTCCGCGGCTGTTAGATAAAGTGCTTTTACGAGCAGTTCTCCTCGTCCCTTCCTCTCTTGCTCCTTCCCCCGTTTCCCGCGGCTCAGTCTGGCTCAGTTCAGAATGCTTTATTTAGCCTGAAATACAAACGGGCGAATATCACAGATGCGTAGAACACAACAGCAAGGGGAGCACAACGTGCGGAAGCGCGATTCTCAGTGTTTCAGACAGCATGTGTATGAAACGGGACGAGAGGAATGGGTCTGAGGGGGATCGCTGTCTCTCAGCCTGTGGCAGACAGCAGTGCTGCAGCTCCTCTTCCCTTTGAATTAGTCAGATTTATAAAAATTTAGGATGACCAGGGTGATATGAGGATTTTTTTTTTTTTTCCACTTACGCGGCTGTATTTGTTGCGTGTTGTGAGAAAGTGCGGCTCTCTCTCCTCTCTCTCTCTCTCTCTCTCTCTCTGCTGAGATCCTCCAGCCTGTTGTCGTGTCCGTGAGGTGTCTAAACCCAGAGGATTACACTCATCCCTGGGGATAACAATGGGAGCCCCATCCAGGGTGGCACCTTTCCAAAAAGGCCAGAATGTGCAGGCATTTAAGAGCTCTTGGCTGCGCCTGCTGTCTCCATGGACACGGCCCTGAACTACCCCCCACCCCCCATTCATCCACCTTCACCACACTAATCCCACCAAAACAACACCATCCCTATCCCGGCTCTCCCGCAAGTCTGTTTGCTGTAGCGGGTGTTGGTGACATCATCGCCGGGACAACAGTTGATTCCAAGAAATTAATACCATTGTTTACGCACCGCGAGTAAACAGCCGCGGCGAACAAACACCCAGATGGACAAATCTGTAAGACAAACAGCGAGCGGACGCAGTTTCACGTTTCCAGGCTACGGCACCCACACCGCAGCGAGTCCGACCCGTACGGATTCACCTCTCCTGTGGGGTCAGGATAAGCGCGCGCGAGGACTCTCGCATTATGTGGAATCAAGCGAGGTCGCCGCCCCGCCCGAAATCGCCGGGCGGTATCAGATCCGGGGGGGGGGGGGGGGTTTGGGGTGGATGGGGTACCGGTGTGTCACCCGGGCCCATCCCTTATGCAGACACCCTAGGGTGTCTGTGGGCCCCCCCCCGCCGTCAGAGGCACTCGGTTGATTAAACCGGAGTAATTACTCGTATTATCAATCGTGCCGGGGGCCCTGTGTGTCAGGTGGGCCTTCGCCGCCCCGAATGGGATGAGAGGACCAGGGGGAGAGGAGTGCCGAAAACTCACTCCGCAAAGAGGACTGAGGGAGGAGAGGAGGGCTACCGTGCCACCACTTGCGTGCCATCTTCATGTGGGGGGGGGGGGGGGTGTACGACTACCCCTCGCCTCCCCCCCCCCCCCCCCCCCCGACCCTTACAGGACAAACACAAACCCAGAGGCCCTGCTGAGAGCAAACAAACACCCTCTGCCCTCTGGCCCTCCTTACCCCCTCCTCTCACTCATTAACCAAATTAAAAAGCAGGCTGTATTGATTACGCAATCACACAGCCTATTTCAGAATAACAATGGATGAGGGGTTAGGTACAGTAGTTACCCCCCCCCCCCCCCTTTTCCCTACCCCCACCTCCAACCACACACACACACACATACACACACACACACACTGCAGCGCTGTCCCGGTACTTTCCTTAATTGGTGACGCACGGCT
The DNA here is from genome assembly GCF_013368585.1 of Megalops cyprinoides. Lineage (NCBI taxonomy): Eukaryota > Metazoa > Chordata > Actinopteri > Elopiformes > Megalopidae > Megalops > Megalops cyprinoides. Next base: position 9,628,939 of record NC_050583.1, on the reverse strand, counting down.
CGGGAATCTTGCCATCCTCTTCCCGGACCTCTCCCGGAGTGGCCCAGTCTGAGGACTGCATACAGTAGCAGCTCCAATCAACGAGGAATTTTAACGAGCCCTAATCAATTTCCATTATGCACGCTCTCGAGCTGCCTGGCTGTGTCCTCGCCTGGCCAGAGTACTTCAGTGGGAGAGGCTCTCCGAGTGTTCGCCATAAACTGGCCGGTCACTACGCTAACCTTCCACAGCCTCGACTATAAATATCACTGTATGAGGAAAGAGGTGTGTGTGCATGTGTTAATGTGTGTGTTTGTGTGTGTGAGTGAGAGCATGTGGGTGGGCTTTTGTGCATGTATGTCCGGATGCATGTATAATAGCATTTGTAAGTGTGAAGTACAAGTACGTGAGTAGGCGTATGAATAGGCCGTGTGTCATTGTATGCATCAGCTGTGTGGGAATGAGAAGGAACCTCTCTACATTGTCTGGTTAAAATCACTTAAAGGCCTTCAGATATTAGACGGCAAGCGCTGCGCCGCAAAAAAAGAACCAAAAGAATGTCAAGTAGACGAACAGATGTTCATTACAGTCCTATTACTCTGATGGGGGTGTACTACAAAACTTTTCAACTGGAAAAAGAAGAAAAAAAAAAAACCTTTGAAAATAACCTCAGCAATGACACATAACCCACTGCACCAGATCTTCAGATCTGGCTGCAGTCGTGCCTTTTAGCCGGGTGCCTCTGCACTTTTTTACATGTGGAATGGTGGAATCTTTATTGCAGGCTCTAGCACATGTTAGCCCACACCAGCCCTGCCCACACCCCCCCACCCCTGACTGTGTGTGTGTGTGGGGGGGTGGACTGACGGGAGCTGTCCGTCCCAAAAGCAAGCCAGACGGGTGCCTGGGGCAGAGGCTACGCCCCTGTGGCCCATACTTTGGACATCAGCAGCAGCACACAGGATCCTTAATTACACACTACAGCACGGCAAAAATAGAAGAGAGCTGCCCTCAATGGGAAACAGATGAGGGAATTATACAATTTCCTGCTGCAGAGGGGGGAGTAATGGTTTCAAGATGGGCGACTTGCTACCGTCCCAGCGTTTTTATGTGGCTGGCGCAAGTCGAGGCCCGGCGAGGGCGCGGGGGCCGCTTAGACAGGACACTCCCTACACTGCGGGGGGTTGAAGAGGAGCGGCGGAGGAAGGAGGTTTATGGGGGGGTTGGAGGGCAAAGTGATTCAAACATCCGAATTCTGCTGCATGGAAACAATAGCTGAACAGCACAGAGAACTGTGTTACATTATGCAGAAGGACCGGACTAAGAGCTCTTTAACAGTCCAACAGGGGAGTTAGAGGGAGTGTTTCCTTCTATACGAGGACGAGTTCCCTCTATGAGGAACCGGCGGAGGACCAAAAAAAAAAAAACATGGTGCCCTCTCTCACTAACCCGCTCGCTTTCTCCAGCTATTTTATCCGCACGCTCGCTCATGTGGCTCCTTACACCTTTGTTTCTGACAGGAACATTGAGGAGTTTTCACTGTGTTTCGTCCCTTCGCTGGCGAGGCGAAGACCCTTGCCGAAACTTTGCCTCCCCCGCCGCGGCACAAGCTGGGCCGCATAATTGCGAGCGGGAGAGAAATGAAAAATAAGCATGAAATGGAGTTCTTCGCGGGAGTCGGCTTTCAGTAAAGAACGGGCCTTTTTTTAGCCCGCACCTCTCCCTTTCTTCCCCGTCTCTCTCTCTCTCTCTCAGGTGACGCCACGCCGCGTTCCTGGAACAAACAGGCCTCCAGGGACCCGGCGGGGTGCCCGCCGTAAGGGGCGACCGTCGGGATCTGCGCCGCACACAGACCCCCGTTCTATCCCCCCATTCCCCCCTCTCTCCCTCCCTTCCTTCCACTCTTCCTCTCATTCTTTTCCTCCATCCCTTTCAATGCTCAGTCTCTCTCTCCCCATCTCTCTCTCTCTCTCTCTCTCTCTCCCTCTCTCTCTCTCCCTCCCTTCGTTCCACTCTTCCTAACATTCTTTTCCTCCCTCCATTTCAATGCTCAGTCTCTCTCTCTCCACATCTCTCTCTCTCTCTCTCTCTCTCCCCCTCTCTCCCTCTCTCTCCCTCTCTCTCTCTCTCTCTTCATTCCACTCTTCCTAACATTCTTTTCCTCCCTCCATTTCAATGCTCAGTCTCTCTCTCTCCACATCTCTCTCTCTCTCTCGCTCTCTCTCATTCTTTTCCTCTCTCCCTTTTTTTATGCTCACTCTCTTTCTCTTCCTTCCTCCACATCTCTCTCAGCCTCTCCTTCCCTTAATGCATCTCCTTGACGCGCTTGTGCATGCCGCACGGCTAAAAGGAGCCATGGCAATATGTAAAACCCGGGGTCCGCTGTCTTTTTTGTTCAGTGTAAAGTAGCTTTGTCCTTTGAACTGTTAAAGGGATGTTAAATGGCAAAGTCTCTCTCCCTCTCTCGCTCTTTCTCTGTTGCTCTCTCTCCCCCACTTTCACTCTCTCTCTCTCTGTCTCTCTCTCTTTCTCTCTCTCTGCAGCGGGGGGATTACTGTGTGAGCCAGTGTATAAATCACACAGAGGGAGGACACTGCTGCAGTCCTGGTGGACTAACACCAGCGGAAGATTTGAGAAGGCACATCCATACCGCACGATGACACCAGCTCCCGGCTCCCGGCTCCCTCTCGCAAAGGGGTGAGATTAAAAGGAGAGGTAGAGAGGCAGCTAAAAGGCTGCTGAATTACATCCTCAGACACACTGGAAGGGGAACTTGTTTGTAAAGCAAAGCGATTAAAAAAAGGAAAAGAAAGAAAAAAAAAAAAGAAAAGATGAGCCCTGACTGGATGTGCTGGGCTCATGTGTTGGTTCTATCGATGCTATCCACGGTGAAGTTCCAAGCTGAGCCCACCTGCTGTTTCTCATTTTTAAGCCTGCACCCTTAAGTATCTGCTTACCTATGCAGCCAGCGCTCCGCCGCACTGTCTGTATTTTCCACACTCCTACCCACACTCCAATGTGCCCCTCCTTCCTCTAAACACTTCCTCCTTGCACCAGCCCCTAAATCTCCACCAACCCCACCCTATGATGCCCCCCGTCCCCGCACACCCAAACCTCCAATGCCCCTCTCTCCTGTCCCACCTTTCCTCCCTTACCAGCCATCCAGCTCTTCTGTGCCCCCCCCGCCAACCTCTCAGCCCCCCTTTCCTCCTCTATGCCACCCTACCCATCATGCACTTGGGCCCTGACCTACGCCCGCAGAGCCCCACTTCTCTACTCGTGATGGCTCTCTGCCTGCTTGGCGAGACTGCAGGCCTGGACACTCATTCATCACGGAAAGAGGGGGATGGAGAACGGGGGGTCTGGGGGGGGGGGGAGGGAGGTAGGAACGGCGGCGTGGAGGTGTCCGGACTTGTGACTCAGTAATCCGTTTCAGGTGAAAAACGATGTGACCCGTAACGCGGATAGTCCCTACCGCCCCCCCCCCCCTCTGCCTCGGGATGTAGGATCTCTCTGGATGCAGAGAACACCCACGCACACGTGCACACACACACACATACAAACACACTGACACGTACACACTTCCCACGGGGTCATTTTCCTCCGGGGGGGGCGTGTCGGGGGAGGAGGCACTGACAGCACAGAGAGCCCCGATGGTTCCGATGACCAATGACAGCTGCTTATACACAGGAGCATCTGTCTGAAACGATCCTTACGCAAGTCCCACCCCCCCCACCCCCCCCCCCGGGGCAGCATCGAGACCGTGAGCTGTTATGCGTTACAATATTGACCAACCCTCATAATGACAATTAAACAGTCAGACGCCGTAGCTCCGTTCATTCATCTACGGCTGGGACTTCAGATGCCTCAGAGGATCAGAAGAGCCTTTGAGCAAGGCAGCAACACTCTGACAAGGCAGCAACACTCTGACTGGCGGACCAGCTGTGTTTTATATATATATATAAATATATATATAAAAACACAGCTATATATATATATATATATATACACATACATATATATATATATAGTACTTCCTTTTGCTTGCAGAGCATTGTGTGTAAAGGGAACAATAACAGCAGCAAAGCGGGAGAGAGAGAAAGAGAGAGAGAGAGAGTGAGACGGAGAGAGAGAAAGAGAGAGAGAGAGAGTGAGACGGAGAGAGAGAAGATTCCGGATATTTTACGTGTGATCTATGCAGTCTTTCAGCTTGTCTGCCTCGGCTTATGTTAATGTCACAGCTTATCTGTCTCGACAAGAGATGAAAAAACACACGGGCACAGGAAAAGCGCCTCCCTTCACACCTGGAAGTGCGCTGTGAAGTGTATCAACTGATCTCCACTCCCTCTCCCGACTCACTGCTGCCTTCCCCGGGAAAATCAAGCCAGTGGGTGAGGGCGGGGCGGTGGGAGGACACGTTATTGACAGTACGAAGACAAGACATTCAAACGCTTCCTTAAACGCCCCCCTCCACCCTCCCCTAACCCCTCTCCTCCACCTTTCGATTCCAAAGGGGAAAAAAAAAGTGTTCCTGTTTCACTTTACTTAACAGTGCAGTCCCCTCTCTCAGGATTTCATTCTCAAAGAGAGAGAGAGGGCGAGAGAGAAAAGAGAGAGGGAGATAGAGAGGGAGAGAGAGAGAGTGAAGCCCCACCAATTTCCCGGGTGCAGAAACAGGCTCTATTGAAAGCAGAGAATAGAAGGGGGGGGGAAAAAAGCAGTCTCTCTTGAGAGAGGAAATCTTATCCCAGGCAAAGACCCGCAAGACAAGAAAATTGGATTTCTCCTCCCAGCTCCGTTCGCTGGGTCCTTAACAGCTTCGGCGCCGGGGCGCGGGGGGGGTCCGACGGGGTCTGTAACCCACCGGGGGGCTCACTCCACGAAATGGCACATTTGCATCTGGAGCTCATCCACACGGTGTGTGTGTGTGTGTGTATGTTTTAATTTTATTAAAAGTATGCAAATGCAATCACACTTATCCTGTGGGCTTACAGCAGATGTTGACAGCCACCATATTTTATAGGTCACCAGCTGACTGCTGGCTGGGAGGGCGCTCGATGACATCCAGCCACTAATGTCGGGGTTGGGGGGGGGGGGGGGGGGGGTTCGGATGCCTGGCTGCTTGTGCGGTGCTCTTCTTGGGGTGGGGGGGGGTGGGGGGGGTGCACCCCCCGGTGACCCGTGTCCCCCATCCATCTCTCTGCTCTCGCCCATTAAGCGGTGCAATCTTGCCCCCTGTCTCCTCTCTCCACACCAGTGATGAGACAGAGGGAATTGCTTACTGGGGGAAGGCTGTCTGTTCCAGCCCCTCCACCTGCTCCATCAGGAAACTTCAAGTCTCATCAATATCACTTGACCTCCACAGTCTCACCCTACAAAAGTCCACTCTTCCAACTTCAAGTTCTTCTGCAACCTATCTCTCTCTTTCTCTCTCTCTCTCTCTCTCTCTCTCTCAACATATATACTCTGTATCCATTGCATTACATTACATTATTGGCATTTAGCAGACATTCTTATCCAGAGCGACTAACATAGGTTACAATTTTTACATATTATCCATTTATACAGCTGGATATTTACGGAGGCAATTTTGGGTTTAAATACCTCCTCCCAGGGTACAGCAGCAGTGCCATGGGGGGGGGGGTCTGAACCAGCAAGCTTTTGGTTATGAGTCCTGCTCCTTATACATTTACAGCCATTTCATATCAGCCATTTTATATTTATCCGTCACAAGATAGCAGTCATCCCAGGTGTGCAACCAAAGTCAAGGGGTTGTCATGGCAATAAGCCACCTCTTGCTCGCTAAGGATCTCCTCACTAAGGTGAACAGGGACAGAGGAAATCAGAATGTCAGAAACGTGCTTTTGACATTACCGCCACATTAAAGATAAATGCCAACATTCAACTTCACTGCTGAGCACAGTGTCCTTAAATTCCGGTTCCAAATTTAAACAAGTATTATTCATTTGTTTATTTGCTTTTTATTTTATTTATTTATTTTTTTTACTTATTACACAACATAATGACGAGCTTGGCGATTTCTGAAAATTCCGTGAGATAACCTACAATTCAGCAGATATGAATTTTTGTGCAATCGAAGCGTGAAGGTTGCATTTGTTGAGGTTATGACGGCACTTTTTGGCGATTTTTATAGCTGTGGACAGGACCTGTTTGTCTAGGTTTGGTTAATTGCGTAATGCACTGTCTGATAATTCTCCTCCGATTCTTTGTTTGGAGCTGAAGAAAATGCTGTAACCCTTTTTTAAACAGACTACTCGTGGGTAAGGCCTTAATGCATTGCTCTTCGACTGAACATGGACCACACGCTGAAGCAGCAGTACAGCTTAAAATACGCAGCGCTTTATCTGTGCCGATGTAGCCCACCCGAGCCGATTACTAGTCTCATTTTCACACTTATTACCGATAAAGAGCTACAGGCTGCGGTGACGTGCCGCTGATGAAGACCCAGATGAAGGCGGGGGGGGGGGGGTACGAGGAGCCCCCTCTCTTTGGCTCTTTTTTAAAATCAAAAGGGAAGCAGGCTGTGGTCTAATTGCTTTGAAGCAGCAGGCCCTGTCAGCTGAAAGCCCCTCTCAGCGTGAATGTATCTCCTCACAGGCTCACAGGATCAGGTACAAAATGCCTCTGCTTTGCGGGCCCTTTGAAATACCCCGGCGCTCCTGAACTCCTGCCGTCGGGCATTCATATTTCATAACACTTTTAAAAAAAAAATAAAAAAGATAAAATATTGACCCACCACCAGGTCGGACTGATACAGGTCTACTGTATACAGCCCTCCGCCCCAACACTCAGTGTCGTGAGCAGTGAGGAGGAGAGGGTCAAGAGATGTGTCCAGTGCGGAGGGTTTGGGGTTCAAGCCCTTGCTATTAGTTTATATGGGTGGCCGGTTCGATTCCCCACAGGGGCACTGCTGCTGTACCCTTGGCAAGGTACTTAACCCACAACTGCCTCAGTAAATATCCAGCTGTATAAATGGATAACATGAAAAACCTGTAACCTGTGTAAGTCACTCTGGATAAGAGCGTCTGCTAAATGACAATGACGTAATGGAATGTACCACCCAAGGAAAAGTACGCCGCCGCGGTAACCGCATCGGTAACCGAGGGAGACGCGAGGACAAAGGCTTTAAGCCAAGGCCTACTTCATAACCCCGAGTTCAGGTAAAAGCACAAAAGCGCGAGCGCTGGTCATAAGTTTACCTCATGAGCGGGAACGTCTCCTGCTGCAAGGTAGTTTGGAACATACAGTGTATGTGTGTGTGCATAAAGTACATAAAGATATTACTCTTACTTTCAAACTCTTATATTCAAACACACACAAACCTCACTCTCACCTTCACACACACACATTGCATTACATGCGTTTAACAGGCGCTCTTATCCAGATTCAGTAAAACATTGGATTTAAAGGAGCAACAGTGTCAGACCAGGCTAACATTCCAGACCAGCGAGTGTGAGCGAAACACTATTCAAGCCCTACCACAAGTTAACTTGTGCACTTGTGACAAAAGCCAAGCATACTACGATACAACAGTCCCTAGAACACAAGGGGGGTGCAGAGGGGTACAGATATGTGTGGCCCCATTTGGCTCAAGCCCAGATGACAGGTGGCTGAGCAGACAGTAGGAGCTGACAGCAAACTCACAGCTCTCACTCAGGTGACAGCCCCTGGCAGCGATGACAAGCCCCAGCCTTCCCTGCCCCACATTAAAATCACCCAGCACAGGTGAGACAGACACACTGCTGTGTCAGCAGGCCTGCTCTCCATCTGACCTTTCCTGTGACACACACGGGCACACACACACACACACACACAGACACACACGCGCACACACACACGCACACACACACACACACTCACACACACGCACACATACACTGACACACACACAGACACACACGCGCACACACACACGCACACACACACGCGCACACACACACACGCACACATACACTGACACACACACAGACACACAGACACACTCGCGCACACACACATACACAGACACACTCGCGCACACACACACAGACACACACACACACACACACAGATACACTCGCGCACACATACACAGACACACACACAGACACACACACACACACACACACACACACACACACACACACAGACACACACACACACACAGATACACTCGCACACACACACACACGCATACATACATAGACACACACACAGACACACTCGCGCACACACACATACACAGACACGCACACACACACACACACACACAGATACACTCGCGCACACATACACTGACACACACACAGACACACAGACACACTCGCGCACACACACATACACAGACACACTCGCGCACACACACACAGACACACACACACACACAGATACACTCGCGCACACATACACAGACACACACACACACACACACACACAGACACACAGATACACTCGCACACACACACACACACGCATACATACATAGACACACGCACAGACACACTCGCGCACACACACATACACAGACACGCACACACACACACACACACACACACACACACACACGACACCCAGATAATCGGGGGGGAAGCAGAGCGGTGCAGAAAAACAGCAAGGATAGGGAAAGGAAGAACACTCGCGCACACACACATACATGAATGTATTCACTCTCACACGTGCACACACACACATAAACACACGCACACAAGTACACAAGCATGTACACCAGTGCATAAAGTTACTGCTCTGACATTCAAATTTTTATATTCAAACACACACACACACACACATATACACATTCAGGCATTCAGCCATATGCACACACCTTAATCTGGCAGTATATTTTTTTCAAGGAGCGACTCCTCCGCACAATTAGTACGACACCGATGACCGACAAGAGAGGAAATAAATGTTGGGAGAGAGAACAGGGGTTTGCATTGTGCGAGGTACATTTCCTGCTTGTTAAATGCCAGGGTGCGGTTAGAATGCATTAATTTTTCAGTGTCTGTTGGTAAGATAATCGCTCTGATTAAATGCTCGACATGTAGTGAGGATGGATAGGCCAAGACAAGAAACAGACTGCAGCCAGGTGTGGGGTTTCAAAAGAAGCAAAGAGACGGCTGGAGAGGGGGATGAGGGATAGTAGAGAGAGAGAGAGAGAGAGAGAGAGAGAGAGAGACAGAGAGAGAGAGGGAGACAGAGACAGAGAGAGAGGGAGAGAGACAGAGAGAGAGACAGAGAGAGAGAGAGAGAGAGAGTGACCGGATGTTATTATTACTAATGCTATTAATTGGCCGGAGAGAGATTCAGGGAAATGTGTGGGAAGAAAAGAGGTTAAAATGCTGGTTGATGGAAGTGAGAGAGCGCCCCCTTCCTGCAGGGAGGACCTAATTGCGTGAACCCTCCCCTCTCCCATTCCTCCTACACAGACACAGAGAGCGCCCCCTTCCTGCAGGGAGGACCTAATTGCGTGAACCCTCCCCTCTCCCATTCCTCCTACACAGACACAGAGAGCGCCCTCTTCCTGCAGGGAGGACCTAATTGCGTGAACCCTCCCCTCTCCCATTCCTCCTACACAGACACAGAGAGCGCCCTCTTCCTGCAGGGAGGACCTAATTGCGTGAACCCTCCCCTCTCCCGTTTCACCTACACAGACAGAGAGAGCGCCCCCTTCCTGCAGGGAGGACCTAATTGCGTGAACCCTCCCCTCTCCCATTTCTCCTACACAGACACAGAGAGCGCCCCCTTCCTGCAGGGAGGACCTCATTGCGTGAACCCTTCCCTCTCCCGTTTCTCCTACACAGACACAGAGGGAACGCCCTCTCCCTGCAGGAAGGACCCCACAACACGAACCCTTCCCTCTCCCCTTTCCCACAGCCCCCTGCTGCAATAACCACGACGGCCCCCTTCATCCACACTGATCCCATTAAAGGGAGGGATTTTTTTCTTCTCTCTTTATCCGTCTCTTAATTTTTCTTTTTTTACTTGCTTGATTAAAAGATAAAGGAAGCTGATTAATTATTCATCCTTTTGGATTGCTTTTAGGTGCTCTGTGCAATAATAGATTTTTTTTTTTTCTCTCCTGTCTTGCAGAGTGCAAGTTGGCATCCCCTCTCCTGTCCGTTCATTAGCGGCCGTCTGCTGCCGCTTTCATGTTGGGCTTTGTATTTTCATCCCTAGACAGAGGGCCATGCCGTCGCCTCATTTAAACCCCTGGTGCTGAGCAACCAGACACGGGTTCGATGGCCTTGCGGTCCCAGGGAGTCAGCCACCATCTTTAAGGTCCGCTGCCACCAGATCTCAGTCTCCTCCCCCCGCGTTGACGGGCCCCGCCCCTCCCGAAGCGCCTGCTGCTGCCTACTCGCTTCCCCGCCCGGGGGAGGCTGGTATTTCTGAAGAGCTATAAATAAACGGGGACCGTCGCAGAAATGGCGGGTCGATCCCCCCCACCGGCCCGCCCCTGAAGGAGGGCAAACGCACCACCCCTGCCCCCCACTGCAAGCAGTCTAAATGTTTACTACAGTAAGGAGATACGGAGCTCTGTGTAACTGATACTGAGAATTCTGCCCTCGCCGCCAAACGTTCCGTGATACCAACTCCTTGACGGCCTCAGCAATGACCCGGAACTTCCTGCCCCCGAACAAGGAAGGAACACACACTGCGAGGTCTCAGAGATTATTTGTTGACCTCTGACAACAAGAGAGAAACTGCATGCCTGTGTATGTATGTGTGTTGGTGTGTTTGGGTGTGTGTAGGTGCATGTGTGTGGTTGTGTGCACCTGCGTTTGTGTGTGTGTGTGTATGTGCGTGTCCATGTTTGTGTGTACGGGTGTGTGTAAGTGCATGTGTGTGAGTGTGTGCACCTGCGTTTGTGTGTGTGTGTGTCTGTGTGCACTTGCGTCTGTGGGTGTGTGAGTGTGTGTGTGTGTGTGTGTGTGTGTGTGTGTGTCTGTGTGTCTGTGTGCACCTGCGTCTGTGTGTGTGTGTGTGTGTGTGTGTGTGTGTCTGTGTGTCTGTGTGCACCTGTGTCTGTGTGTGTGTGTGTGTGTGTGTGTGTGAGGAGAGGGGGGCAGAGACAAAGGGCGATGAACCGGAGGTGGCTGGGAGACACCTGCAGCAACCCCGGGCCCAGTGGTTGTCGAGGCGACAGGTGCAAGGAATTATGGTCCCTCGCTGAGCATTCCAGCTGTCACTTCCTGACTTGGTGTGGGTCTGACTGCGCTCTCCTCGGGCACCCCGTCACCTCTGACTGCCTGCACCCCCACCCCACACACACACATACACACCTCCTGGCAGTCCCCGCTGCTCCAAGGAGCCACCCGCCCTCCTCCACCCCCCAACCCCCCCGCCCCCGCCAGCCGCTTCCCAGCAGTCACCTGTGTGTCACTCAGCTAAAAGGAGGTGTCACGGAGCTGTGGACGGAAGGGGCCATGCCAGTCAGTCATGATTATGCCCAGTGCACAGACGCTCCGCTATAACAGGAGAGACCGCATGAGGTTACTCAGCTAGTCACATGCCGAGGGAGGGGTCACTAACATCATCAAACCCATCCATAACAAGCCCACAAACGCCCACTTCTCTAAAATACAGCGTTTCAAAAGCAAATCCGACCTGAACAAAAACACAAGGTCAGATATCTTATTTTTTAAACTCCCTACAAATAAATAATAAGTCCCAAAGAATATGAAAGTGGACATGAGCTATCGTGGCGGGAATCTATTTTTCGCTGCGTGGGGAAAGTAGGCATCAGGTCCGTGGGCAGCGAGGACCACGGTGCTAAACAAGTGAATCGAGGATTCCAAGGAAACATCATTTCTCTATGCCCCCTGAACACGAGTGCTCATTTACACACACGTGTGAGGGCTGACTAGCTAAATAAATAAATACATAAATAAGTGACCGCGGCCTGAACTGCCTGTTCTGAAGCCTGAAACACAAAGAGCTTAATGCTTCTGAAGAGCGTTGACGTGCGACTCTACGAAGAGCCTGGGCCCTGAAAAAAAAATATGGTCGGGAGAGATGATAGGGGACGCGGCGTTCCCTGGGAAAACTCCACTCGGGGGCCAAATCCCGTTTGCGGTGGTTCACGGCGCATCCACGGCCCCCAGGTCCTCAGCACGTACGGCCCGCTACCCCACGGAGGCGCTGGGCTACACGGGGTACCCCCGAATTGCCCCTCCGACCACGTCCTTCTGCATCCCTGGTACTAGCCCGGTACTACTGCAGTTTGGCGGGTAAGGAAAAAAAAAATCGATACTTCATACACAGCTTTCTGTGTTACACAGAGCCGGGATTTCAAACGGAATGTTTAAGACGGGGCTTGCTTGTTTTCTCCTGAGAGGGGTTCGGGGCCTGGCAGCTGTGCTCGTGACCGGGAGGTCGCGGGGTCCAAACCCGCGAGGAGGTCCATGCCTGTAGTGATGGGGAGAGTGCTGGATTTGTAATCTCTGCGGTTAACAGCTGCGTAAATAGACCTACTGAGCAGATGCAATGCAAATGCCCTGAACAAGGGACTGTGCTGGGAGCATCAATAATGTACGTGTCATTTCCCCAGACCAGGTGGGCTCTGTGAGGGCCTAAATACCCGAGCGGAGACCCCCCCCCCCCCCGGACACCCAGGAGCCTTGAGGTACTGCCAGCCACGCAGGCTGCATCCACGCCTGTCCCCCCCCGGACGTCACCGCGGTCACGGTGACAGGAAGACAACAGCTTTCTCTGGTTAATGGACTTTTCTGTCACTCTGGGCGCCAAGCGGGCAGGGAGAGAAAGGAAAATGGCCTATCGTATAACCCCAACGCGGAGGCCTGTCTCCTGACTGCGGCCGAGCGGAGCGCGGCTTCCAGGTGACTCGGCGCACGTGTGAGCGCGTTCGTTTATTTGGAGCGAGTGTCCGTCGTGGAGAATTCAGTTGGTTATGTGAATATATGTACGGGAATGGAGACACACACACTCAGACATGTGAGACAACACTCATGTATACAGGCAACCGCACGCACACACACACGCACACACACAGACACACACACTGTCTCAGGCACAGGCACACTCGCAAAAAATCAGAGAAATCTACACATACACTTGCACACACACATATGCATCTGCAGCAGCAAAAGCACACACACTCATATACATATGCACACACACACACACACAGTCACACACACACACAAACACACACCCAAAGACAGCACCAAAAGATCAAGACTATCTGAGGCTCGCGATCCTGCCCCTCCCCCACCAGCACGTAATCTGACCCTGGCCCAAAGACACGGAGTGCGATATGAAAGGGACCGAAATAGCTGCGGCACCGGCGCGAGAGGCCGTCAGCGACAGATCAGAGGGCCCTCACTGACACTCGCCGCCGCAAAGCACCATGGGTAACGCCTTCGCAGGCCCGGGCGGGTGCCGGGAAGCCTCCTCTGCCTCTCTCACACTGTTCCGCCTTTTCTCAGGCAACCTCCAGGAGGGGCGGGGGGCGGGGGTGTGTGTGTGGAGAGAGCCGCTGACAATGGACAGCATTGTGCTCTTCCCTCTCGATGAAAAGTTAATCAGGAGGCTGAATAATGGATGGCGATGCGGAACACGCCGGCATCGCGCCGCTCGTCGGGGCATGGCTTCTCGTGGATGACTTGGCTCGCGGTGCGCCGTCCCTGCAGACCCCGAGCGCTCCGTGCCTCCGAACGCGCCACCCTTCCCCTCCCCGACGCCCCCCCCTCGACCCTCGACGCCGCCGCCTCGCCTCCTCGGACCGAGAGTGCTGCGTAACATGTGAGAGTCAACACCGGCTAAGCCGGGGAAGGCGCTCCCAGCTTAAAAACTGAGATCAAACATCTTTTCTGTTTTCCGCGCTGTTGTTCTTTTTTCTCAGAGAGGTTTCGCGGGGTGAAAAGGTAGCCTGTGTTGAATAAAAACTCCCACATCCACCTTATAAAAGGCCTGCGTGCTTCCAACGGCACAAAAACACTGAAACCACAGGGGAGGGAGGCTGACAGGAAATGTTTGCTTACCGACTCTTTAGATAAACCTTTTTGTGTTTGTGAATGCATATGTATCTGTGTGTGTGTGTGTGTGTGTGTGTGTATATGGGTGAGTGAGCATGCATGGCTGTGAATATGCCTCTGTGTCTGTATGTCCGTGCATGTGTGTGTGTGTGTGTGTGTGTGTGTGTGTGTGTGTGTGTGTGTGCATGTGCTGTCCTCATCTGCTGAAGAACAAGGCCTCCATACCATTTTTGAATCCAGAATGATCTTGAAACAAAGCGATTGCAGTTAAAACTGCA